>NC_045689.1:2001370-2302524 GCF_003331165.1 Xiphophorus hellerii
AGTGTTTAGGAGCCGCTGACATAAAGAGCAACATCAGGAAGTGGAATGAAACCATATTTCAGCTGCCGTGAAATCTTCATGACTTCATGACAGAAACAGCAGAAAAACACGAAACCAGGTCAATAAAATAGACATAAACTCAAAGTTTATTACAACTGACAGACGGTAAAAGCAGCTTTAGTTTGTGAAACACTTGTTCAAAGAATCCATCTGCAAAAAACACAAAATATTACCAAGCATTTTAGCTTCCAGGGCAAAAGTCTTAGTTCACCTGAAATAAGAAAAAAATAACTTAAAAATAACTTTTAAGCTACATACAGGAGTTTGTTTTAAGTCAGTAATTCCTTAAAGTTGACATTTAAAACAGCACTAGATCCACTGGCAGATTATTTCATTTTATGGGAAAATGTCACTTGACAGAAGTGAAATAATGTAACAGTGGAACCAATAATTTTATAATATTAATATTAATGAATTATTGACCTAAAAGAAGCTCCTATTTCCTGCTGAAAAGTTACTTGTAAGTTAGTTTTCTCTTATTCCAACTTGCACAATAAACATAATTTATTGTTTTTCCAAAATCGGGATGATAAAAGTCTTCAGTCTGATGCTTTGGTCTCAGCTAACTGATTTGTTAAAGGACAGATTTTACAAAGACTTTATGATTCATTTTATTTGTTGTTTCTGCTGTTTTGTTTATTTATTTTGGATATTTTTAATATTTTTATTTCCAGTGTTACATGTTCATTGGAATTTAAAGTTAATTATCTTTGAGAATGCAATTAGCATCTTATTACTTGGAAATGGTTTTAAAGCAACAATATTATCATTTATTGCAATAACTTCTGGGGCAATTTATCGTCCAGCTAAATCTGTAATCATGACAGATCGAACTTCAGATCTAATTTCAGGGTCATGAATACATTTGCATGAAACATTATGAAACATTTGGTAAGGTTTTGTGTTTTTGCAGAGCAGGAAGCTCAGCTCGTCCCCAGAACCAGCCGTTTGCTGAAGCTGCGGATCTTTGACAGGTTGAGTCCGTACAGCAGAGGGTTGAAGAGCGGCTGGCAGGTCAGGAAGTACAGCGATAAAACGACCTGCAGCACCTCAGGAACTCCTCTCACGTCGAACCTGCTCTGAAACAGGTCAAAGAAACATCCGAAGGAGAAGTTAATGAGCGAGGCCAGGTGAGGCGCGCAGGTGCTGAGCGCTTTCTGCCGGGTCTGCTTGGATCCAGAGAAACACACTTTCAGGATCTCAGCATATGAATAAAGGATTAAGATGATAATCCCCAGGATTATGGTGAACATGTAAACTATTCCTCCAACGTTGCTGGCTGTGGTGTCTGCGCAGGCCAGCTTAACGATGGAGTAGTTGTGACAGTAGATTTTATGGATGACGTTTCCGCAGAGCTGCAGAGAGACGGTCATTAATATTCCTGCTACAGACTCAAGGAGAGGGAAGAGCCAGGTGAGCGCGACCAGCCTGGCGATCCGGGACGGCGTCATCAGGGTGTGGTACTGCAGGGGGCGGCAGATGGCCAGGTATCGGTCATACGACATGATGGCCAGGTTGCAGAACTCGATGTGAGCGTAGGTGTAAACACAGTAGATCTGCAGGAAGCAGAGCGGAGCAGAAATGATGTGAACATCGGAGAGGATCTGGACCAGCAGGAAGGGAAACAAACCTAAACTGCCGAACAGTTCGTTCACAAACAGGCTGCAGAGGAACATGTACATGGGTTCATGTAAGGTCCGGTTCACACAGATCACCACGATCAGCAGGACGTTGGAGCCAACAATCAGGACATACAGACACAAAACAACACTGAAATACAAATAGTTCAGAACATCAGAGTGAAAGTAAGCAGTTAGTGTGAAAAACAAAACCTGTGTGGAGTTAATCATCATCCTGCTTAATGGTAAATCAGCCAGAAAACATGTTCAGTGTTTAAGATTTTACTCCTGCAGCAAGAGTCAAATCTTCCATGTGGAGGAGGAGCTGCAAGCAGAACCAGACTGGAAATCCATCTGCTCCGTCTCCACGGCGCCACACAGTCTGAAGCTCTACTTATAGCTGCAGATCTTCAGAGAAACCGCCCAGCTGAAACCAGACCAGCTGAAACCAGACCAGCTGAAACCGGACCAGCTGAAACCAGATCAGTTGAAGCCAGACTAGCTGAAACCAGACCAGTTGAAACCAGATCAGTTGAAACCAGATCAGTTGAAACCAGACCAGCTGAAACCAGACTAGCTGAAACCAGACCAGCTGAAACTAGACCAGTTGAAGCCAGACTAGCTGAAACCAGACCAGTTGAAACCAGATCAGTTGAAACCAGATCAGTTGAAACCAGACTAGCTGAAACCAGACCAGTTGAAACCAGATCAGTTGAAACCAGACCAGTTGAAACCAGATCAGTTGAAACCAGACCAGTTGAAACCAGATCAGTTGAAACCAGACCAGCTGAAACCAGACCAGCTGAAACCAGACCAGCTGAAACCAGATCAGTTGAAACCAGACCAGCTGAAACCAGACCAGCTGAAACCAGACCAGTTGAAACCAGATCAGTTGAAACCAGACTAGCTGAAACCAGACCAGCTGAAACCAGACCAGCTGAAACCAGACCAGTTGAAACCAGACCAGTCAGCATAATCACAGTCTCACTGGACTCCAGTCCAACTCCAGCTGCTCTTCCCCTGAACATCTGCGTCTGGCCCTAAAATGTTCACTAAACTCACATAAAGGCACAAAATCTTTGTTAAATTAGATTCTTTTAGGTTGTGGGAACGATTGTGTGTCTAAGTCAAGTTTGTTTGTTTTTCACAATTCAGCAACAAGATAAAAACCACATACAATAACCAATTATAAAACGAGCTCTGTAGTCCACTTCCTGCTTCTGGATCGGTCTCCGGTCCGCCTGGCGTTCACTTCAAGAATTCACTTCAACTGAACCCAGAACTCCTTCAGGTCTAAAATCCTCCAAGCCTCTTGTTGCCTTCAGATTAGCTCAACATCAGAGAGTAGAGAGCTCCAGTTGTTCCCTTCACTGAGTTTACATTAAACATAAAGCTACACAAATTGAAATTCTGAAAATAAATTCGCCTAATGGACGGTGCCAATTTTCCGTTGCATTTTTGGATAAATCGTTTTTGCGCTAGGATGAGGTGGTTTTTCAGCTGGATCCAAATTCATGTAGTTTGCAGAACTGCAATGAAAAAACTTTTTTTGCCACAGCTACTACTGGAGAAACGTAGCCACTCCCAAGTAGGCGGGGCTTGTCGTTCCAAGTCATGAATAAAATGCCGACGTCTCCTCTGATTGGCTGATAGATGATGAGCACTAGGGCTGCATTGTGAATATAACATCATGTCACGTCTGTCGCTCCCAGGATTTTTAATAACTTATCGCAAGAACAATGTGACTTTCATTTAATTTCTTACTTGTGAAACTGTGATTTTTAACTTCAGCAGAACATTAATAAAGATTTTTAAACATTTCAAAAGGAAAAGCAGTTAGTGTGAGCCTGGTTGGTCTGTAAGGTTCACGCGGGAGGAAGGAGGCGTCGGATGATACCACCCCAAGGTCAACTCAGACATCCTCCACACATGCAGCTGTGTGAAGGAATATTTTGTGTTTTGAATCTTTCTCTCTGCTGACAACTGGAAACAGAAAAGTCCATTTGATGATGACATCATCCCGTTGATGTTGTAGGTCACTGAAAGGTTTAAGAGCAGCAAAGGAAGGTTTAGTGTTCAGTTGGATGGAGATCGCTGTGTCGGTGAAATAATTTAATGAATGTTAGGTTTTGCTGTTTATACTAATTCTTCTTCCAAACACTGAAGATAATTAATGATACATTTTCGGGGTAAAATCTCCCAGAAAAGGATCAGGAGGGATTTAATCTAAGCCTTCCTGACTATATATCTTATATTCTATAAACCATAAGGAAAATCATGCTGAATTCAACACAGGTTTCATATTTCACTCTTGCTGCTTACTTTGATACCAAACAGTTTAAATATTTATTTTTCATGTTTGTTCTGTCTCTGTATGTTCTGATTATCAGCTGTAACGTCCTGCTGATCGTGTTGATCTGTGTGAACCGGACCTTACATGAACCCATGTTCCTGTTCCTCTGCAGCCTGTTT
This sequence comes from Xiphophorus hellerii, assembly GCF_003331165.1. Taxonomy (NCBI): domain Eukaryota; kingdom Metazoa; phylum Chordata; class Actinopteri; order Cyprinodontiformes; family Poeciliidae; genus Xiphophorus; species Xiphophorus hellerii. Next base: position 2,005,522 of record NC_045689.1, read on the forward strand.
GTGAACGAACTGTACGGCAGTTGTTGTTTGTTTCCCTTACTGCTGGTTCAGATCCTCTCTGATGTTCACATCATTTCTGCTCCTCTCTGCTTCATGCAGATCTTTTGTCTTTACACATATGTAAGCATAGAGTTTTTAAATCTAGCCGCGATGTCTTATGACCGATACCTGGCCATCTGTCATCCTCTGAACTATCATTCTTTGATGACCTTGAAGAAAGTTACAGTTTTTATTACAGCAGCCTGGATAACTGCCTACCTGGTAGTTTCTTGTACAACATCTTTGAGCTTCTCTCTGCAGCTCTGTGGAAACGTCATTAACAAAATGTACTGTGACAACTACTCTATAGTGAAACTGGCCTGCTCTGATATTACAGTCAATAACATTTATGGCCTTTTTATCGCTGCTCTCTGTGTTTTTGGTCCATTAGGGATAATTCTCTACACATACATGAGGATCCTGAAGGTTTGTTTTTCTGGATCCAAACAGACCCGGCAGAAAGCGGTCAGCACCTGCACTCCTCACCTGGCCTCTCTCATTAACTTCTCCTTTGGTATTTGCTTTGAGGTGTTGCAGAGCAGGTTTAACATGAGCACAGTTCCTAATGTTATCACAGTATTATTGTCATTATACTATGTAACATGTCAGCCATTGTTCAGTCCTGTGATGTACGGGCTGAAACTGTCTAAAATACGCAGCATGTGGAAACGTTTGTTTTGGAAATAACTGAAATAAAAATGTTTTTATTCAGCTGACACTTCAGATCTGTGTCCAATGTGAATGGAGTACAGATTCATGCATTCATTTAATTTGATTGTTTATGTACATGTATATTTACAGATTAATCCCTTACCAATGTTAAAATGAAGAATAATTATTTACCTCCACGTTACATAACCTGGCTCTGCTAGACAGATCCTTTTCTGGACTTTTGCTGGTCTGCTATGCATCAGAACCAGAACCAAACATGGAGAAACAGCATTCAGCTTCTGTGCTTCACAAATCTGGAACAAACTTCCAAAAAACTGCAAAGCAGTCAAAACACTGAGTACTTTGAAATCTAGACTAAAACACACCTGCTAAAGTTGCTATCAAAACAAGAAATGAACCATTAATCAACATTTTGATGTGTAATGATGGCAAAATGTAATACTTACTGGTTTCCTCAATTGTTGACTGCATGGAGTCTTCTATTGCTTTGTATTTTTGTGATATTATGATGTAATGCACTTTGAACTGCCTTTTTGCTAAAATTGGTATAGAAATAAACTTGATTGATTGATCTATGGTCTTTATCTATTGATTGATAGGTAATGACTTTCTCTCTGAGCATAATATTGATGCCAGGTTTCTAATAGAAACATGGTTGGTGACAATAATAAAGGACTGCAAATTACATTTTCTTAAGAGCAGAAAGCACAACACAGAGTTCCTACAATTTTTCAGGATATACTTAACATTAAAAATGTTTTTCTGGAAAAATTTGACTCTTTTTCAATATGTGTTAATCAGCGTAAGTGGCCATAGGCGAACTTTGACCCCAGCTGGTAACACTTTATTTGAAGGTTGCGTGTAGGACTGACATGCCACTGTCAGAAACATGACCTAACACCTGCCATGAACATGAATAAGTCTTCATGAATATTTACGACTGTTGTCATAAAGTGTCATTCTGTAAATAATGACACTTTTAAGGCAAAGTTGACATTATTCAACATGTCTTTGTTATGACAACTTGAGTTTAACTGAGAATAATCATTGTCCAAATGTAAAATGTTATGTATCTTTGGGTATTATTACATTATTATGTCATTTGACATAGTAATTGATATAGTACTAACTGTAAAAGTTACAAGATCATTATAATTGTGTGATTAATATTTTCCCTTAAACATTTGACTAGTTACAGAAGTCATTAATTGTTATTACACTTTCAATAGCTTCAACAACAAAGTCATTATTTCCGACGGAATAATAATAAAGATTTTATTACGTTTTATTACACTGTAAAATGATTTAACAACAGTCATTAATAATTTGTCTTACATCAAGTAAAGTGGAACAAGTAGCTCTAGTTATTAACATGTCATTAACTGTTATTACTGTCAAATGCCATAATAACAGAGTCGTTAATATTAACCCTTACCTCAAGTACAGTGAAAGAAGTAGCAACCTGAAAATTACCCAAAGCAATCACCATGGTTACCACTGCCAATACACAACATTTTTAAGATTAATGTCCATTTGTATGTCTGAGTATGTTATCTGTTTTTATGTAGATGTTCTACTTTTGGTTTCTTGATGGGCTGACTGGATGACAATTTTCTTCATACACTTTACAATATCAATAAAAATAAATATAGTTCATCGTTTGTGAGACCCAGCTCACAAAATTCAGAACTGAGACTATAAAGAGACAAAGAGTCAGAAATGAAATTTATTTAAATTTTATGGTGAAAAAACAAAAAAGAGAGACAAAACGCATAAAAATAGTTTCAGGAGATTATGTGTAACATTTATATTTCATTGAAATACTTGCAAAAACAAAATCTTCAACAGTCAGAATATAGACTTTTATGTATTCAGCTGCAGAGCATTAAAATAAAATTATGCCACATATTTAGGGAAACATGGATTAGAGCTGCTCCTCCTGCACACCAACAACTGGAGGTGGTTTGAGCTTGTGATAAGATCCAGTGGTCTAAAAAGTCTAAAAAAACAACTAAATCTTTCTCAGAACCAGCTTTTTACACATGCTGCGTATTTTGGACATATTCAGGCCGTATAGAACTGGGTTAAAGAGCGGCTGGCAGGTGAGATAATACAATGGAAATATTGTTCTTAGCAAGCCAGGAGCAGTATTCATGTTAAATCTGCTCTGCAATATTTCAAAGGAAACACCGAAGGAGAAGTTGATTATAGAAGCAAGGTGGGGGGTGCAGGTACTGACGGCTTTCTGCCGGGTCTGTTTGGACCCAGAGAAACACACCTGAAGGATCCTCATGTAGGTGTAGACGATAACAGAAACAGGAACACAGACTGTGAAGAAAGCCATGATTAGTTCATAGATATTATTGGCTGTGGGGTCGTTACAGGCCAGCTTGATGATGGAGTGATTGTCACAGTAAACCTTATTGATGACGTTCCCACAGAACTGCAGAGAGGAGCTCAGGAATACGGTGAAACCAACACAGAAAAGAGGAGGCAACCATATGATGGATATAAGAATCGCTATTCTCCTTGAAGTCATCAGGGAGTTATACTGCAGAGGACAGCAGATCGCTACGTATCTGTCATAAGACATGACGGCTAAGTTAGTAAACTCGACACTTCCGTAAGTATAAAGAATGAAAATCTGCAGGAGACAAAGAGGAGCAAAAATTATATGAACATCAGAGAGGATCTGAACCAGCAGGAAGGGAAACAAACCCAAACTGCCGTACAGTTCGTTCACAAACAGGCTGCAGAGGAACAGGAACATGGGTTCATGTAAGGTCCGGTTCACACAGATCACCACGGTCAGCAGGACGTTAGAGCTGATAATCAGAACATACAGAGACAGGATGATGGTGAAGAAAAAGTAGCTCAGCATGCCTGTGTCTAAAAATGCACTCAGAGTAAAATATAAGACATGAGTGGAATTAATTTTCATTCTTAATTTTGTTTGTAATACAAACATGAAGATGACTGAGTTGACAAACTGATCACAGAGAAATGCTACATGCTGACAAGATAAATTAGAGGAGGAACTAAATCACAAATATCCATGTGTCTTTTCTAATTAAAAACAACAAAGGGTTGAATGATGGAAACATGTACAGCCACCAGGAAGTCAGGAATGGCATTACGACTCCTAACTGAGCTCAGATCTGCTTCCCTTAAAGAGTCAGAGCAGAGAAACGCCCACAGCAACACAACCAATAATCAATCAACTCACCAAACAATATTTCCACTTCAATAACTGGCTCTGATTGACTCAAAGGTATCAGTTCATGTGCGTTTTATGTTAAACTTTAACACAAACAATCTTAATCTACACTATGAATGAAGTGTAGTATAAAATATATAAAAAATATATGAAACATTAAATGTAAAAGATTAAATAAAAATCTTATTCAATAGGTTAGAATATCATTGAAGAAAATTGTTTGCTTAGTTACATTACTGAAAGAATTATATTAATTTCACACATTGATGTTTTCAAGCCTTCACTTCTATTATGATTATTTTCATTAAAAATAATTTAAGATTAGAATATAACATCAGAACAATAAAAATGTTTTCATATAGAAATGTGGCCTAAATAAAGTCTGCTTAGTATTAATATCTGTATCTCAGTTATTATTTTCAACTTTTAATCAGAAAAACAAGCCTCATTAGACTACATACTCAGACTTATTGAACATGAATATAGTTATTTAAAAAAAGAAAAAATATGTAAATAATACTGAAAATGTGTTTTGTGTGTATGTGTGGGCGTGTGTGTGTGTGGGGGTGGGGCACCCACACTTGTTTGCATGGCTATCTTTGTGGGGACTTTCCATTGATTTCCATTCATTTCTACAGCCTAAACCTTACCCTTACCTTTACCCTAACCCTCCCTATTACATACCTAACCCTAACCAAAACTCACTTCACACCGTAGTCGTAAATCTGACCCCTGACCCAAAAACAGCGTTTCCCCTTATGGGGACCAGGCTTCAGTCCCCACAAACAGAAGTGGGTCCCCACAACGTAGTATGTGTCAGGAAAATGGTCCCCACTAGGTATTAGAAACAAACGCACACACACTAACACCCACACACACACACCCACCCACACACACACTCACACGCCGCCCCCCCCCCCCCCCCCCCCCCCCCCACACACACACACACACACACACCCCACACTCACACACACACTCTTGGTTGTCCTATTGCTGAGGAAAACCATTTAACTTACCATCAGTGCCGGGTTTGATCTTGGGGTAAATTAAATCTGAAGAGCAGTTCAAACATCAGCATAACCTGACTGGCTCTTCACTTTCACAGCGTTTCAATAAGTGATATTTATTAACAGATAAATGGGATCTTTTTATGTAATGCACATCATATATATATATATATATATATATATATATATATATATATATATATGTCGTTCCATGTACATAACCAAGTTGCAGGCATAGTGTACAGAAACATCTGTGCAGAATATGGACTGGAAACCCCGAGATCAAAGTGGGAAACACCCCCAAAGGTGGCGGAGAACGCCAGAGCTAAGATCCTATGGGACTTCCAGATCCAGACAGACAAAATGGTAATGGCGAACCAACCAGACATTGTCGTAGTGGATAAACAACAGAGGAAAGCCGTTGTGGTAGATGTAGCGATACCAAGCAACTGCAACATCAGGAAAAAGGAGCACGAGAAACTAGAGAAATACCAGGGCCTCAGGGAGGAACTGGAGAGGGCCTGGAAAGTGAAGACCACAGTGGTGCCTGTGGTCATCGGGGCCCTCGGGGCAGTCACCCCCAAACTGGACCAATGGCTACAACAGATCCCAGGAACAACATCAGACATCTCAGTCCAGAAATGTGCAGTCCTTGGCACAGCCAAGATACTGCGCAGAACCCTCAAGCTCCGAGGCCTCTGGTAGAGGACCCGAGCTCAGAGGATAAGAACCACCTGCGGTGGGTGAGAAGGGAATTTTTTTTTATATATAGTTAACATACAGCTTCAGTTCTTCCAGCTGGAAACTGGAAATCAAGTTAACCTCTGACCTGACTGTCCAGAGCCATATAAAGCCAGTTCCAAAGTGGGCCTTCTAGCAGCTGCAGAACATTTCCAGGACCACAGGACTAAAGTCTCAGATCAGAGAAACTCATCCAGGTGTTTCTGTTTAGTGGCTTTGATTCCTGCAGCAGAAAAGACAAAAGACAAAAAGACCCCCTGGAGGGGTAAAAAAAAAAAAAGATGAGTTGTACAAATTTATGTCATAGTGGGGGGAGGGTCGAAGATGACATGTTCGCAGACACCTCTCAAAGTATGTAGTTACACCCCTGGGGCTACTGTCTGAATTGACTTTTGGTTAGGGTTAGCGTTAGGGTAAGTCATGAAGTCATGAAAACACGACTGCGTGTGTGTGTGTGTGTGTGCTCTCATCCTTGTTTTTGATGCAGAGTAAGAACCATTTCCCTAACAAATACTACATTATTGGGACCAACTTCTCCTTATGGGGCCCAAAGCCCGGACCATGTAACTTTTGTGTTCAACCAAATCCAATGAGCCACTACAAGAATATTTTCACTCATTTGTTGTTATTAGAATAGATATTAGCTTAACTTATGGGATCTCTATAGCACATGGACATAGTGATCTTGGTTGTCCTATTGCTGAGGAAAACCATTTAACTTACCATCAGTGCCGGGTTTGATCTTGGGGTAAATTAAATCTGAAGAGCAGTTCAAACATCAGCATAACCTGACTGGCTCTTCACCTTTCACAGCGTTTCAATAAGTGATATTTATTAACAGATAAATGGGATCTTTTTATGTAACGCACATCATATATATATATACAGTATATATACATATACTGTATATATATATATATACATAGTTAACATACAGCTTCAGTTCTTCCAGCTGGAAACTGGAAATCAAGTTAACCTCTGACCTGACCGTCCAGAGCCACATAAAACCAGTTCCAAAGTGGGCCTTCTAGCAGCTGCAGAACATTTCCAGGACCACAGGACTAAAGTCTCAGATCAGAGAAACTCATCCAGGTGTTTCTCTTTAGTGGCTTTGATTCCTGCAGCAGCGTCTTCACAGGTCTGACTGACAAACCAACAGTCCAGAACCTGCAGCTGGTCCAGAATGCTGCTGCTGGAGTTCTGACTAGAACCAGGGAGATGTACTCTAAATCTAGACTAAAACTCCACCTGTTTAGAGATGCTTTTGAACCATAATAAATTAAAGGCTGGCCAACATTTTAATGTGAAATAATGGCAAAATGTAATTTAGTGGTTTTCTCGGTTGTTGACTGTTTGGTGTCTTCTATGACTGTATTTTGCGTTTTTATGATGTGAAGCATTTAAACTGCCTTGAACTGCCTTCTTGCTGAAATGTACTATACAAATAAACTTGCTTGATTGATGCAACTTTTGATTTGTCTGCAAACTGAAGTTGAGGTTTTTTTTTATGAAACTTGTCTTGATGTCAAAACTAATTAGACAGAGAAACAGTCCTTTGACAGCTATGTCTGCCTGGGGATGAAGGAGGAACCAGAGGATAAAAGCAGAAGCAGAGGAAGCTCAGTTCAGAGGAACTCAGTGGGTCCTCCACTCAGTGACCTGAACTGCCATCCCTGAATCTGATTATTGTGTTTCTCCAGCTGAAGTCTGATTTAATTTCCATTTACTACAGGCTGTGATGAGAATTTATCACTGTTTCACCTAAACACTCTGCGACTTTCCTTTCAGCTCCAACAAATGCAGATGATGTTAAACTCAACTCTTGCTCCATATTTGATTTTGGGGGCTTACTTTGATACCAAGCAGTTAAAGTACTTATTGTTCCTGATTGTCTTGTGTATGTATATTTTAATAGTTGGTTCTAATGTTCTGCTCAGTGCGGTTATTGGGTTTAGCAGGAGCTTACATGAACCTATGTATGTCTTTCTGTGTGCCCTGTGTGCCAATCAGCTGTTCGGCAGTACCAGCCTCTTCCCGTTCTTGTTGCTTCAGATCCTCTCTGATGTTCACACCATTTCTGTCCCATTCTGTTTCCTTCAGGTTTACTGTCTTCACACCTATCTGGGCGTAGAGTTTTTTAACCTGACTATCATGTCTTATGACAGATACCTGGCCATCTGTCATCCTCTGCAGTATCACTCCCTGATGACGGTGAGGAAAGTCGCAGCTCTCATTGTTGCTGAATGTGTAACTGCCTTTATCGGAGTCAGCATTTTCACCTCCATGAGTTTCTCTCTGCAACGCTGTAGAAACGTAATCGATAAAGTCTTCTGCAATAATTACTCCATTGTTCAGCTGACCTGCTCAGACACAACAAGCAATAATATTTATGGACTTGTGAGCACTGTTGTTGGAGTGGTTTGTCCAGTGATTTTTATTTTCTACACATACATGAAGATCCTTAAAGTGTGCTACTACGGAACCAAACAAACCCAGCAGAAAGCTGTCAGTACCTGCACACCTCACCTGGCCTCCATCATTAACTTCTTCTTTGGTGTTTGTTTTGATATTTTACAAAGCAGGTTTAATACAAACCATGTTCCAAATATTGTAAAAATATTCTTGTCCCTGTACTTTCTGACGTGTCAGCCGCTGTTTAACCCTGTGATGTACGGACTGAACCTGTCCAAAATACAACAAACCTGGAAGAGACTTTTTTCTGTCCAAAGGAGGTAATCTGATCAGTTTGTTCACGTTGGTTGAAAAAAATCTGTCTGAAATAAACAGAAGGTTTTCCAACACAAAGATTGTTTGTTATTGTTACATAACATCAAACAGTAACTGTTAGTTATTACTAGTACATTTTCTTTATTATAACGTCTGCTTATATTAGTTTATTCTAATCTTGTTGAAGCTAATTTAAGCAAATTCTGCAACTCATTTTATGTGGGAGATTCATCAATAGGTGGCGTTGTGGTAAAACAAAATAAAAATAAAAGAGCATTTTAGCTCATGAGTTGAAACCAGGGATCCTACTGACTGGAGCAAAGTTCTTTAGAAAGATTTTCCAGCAGATGAGCTCATTTAAAATATTATATTCTCACAGTAGTTTTCATCCTGACAGAACCAGAGTCCCTGGGTCGGGCTTTGGGACACAATGATCATTCACATTTTCTCCAACCACAAAGTTTTCTATTGGACTGAAATCGGAGCCTTTTTAGTGTCAGTTCCTAAACAAAACCCTGTTGACATCCCTGTATTTTACTGCTGTTTTCAATGTTTTCAGGTCTGTAAGCTTCTGCAAAACTAACTGTGATCATTATGACCAAATGCTACAGTTTAGCTTCATCAGACAGAGGACAACTCTTTAATATCGCAGGGTGTTTGACTTTTTAGGCGACTTTAAGAGTGATGAATTCTTCCTCTCTGAATGGCCTTTCAGTCCTTGTTGGTTAAGGAATCATTTTTATTTAACCAGAAAAGATAAATTATGAAAAGTAATAATAATAATAACTGTGGCCTGGGAGAAAGATAGAACCTCTTGACAGAGAGGAGAAACGGTTGATTAAAGACCAAAAAAAAAAAGAATTAAAGCTCCAGTACCTAACCTTAATAAAATTATATGTTTTGACATGTTTGTTAAAATTATCATTATGTTGTGAGAACATAATAAATAATCTGTGCTCCAGTGCTCCCAGTGTTAACTGCATAAAAACACCGCTAAGTCAGAAACAACCAATCAGAGCCAGGGGGAGGGTCTTAGCGCTGCTCTTTGCTATTCTACAGCTGCAAACACAGCCTGCTACAAATGCTAATGCTAGTTAGCATGGCTGCCGATGGCAAATTAAGGGTTTTCCTGAAACAGTAAGTTGTTTCTCTCATAAATACATTTAGCAGCGAGTAAATGAGGTTGATTGACAGCATTAAGCCGCTCCTCCTGGCTCTGATTGGTTGTTTTTGATGGTAAACACACACGCAGGCTACATTAATTTTCGTTAATTTTCCGTCTGCCTTAAAGTCTCAGTGGTTCATCTTGATGGCGAAATCCTAACAGCCACATTTGTGGTCAGTCCCACAGGACAGAGTTTCTGACCTGTCCGGGCTGTTTTCTCAGCGAACAGAACAACTAGTGGTTCTGGTCACACAGCATCCAAGTCCGAGTGTTGATAGAACGGCACATCGCCTCACAGAGGCCTGGCAGCATAACTGCTCCTAGAACAGCTGATGACATTTTCCTAATTTCTCGATATGCCAGCCAACTGCCAAATCCAAAAAGCAAAAATTCTGTTATCAAAAATGTAATTATGTTCATGTTTCAACGACATCCTCTGCTGACAGCGTGGACAGACACACGGCCTTCCATCACGTTTCCAGCTACATGTTTCCTGTCAGGGACAGAGGACTTTACAGTTTGATCACTTGCACAGAGATCAGCTGACCAATTACATTGGTCCATGTAATTACATGGATCTTGCAATTACAATCACAAGATCCATGAATTGTAATTTAAAGAGGCTCAAAAAGAAATCACAGGGCAGAGAGCAAATGCAGCACAGATGGAAGGAAAGGAGGAGAAAAAGGTTCATCTTCTCTCCAGAGTCCAGAGGACATTCAGTTATTCGGCCGTTCATTCACATGTTGATGAGCTACATTGTAGCCACAGCTGCCCTTTGATCCCCAGCTGCAACCCAACAAGTACAGGATAAACTTCTGATACTGGCGTCACCTTCACTATAATTAATTTAGTGACTTAATTTTGGTGATTTTCTCCAAGTCCTGGAGGTTGAAATGTTATAACTCCAGTCAGGATTCTGATGCTGACATTCTAACACATTAATGTTGCTTTCTAATCAAATTAAAAGTTCACTTTAATCCTAAATATAGCAAACATTTTTACTGCAGTTTTTCTTGAAAAAATAGTGGTTTAGTTTGTGTGTTTATAAATAATTTTGTCATTTGTCATGGACAATTTGACATTAAATTGATTAATTTAAGTTGAATATATTCTGCACCGAAAGTCAAACACCTGCAGGTTTTATGTTCATTATTTCTCAGGATAGGACACAATTAGAAACTATTTACCATACAGGACTGTACATTTATTTCAAAAGGTCAAAGGTTAACCTCAGTATTTCTTTGTAAATAATTGCAATAGGAATTATGATTCTTTTTATTGTGTAAATAAATAATTTAAATCCCTTTTGGAGTCAAATAGTGAATTTTATTAAGTATTAATTTTACCAGAAACCAAAATAAAAACCTTCTTCATGGTGAACATTTCCTCACAGAGTTCAGAACCAGCTTTTTACACATGCTGCGTATTTTGGACATATTCAGGCCGTACAGAACCGGGTTAAAAACCGTCTGACACGTCAGAAAATACAGAGATAAAAGTATTCTGATAAAACTGGGAACAGTATTCATGTTAAATCTGCTCTGCAATATTTCAAAGGAAACACCGAAGGAGAAGTTGATTATAGAAGCAAGGTGGGGGGTGCAGGTACTGACGGCTTTCTGCCGGGTCTGTTTGGACCCAGAGAAACACACCTGAAGGATCCTCATGTAGGTGTAGACGATAACAGAAACAGGAACACAGACTGTGAGGAAAGACATCACAAATTCATAGATGTTATTGGCTGTGGGGTCGTTACAGGCCAGCTTGATGATGGAGTGATTGCTACAGTAAACCTTATTGATGACGTTCCCACAGAGCTGCAGAGAGGAACTCAGAAAGGCCGTTCCCCCGACCGCTAGACAGGGAGGCAGCCATATGATGAACAGCAGGAAAACTATCCTCTGTGAAGTCATCAGGGAGTTATACTGCAGAGGACAGCAGATCGCTACATATCTGTCATAAGACATGACGGCTAAGTTAGTAAACTCTACACTTGCATACGTATAAATACAGAAAATCTGCAGGAAACAAAGAGGAGCAGGAATGATGTGAACATCAGAGAGGATCTGAACCAGCAGGAAGGGAAACAAACCCAAACTGCCGTACAGTTCGTTCACAAACAGGCTGCAGAGGAACAGGAACATGGGTTCATGTAAGGTCCGGTTCACACAGATCAACACGATCAGCAGGACGTTACAGCTGATAATCAGAACATACAGAGACAGGATGACAAAGAAACAGAAATATTTCAGGGAACCAGAGTCCACATAGGCAGTCAGAGTGAAATACAAAACCTGAGAGGAGTTTAATTTCATCCTAATTTTAGTTTGTAAAACAACCATAGAGGTGAGTTATTGGAGAAACTAATCAGAAAAACTAACTCATGTTTATAAAAATTAACAGAGTGAAACAAATTAAATCATTTCCACCAAATAAAGAAGGAATCCAGAGTTTTAACGGTGGAAACGCCTCCCAGCTGGAGCCAGCAGCCGTTGGATCAGAGTCACAGCAAACTGAGCTCAGATCAGCTTCAGCTTCACTTAAAGAGCCAGAGCGACGCCCAGCATCACGCCTCCAGCATCAGCACAACGATGGCAGAACAACAACCACTGCCTGGCTGCTTCCTGCACAGGGGAAAGTTTGGTGGAAGGATGACTACACTGTAGGTTTGTTATTCACAATTTTCTTTTTTTTTACAAACCCAAATAAAATTGAAGTTTTTATCTTTGGACCTACAGAGGAACCATCTAGAATCAGCACTCAGCTTCAGTTATTGCAGTGGGAAACTAGAGATCAGGCTGACCTCTGACCTGAACCTTCAGAGCCACAGAAAGACGGTTACAAAGTCGGCCTTCTATCATCTGGAGAACATTTATAATGGGCCATCAAGATCTACAGAGACTCATCCATGCGTTTATCTTTACTCTAATTGATTACTGCAATAGTGACTTCTTAGATAGAAAGTTTTTCTAGCAAACTTTTGACTTTTCACACTCAGAAATTCTCATGTTTTGCTATAGAAATTTTCTGAAATTGGATTTTTTGGGGGGGAGAGTTTCCTCTGTTTCTATCTGCAATGGCCCAAACACACTATTGTTCAAATGTCACTTCATGTACAAAAGTCTGGTGATTTGGATATTTCCTCTTTATTATTTTTATGCTTTTTATGTTAGTCCCTTTATGTTGTTTGGCTTGTTTTTATTGTTATTCATTGCTACAAATTAATATAAATAAATGACAAAAAGAAGCTTTAAGGTTGAACGTTTGGTTTCTCATATTTTTTCTAGCTCGTTGTGTAATAATTATATAAAACTGCAACAAATTAAAACTGCTGAACATGATGTGATCATTATGTTTGGGAAATATTTACTCATTACTAAAAATTTTAAACTGATACTGTCCACAGCTGATCTTTCTTTCCTATTTTTCAAAACAAAAATCTTACTGTTCCAAACATTTTTATGACTTTCCAGCTCATTAAATTTATTTTAACCTTGAACATGCTTGAATTTTTTTTTATTGCTTCCACAAATAATAAACCTCGAGTTTGACGCATATGTTTTAAGACGAAATGAATACATTTTATTTGGTCGTCTGTTCTGACTTTTACATTCATGTTTCCCAAACACTCGACAAAATAAAACAGCTTGGAAAATGTTTTCCTTCTTCCATTAAGGCAGATGTGTAAAACTTGAGGTCCGCGGGCCAAACCCGGCCCGCCACGGCCGTTTCTGTGGCCCTGCAGGCTCCAGACTGACACAGAAAGAGAACTTCAAGATAACAGTTGTGTGTTTAAATTGTATTTTATTAGTCAAATTAATTTTTTTTGTTTGTATGAATTACTTTGATGCTAAATGTAAAATTTGTTAAGGTCCCATTTTAACAGTTTTATCAATATTTTTTACCACAGTTGCCCCATGAGGACCTTCATGGTTTATGATGAAAATGAAATGAAAATAAGTTTTACTTTCCTGTTTTAAAACATCCGCAAAGCAAAAAAAACATTAATAGAGAGAAAAATGTCGGTAACAACATGTTAAAAATGATTCCTCATCTACAAACTGAAAATGTTTCATTAAAGAAAAACATCAAACCTGAGGCTGGAAACAACGAAAAGAAGAAGAGCTTGAGTCAAGCTGAAGGTTCTCAGGCATGAAAAGCTGCTGCAGAAGCCGAGTTTTCCCCACATAACAAACGTTTACATGCGTCTCGGATGGCGGCCATTTTCAGGCCGTACAGCGCCGGGTTGAAGAGCGGCTGGCAGGTCAGGAAGTAAAGAGACAAAACGATGGCCAGCACCGGAGGCACCCTGCTGAGGTCAAACCTGCTCTGCAGGATCTGGAAACAGCAGCCGAAAGAAAAGTTCAGGATGGAGGCCAGGTGAGGCGTGCAGGTGCTGACGGCTTTCTGTCGCGTCTGTTTGGTAGCACAGAAACACACCTCCAGAATCTTTCCATAGGTGTAGAGGATTAAAACGAGCGGAGCGACGATGGAGACGACGGTCAGAACCAGACCGTAAACGTTGTTAATGCTGGTGTTAGAGCAGCTCAGCTTAACGATGGAGAAATTCCCACAGAAAACTTTATCGATGACGTTCCCACAAAGCTGCAGCGGGGCGCTGAGCGACACCAGAACCACAGTGGCCAGAACAGGCAACGCCCAGGTCAGCGCAATGAGCAACGCAACCTTTCTATCCGTCATGGTGGAGGTGTACTGCAGAGGAAAACAGATGGCCACATAGCGGTCATAAGACATGACGGCCAAGTTCAAAACTTCAACTGCTGCATAACTGTAAACGCAGAAGATCTGCAGGAAGCAGAGCGGAGCAGAAACGGAGTGAACGTCAGAGAGGATCTGGACCAGCAGGAAGGGAAACAAACCCAAACTGCCGTACAGTTCGTTCACAAACAGGCTGCAGAGGAACAGGAACATGGGTTCATGTAAGGTCCGGTTCACACAGATCACCGCGATCAGCAGGACGTTACAGCTGATAATCAGAACATAGAAACACATAACCATCATAAAGTACAAGTATTTCAAACTCCCAATGTCAAAGTAGGCAGTCAGAGTGAAATATATGACCTGTGAAGAGTTAGTCATGATGAGCAGAGAGGAGCTGAGTTACACCATGAAGCTTTTATATCCTCTAAAGTCAGCAGAGACCAACGAGAGAGAGAATCCTTCCCAAACAAACCGTACGAGCGAAGCATGTTTTCCACCTGACAGTCCGGTGCACTGGGTTCCATTAGGGACCAAAACAGCAACATTTCTTCCATTTTCAGGGTATAATAGGTTTACTAAATTTCATCTACTTGCAGGGTTTACATGTTGTCTGTCACTCTGTCATTTATCATTCCTACTGGAAACAGAAAATGCTGCCAAACTAATTATTTAGCAATGTTTTCTCCTCCTTTTGGTTCAGTAGACCCGATTCTACAGGAACCAGAAATTCATCATCTGCTCCATCCAGCTGCTGTGGTTCTCTTTCTCTCTGCTCTGAGTCAAACCAACCTGTTCCCCTCCTGGCCTGTGGGGGCGATGCACTGAAGGAAACGACACAAAAACCTCTGAAGACACTAAGAGCAACTTCCTTCTTCACCAGATGGAAACAAGATGGAAGCATCAGATTTTAGTGTTGGAGGATTTCTCTTTAGTCTTTGGCTAAAAGTCAGGAGCCATTTCTCCTCACTGTGCTCTAGTCCACTTCCTGCTTTTGGAGCGGTCTCTGGTCTGTTTGGCGTTCACATTCAAACCGAACCAGAGTTCACTTGAACTGAACCCAGACCTAGGTTTGGAGGACCAGAGGTTCGATTAGCGTTCACACCTCGCCAACCAAACGGGCTTTCTAAGCAAAGCGGATTAAACAAAGCTGGTGGGATTGATGCCGCCTTGGTCTGTTTCTAATTGTTCTATCATGAACTGTAACCTGCAAACGGAGGCCTGTACAGTAGAGTCTGAGATTAATCTCTCTGGTCTTTTACTCATTTCTCTGGTGCACCACACTGAGGGTGGTGTCTCTATCCTCCTGGTTCTAGTCAGAACTCCAGCAGCAGCGTTCTGGACCAGTAGGTTCTGGACCAGCAGGTTCTGGACCGTTGGTTTGTCAGTCAGACCTGTGAAGACGAGAATCAAAGCCACTAAAGAGAAACACCTGGATGAGTTTCTCTGATCTGAGGCTTTAGTCTCTGGTCATGGAAATGTTCTTCATTCATGGCTTCAGTTGTGTTTTTTATGTTCGTTTTGTTTTTGGTCGTGTTTTATTTAGGATATTTCAGTGTGAAGTGTTCGTTACAAAATGAAACTTTGTTACTTCATAATGGTCTCAAAATATAATTTATCTCATAAATTACTGGGGCAATTTGTGGTGCAGTAAAATGAGTGACCCTTCCAGGCCTACATGTACGGAGGAGTCCCAGGACTCAGCCCTGGGGAACCCCACATGACTTCTGTCCGCTCAGATGAGAAATTACCGATTGACACGAAGACACTCAGTTCTTTAGGTCAGACTGGAACCAGTTTGGTCAAATCATTTGTTCCAGATCTGGTTTCCTTCTCTGTTTGGTTTTTGGTCGTTCTGGTTGTCAGTGGCTCCTTCAGTTAATCCTCCTGGTTTCAATTTATTGGTGCCTTGTCCTTGTTGTCATTAAATGTTTTGTCCTTCATTTCTAATCAATTTAATCCATTATTGACCCGTAAAGGTTGGATTATTGCTTGGTCTTGGTTTTGACTAATCAAATCCAAATAGAATTTCTTTGACTTTCTTAACTAGAAGCAGAAAATCATCCATGATAATAAAATTTTCCTTTTCTTTCTAAAGTTTCTCCAGTTGGAATCCCATCAGATTTTCTATAATTTAGGATTTTATATTCATATTACAGAAAGAGCAGAGGCGTCATCCAAATCCAGGAGCCCTGACGCAACCTGTCAGCTTGCTGAAGTTTCCTGAAGTCTGAAACAAAACTTATTCGTAACAAACAGGCGGCAGTAACCATAGCAACAGCAGAGAGCTCCTGTGCTTCTTGATGCGTGCTAATTGTCCTGTTAGTGTCCAAACGTCCACACAGACTGCGTCCTCTGGGCTCAGTGTTGTTTCAGAGCAGCTCCACTGGGGCTCATTAAAGAGACAGGACACAATAAACATGATGCAATCACACCAGTGACCTCTGTGACCCTGTTTGTGTCTGAATAACAGATCCACCCAAAACATTTACCTGGTCTCATAAGTTTAAAGCATAAAGTTTGGATTAAATCTCTTTTCTTTGATGCTTAGGCTCAATTTGTGGTTAAACTGTTTGATCCACGTTAACCGATCAAACAGTTAACGTGTTTGATCCGCCTACAAACCTAGTTCTGTTCAGCTGAAGTGAACCCTGGTGTAGTTTGATATGTGAACGCCAAGTGGACCACAGATCGCTCCAAAAGCAGGAAGTGGACTGCAGCGCAGGGCATCCTGGGTAAATACTACCCAAACAAACGAGCTAGCCTAGCTAGAATGCTGTTACTACTCTTCAAGCAATAAAATAATGTAATTCTGTTCAAAAGGAATTTAATTGTTTATTTATATTTTTCTCTATTTTTATTTTGTACATAAAATAAGCTGAAGTGAAGATAATAAAAATGTGCCATTGTTTTATCCAATTAATCATCAAAATAATTTAAAAACAGGGAATCTTTGAGAAAAGTGGAATTTAAAGCTGGTTTTTAGACATGAATTATTGAAAAACCTTCCCTTCTCTTTAAATTGAAGAATAATATAGGTCTTATAAGTTTATATTTCCTAAGGAAGAACGTGAGGAGAGTGGTGCGGACAGCAGAGAGGATCATCGGGGCCCCCCTTCCCTCCATTCAGGACATTTCATCCCAGCGCTGCGTGTCCCGAGGCCGAAACATCGTCAGTGACCCCTCACACCCCCACCATGGACTGTTCTCCCTGCTGCCCTCTGGAAAGAGGTTCCGCAGCATCCGGTGCAGGTCCACCAGGTTCCGAAACAGCTTCTTCCCACTTGCCATCAGACTGCTGAACTCTTAACTGGACTGCACTCAAAAACTGGTCTCCACTTCATACCTTGCACATGTACAGAGCTAAATAACTTCTATTTTACTGTCAGTCCTGCACTTTATATTTTATATTCATATCTATACTCATATTTTATACTGCATTTTATTTTATTCTGGAGTAACCTCACAACATTGGAAGCTCAAAACATTGTCCTGAGCCGTATGCAACGAAATTTCATTCTGTATACACCCTGTGCATGCAAAATGACAATAAAGTCAGTCTAAGTCTAAGAATTTTCAAACAAATGTTTATGGAAATGTGTATCATTGTGTTTAAATGTAAATGTTTGACCTAAACTAAAATAATAAAAGGTATTTTAAATATTTGTATGTTTTACTGTGACTCATTTGTTCCGGAGCCAAACATCAAACCACAGAGGAGAAAACATTTCAGCATCTCCAACACTGAAGCTTCCCGCTTCAGGATCCAGCTGTTAACGCGGCGCCCTCTGGTGGCTGCTTCAGGCTACTGCAGGGTCTGCTGCATGATGACGTAATCGGTCGGCCATCACGAACCAAACTGGAGCAGCAGAACCAGCCAGAGATCGCTCATTTAAATATTAGAACATGGAGCTAAAAAATATATAAACAAATAAAATTAAAAGTCCCTGAAATACGTAAAGTAGCCTTATAAAATAAGTGTCAAAAAATAAATATACATCTACAAATAAATCGAATCTGACAAAATGAGCTTCCCATTAAAATGATTTTTTTTAATGTTTATTTTAATTTATGGGGTCACTTTGAGTATTATTCTTTATTCATACCATTTAATTTTTAATGAGATATCTCCATATTATGTGGTTTATCAGAATTTCTCAATAACTTAAAAAAACAACTGGATTGTCCAATTTATATCTTTATTCTGATATTCAAAACTATTTCAAATGCTCATCCATTCTTGCATTTCAGACTGAAAAATTGTACAAAAAAAAAAAGATCAAAGCAACTACTAAGATTAAAAAATATATGTAAGGTTAAAATCAGGAAGCTTGAACTTGGAAAAAACAGTTTTCCATTTGATTGTTGGAAGAAACAGATTTTATCTTCAGAGAAACTAAGTAGGCTGAATAAAACTCAAACACGGCATCTGATCAGAACATTTTATTCAATAAAACCCAAAAGATTCAGTTAAACAATACAGTTAAAGATGGTCTCTGATTGGCTGCAAGACATTTGAATTTTTTATTTACTTTTATCTTTCATATTCCTATACATTCACCCTCAGAGTTCAGAACCGACAACAGCAAATATTCTGGTTCTGGCTCGTTTTACAGGAACAACATTAGGAATGACTAAACCAGTGGTCTAACTGGTTTAAACTGGAACATTTTAGCTACCACCAGGCCACAGAATTTATTACATAAAAGAAAAATTGACTATTTTATTAAGTTTTAGCCAGTGAACAAAAAATCATTTTTAACATTTCCACACACATAAAGAAAAAAACATAGAATGCAGAAAAAAGGACAAAACTAGAACAGAAATAAACTTAAACTTCTGTCAATGGCAGGAACACAAAGTTTAGACCAACATATAATTAAAAAGCAAAACGTTTTTTTGGTCATCAATTGTTTTGGGGTTTTTTGGCCAGTTTTTTACCATTTTTAACTTGAGGTGAGGGACCGAATAAAATCCTTCTGAAGGGCCACAGATGGCCCCCGGGCCACACTTTGGACACCCCTGAGGTCCAGAAGTTTATTCCGGGTTCCCGCTGCTCTCCCACTCAGCGCTGTATTTTCTTTAGGTTTTGATTTTCTCATCCAACGCTACAAAAATCAAAACCTAAAAAAACCACAGAGCTGCAGCTCAGCGGCGCCGCCTGCTGGCCGGAGGAATTCCCCAGAAACGCCACAAACAAGCCTGGACCAAACCCGCTCCTCTTCACGCCGTCAGTCGGAGTTCGTCGTCATGGCGACCCGGCAGCGGCTGCCAGACGACGGGTCGAGGTGAACCTGCATGAGACGCCTCAGCCTCCTTCGGTTTTCCTCTCAGCAGGAAACAGGAAGTGAAATCCTTCCAGCTTTGATCCTCCATTTATTCTCATTTCATCAACAGGAATAAAAACAGAACCAGAAACATTTAAACCCGAAACAATGAGGGACCAAACGGACGCCTCGCTGCAGACTGAGGTGACATCACTCTCCCTCCTCTGCCTCCCTGCTGTTGCCTAGCAACAGGCTCCCTGCGCAGCAGCGACGGCGGCGGCTGTAAAGCTGCGTCAGCGTCTGATTCCTGAGCAGGCGTCCATCACCAGTTGGTTCTGGACCGCAGCAGCAGAACTGAGTCTGTTCGGGTCCGGTTTGCACCAGAACCGGCTCTGGAGGCTTCCCTGGAGCACAGTACCGCCCCCTGGAGGCTGCAGATGGAGAGTTCCCTGATCTGATCAAGTCTCTACGTGAAATATGAGTTTGATATTTCCAAACAGACCCTGAAGGTAGCAGCAGACGGACAGGTTCCAGTTTTTTAAATGGGGGCCAGGGGGGTTCGGATCTGGTCCTGGGGGCCCCGGTCTCCTGCACGGTTTAGGTGCACCCCTGCTCCAGCACAGCTGTTATTTCAGCATCTTGTTCAAGCTTTTTACTTTGATGTTTTGCTTTTCTGATAATCTTTCTTATAATAGTTTGATGTTGCCGGCACCAAATCTGCTCAAAGTTTCCAGATTTGTCGTTTCCTGTCAGTTCTGATGTCAAAATCCAGTCATAAAATCGATCCAGTTCAACGAGCAAAAATGTACACAGAAAATACAGATTATAAGAAAAAAATGTATAAAATGTGCAACTGTAATAAAAACATTTCTAGTAAATTACAGATTTAGTTAAAAAAATCTTGAAGAATATTTAGCAGTAGGTACTTTTGTCCTTGTTATTTAGATTTATTTTTGCATTCATTGACACGTTCATTATTTTATTTCTGCTGCAGGACGACATGTTTTTAAAGTCTGTTTCTGGGAGATTTGAACTGGATCTTCATGTTTCAATCAGATTATTAAAAATATATAAAAACTGGATGAAACCAGTTTACATCTACAAACTGTCCACATTCTTTAAAATGTCCATCTTTTCCCATTCTCCTGCTCCATTGATCATGTCTGATCTAAATATCACCTTTATGGATCAAATCCAATTCATAGAATTTCAACTTTGAATCTCAAATTAGATTTTTTTATTGTGACTTTTTCCCCCGTAAAATACATGGTCGGTTTTATCTTAGTTCCCTACAACCTTCTGAATAAATACCCCATATCCCATCATACAGAAATATGTCAATACGATCATGTTTTTAATGATTATTTGCTTTTTAAATTAAAAAATATGGGAAGTTAGGAATCACAATACTTTATGTTGTCAGTAATGTTCACTTTCAGGGATTCAATGTTTCTTATTTTGTATTTTTTATTTAATATTTAAAATACAAAACACATCGGTGTAAACCAGATACATTGTGATTACGCATTAAAGCAAACATGCCAATTTTCAACACCTGATAACACCGTAGATAGACATAAAACTTATTTTAAAAATATTAATAAATAAAATTGTGGTTATTTAAATATCAAAAGCATTATCAAACTGATAGTTCATCATGATTATTCACAGATTGATTCAGTTATAATTTATTGTTGTTTTTTGTACGTTTGGCTTTCCATATAGAAGTAAGGAATAGCAGCAATTTGATTTGAGAACGGGTTTGGTTTAATATATTTGAACATTTGAATAAAATGAGGATCACAGAACATCTTCAGAAGGAAGAAGCCTTGAAGAAACAGCGTTCAGAAAAACATTCAGCCTCCTGGAAACTGATCACGCCGGAAAACTGCATATTTATTCCCTGCGGACGTTTCCTCGGGCGGTAACGGGAGCTGAAGCGGTAATTTCGGCTCACATTGAGACACCGAGCCGCTGTTTGGTTCGGGTTTCCCTTCACGACTGAATCAGCGGCTGGAGTCACCGCCCAGTCACGTAGCTGACGCTCCTTTTAAACACAACGCTAACCACAATGCAGTACGTTAAAATTCACAAAATAATGGAAATTATTTGAGTTAGCTATTCTCTCTGAATGCCGAACCAGAGGGAGGTTCTCCAGATTAAAACTGCACCGTGTTTTAATTCACAGCAGTCAGACCCGGTTTGATGAACTACGCTACACTAAAATCTGGCATTTTTAAACCCAGTTCAGGCTAGCCGTTAGCGGCTAGCTGCTAACGTTACCGCAGCTGTCTGGCGGTCAGTCCGCCACTGCAGCGCAGACAGACGCACGAACGGACTGTCGGTGTCCCCTTCCCTCCGTCTCCTCACCTCCTCCGGTGGCAGCAACGATGTTCCCCGACCCCGTCCTTCATTTCCCGCTGGGCCCGTCATCACTTTATCGGAGTGATTGACCGTCAAACTCGGACTCTGCGTCTCCGCCGTTTCGGGGGTAAGATGTCGGCGGCAGAAGCGGCGCGTCAGCTGATGGAGACCGGCCGCGTCCCATTCAGAGCACCGCCCTGCGGCGCTCCACGGTATGGGAAGCAAATAGGACCAAAATTACGTGTAAAACAATTATGTAAGCTAGAAATATTTCAAAAAATAATTTAAATGAATAATAAGGGGGTAGCATGTAATATGTCTCGTATACTGTACGCTAGAGGATGTTTTTAGTAACAAAAGTAGTAAACAAAAACAGACCTTGTATTGATATTATTTGTTCCCATTAAGCACATTTCAATTCTAAGTTCCACATTCATATTGTAATCAGTCAGTAGCTGCATTTCCATTACAAATATGTGCAAAATGTTGTTTTACATTAGCTATTCTGCTAATGTAAAACACACACACGCATAATTCGGGTGTTTCCATTAAATAACAGACACAATTAATCTGTGTCTGTTACTTCACATATGAAACTTTCACCTTTTCTAGTCTCAACAAGGGTGAAACCACTGACTTTTAAAGATTTGAGGAAATCACAGCCATACACAGATTTCTATGAAAGCTAAGTGAACTTTATTCCAAATCTATTTCATCATTTAAGGTTTTACTATCTGGTTGTGTACATATAACACAGTGAACACATTTTATACAACTGTTTTCACTAAACAGATCATGGTCTTTGTTCTTCACAAAACCCAAATGTCTAAGAGCCTTCAGTCTGTGATTTGGTACCGTATTTAACCTTTATGTAAAATAATTTTCCTTGACCCGTTTCATTGGTTTTGGAATGTAGAGGAAAAGCTACAGCTCTGCTTCTCTGGCGTTCTCCAGTTAGACAAACATGGACGTCTTTAGTCATGAGGAGACGACAACAAGGACTCATAAATAATCCACACGTCGCTTTCTGCAGTAAATGTTTGGAACAAACTGTTCATAAATAAACATGTTAAATAAATAAATAATGAATAAATAGAAACAATAATGAGCTCAGTTACAGGCAGCGTGACAGCAGGTGATTTACAAACAGGAACGTCAGGAATAATTTACAACCATCCCAGGATGCAGGAGAGACTCTGCTGAGTCAGAACGTCTCTCAGAGAGAAAAGCAGCACATGCTTTGATTTGGTTAGTTCAGAGTCCAGGTCCGAGCCAGGTCCAGGTCCAAGTCAGGTCCATGTAAATCTGGTTTAGTCCTGAATCGGGTTTAGTTCTCAGGTTTAGTTCTCAGGTTTAGTTCTCAATCGGGTTTAGTTCTCAGGTTTAGTTCTCGGTCGGGTTTAGTTCTCAGGTTTGGTTCTCAGTCGGGTTTAGTTCTCAGGTTTAGTTCTCGGTCGGGTTTAGTTCTCAGGTTTAGTTCTGAGGTTTAGTCCTGAGTCGGGTTTAGTTCTCAGGTTTAGTTCTCAGGTTTAGTTCTCAGGTTTAGTTCTCAGGTTTGGTTCTCGGTCGGGTTCAGGATGGTCCTGTCTAGTTTCAGGTTTTACCAGAGCCTGGTCTCGTTCTGGTCTGATCCAGGCCTTCATCAGGTCCAGGTCTTCACAGTGACTCTATGTGCCTCAATCTTTTTCAGTTTGTTTCAGCTTTAGTTAAAAAAAGTCACATTTTAATCTTGTCTCCAGGTCACCTGCCAGGATATGACATCATCGTCACCGGATCACATGACATCTACAAAGAGGTCGCTGGGGTTTCCCATGGCCAGGCGGAAGGACTGTCGAGAAATTTCAGGCTGGATCGATGAAAAGTCGCGGTGCTGACCTCGAGACGGTGTTGGCATGTCTTTGTTGCCATGGGAACCGGAGAAGGAGGTGGGCGGTTCCTGAGCGCTGCCATCACTCAGACAGTCGGCCATCTTGTGCTGAGCGTTCGCTTCCTGGTTGGAAGATTCCTGCTGCATTCCTCCTTTTCCCTCCTGATCATCGCTGAAGTCCGATTGGCTACTGCGACTTCCTGCAGGACCAATGAACACATGATGTCATCGTTTCAAACAGAACCCGAGAGGCGATACCGAGGTTTCATCAGGGTCTTCCAGACATAAACATTAACACAAAACGCAGTGTTGATATCAGCCTTTAGTTTCTGTGGCGTAGGAAGAACGTCCTGAAATTTCTTTCTCAGACTGTCTGTGAATCCTTTAACATACGAGATGCAACAGCAAAAGTAACGTCCAATACCCATACTGTGGGTTCCATTACACAGGGAGTGCTAAAATCTCAGACATCACGGAACCTGATCTTCAACTCAATCTGCTTTTATTCCTCAAATGTAGTCACTTGTTTTCAATATTCAAGGACGGACGGCAAGATAGCAACTGATGAGACACGGTGTAGCGGCAGGGCGGGGAACCCAGGCAATTAGTCTCCGGTTCAATTCCCAAACATAAAACCATTGCTTCCGCGTTGTCTGCCTGACTACTGTGAATCAAGGCCCCCAGTGCTACAAAACATTTTTAATACAAGGTCACAAAAACAACAATTCGCTAATAGTGGAGCTAATTTTTTGTTTAGCGCTTTAGCATTTTTTGCTAAATTTTAAGATTTTAGAACAATTAGCTTCCCTTGAACACATTTATCCAGATGAATTCTAAAGCGCTTTGTAAACTTTCAGTTCAATAAAGTTTGACATCTGTGTTGAAAGTTTGGTTATTGTCTGTTCAGAATTCTTCAAGTAATTAGCTTCAAGCTTTTATTTTGAAATCCGTTTACGCAGCAGTTAGTTTCCTCTCTTCATTGTTCTCGTCACTGATTCTAGAGTACAACAAATGAACGACTGAGAAATACAGAAACAGACAACAATTACTTAAATGATCAAGCAGCAGTGTTAGCTAAACAAATACATACAGGATCCACATACTGGCATAAACCTTATGAAAAACAAGAAACGTCCTGTACCTTCGCTGTGATGACTCCTGCCTCCTCCTGCCCCACAGGCCGGCAGCTGCTGCAGCGGGTGGGGCGAGCTGTAGGGGTGAGGGACGGGGTACTGGTAGGGGAAGGCTGGGGGGTCGCAGTCAGTTCCTCCTCCTACTTCGCGAGAGGATCCGTCTTCGTGGTCGAGCAGAGACATGGCAGCCAGATCTGAAAGGAGCAGCATCAGCAAAACAGCAACATTTATGCTGTTAGAAACTCTGGTTTTTATTTTCTTATCATCAGACTACAGTAGAGTCCAGACCTTTTAAATTAAAATGTATAAATTTCTAACAATGAACCTCTGAAAGTGACATAAATTACATAAAACAGTTTAACATGATCTGCTGGCTTTGTGTTCTGTGTCGCCATCTTGTGGTCATTGACGGTACTGCAGGTGAATGTTCAGGACTGCACCAAAGCAGCTAGAGTTTTACCATCCATCCATCCATCCATCCACAAAGACTACAGCTTTAGAGCAACTGAAACAACTTCTCTTTCTATTAACACATTTAATTGAAGTTTCCCTTTTATTTTTAAAGAGGACCTCAGTTGAGGACAAAACGCCACAGACTCCAGGTGATCTCAGCACACTGAATATTTAAAGGTCTTCTTATTTCAAAGAGTAATAACTATAGTTATAGTCTCTAGTGTGGACAGCTCTGTGGCCCCAGCTCCTACCTCCACACAGGTCTCCGAACACGTAGTAGCACTGCTCTGAGAAGGTGACCTTGTTGACGGTGTGTCGGATGAATCCGGCTTTCAGCAGGTTTCCGGCGTATTTACGAGCTTCGCGCCGGTCGGTAAAACCTTCTATGTTACGGTGGAGCCAGTCCACCACGTCCGAACCTGGACAGATAGAAGACAAGCTGCAGATAAAGATATCTGTCTCCTTCCACAGTCCTGATTGGAATCGTTACCCCAGAACTACAACAGAGATTATTTCATGTTGGTTAAACAGAATGTTTTTATTGGTGAGAATCTCAGGTGCTTCACCACCTGATAGTTTGGTAAACGTAGCTCGAGGGGGGACGAAAATAACATTTGCTTCATTTTCAGCTGCTGTGGTTCTCATTCTCTTTGCTCCAAGCCAAACCAACAAAACCGTTTGAGCAACCTGTTCCCCTCCTGGCCTGTGGGGGCGCTGCACCAAGAACCACTGAAGGAAACAACACAAAAACCTCTGAAAAGACACTGAGTGCAACTTCCTTCTTCACCAAATGGAAACAAAAATGAAGTGGCATCAGATTTTCTCTTTTGTCGTTGGAAAAAGACACGAGCCATTTCTCATGCTACCGCTAGGCTAGCAAATTTGGTTGTATTTACCCAGAATGCCCTGAGTTTAAGTCCAATTTCTGCTTTTGGAGTGGTCTCCGGTCTGCTTGGCGTTCACGTCTGTTTTCTAATTCACTTCAACCAAACCAAAACTTAGGTTTGTAGATGGACCAGATTTCACTTTTTTGGTCCACATAAGAATTAGATTCACATCTTCCCAAATGAACTAGAGTTTGATAAAAGCGGATTAATCAGGACTGGTGTGAATGAGACATTCCTCAGACTCTCAGATCCAGATCTACGCAGTAGTACATCTTCTCACCAATGAAAGCGTTGGGGATGGTGATCTTCAGCCACATCCTGTCTCGAACCTCCAGCCCTGACTCTGGATTGGCCATCGCCTTGACGACCACCGTCATGTCACTGTGGATGTTGAGGTGGTTTTCTTCATGCACGCCTGGAGAACAGCAGGAAGTTAAAATGAGATGGGAGGTTAACAACAGAAGAGAGGTGCAGAGTTGAGACGTACTGTAGTGTGGGGGGAGTTTCCCGGTCATGGCGGCCGTGTGAGACACCCAGGCAGCCGGGTCGATGGGGCGGACCGGTTCACCTGCTCGGTTTTACAGGACAGACAGTTTTAACAAGTTGGATTACATTCAACAGTATCAAACCAAACCAACACATCCTGCCTGACTCACTTCTGGGCAGCGTGAAGCAACTTCGTGGGTTTGGATCCCAACACTTTGCCACAGTTAATGTCACCGAACTAAAAGGAAAGAGAGAAACAGCTCAGCTTGAGTCTCAAAGGTTGTGTCTGGATGAAAAGTCATCCTCAGCTGCAGTACAGAGGAGGACAGACTGTAATGGTCAGTGGTTTTAATTAGGCCTCACCCCGGCTGGTGGACGATCTCTCTCAGAACCCGGACTGCGTCGTCATTACTCATGTTCTCGAAGTTGATATCGTTCACCTGAGTGAACAGAATCACAGTGAGAATCACCAGAGCACCAAAGGACTCTCTGAAGTCCAAAGGGCTTCAGAGAGTCTTGGCTTCAGCATCATTACCAAGCCTAGATGGTCCAAACTAGAACCTGGTGTCGGCCCTACCTGCAGCAGCATGTCTCCAGGCTCTATGCGGCCATCTGCTGCAACTGCTCCTCCCTTCATGATGGAGCCGATGTAAATCCCTCCGTCTCCTCTGTCGTTACTCTGACCAACGATGCTGATGCCCAGAAAGTTATACCTCTCTGAGAAACAGGCGGCGTTAGTCTGACCATCGTCAGGTCTGACCACACAGGACAGTCAAACCTCACTGGCATCGTACTCAGGATGGAAACATCTCACAAACGTCTGTGGGTCTTTGATTGATGAAATAAAGATCTCCTTCTGAAGAACTTAAACTTCTGTTCAACCCAACAACACAGCAACCGGGCAGAACCAGAACTCAGAACTGGGTTTTTAAATGATCTCATCAGGTCACGGTCCGGTGTGAATCAATATCTACCGACCCAGTTAGGTCTGGGTCTTGTTGGGTTCAGAAGACCTGAAGAGAACCAATCAAATTGTAAACCAACCGCCATGTTTGAACAGAACCTGATCCGTTCTACTGCCAAAGCTGCTGAGGACCAGTTTTACTCTACTGGATCTGATTCTCACCGTTCTGAACCTGGTTCAGATTCTATTGTACCTGATCCAGACAGTATTTAGTCTGTTTGGAACCTTTTTGGATCTGATTTATGGATTTATGGACATCATTTAAGGATTGATCCAACAGAACCGGTGGGGCAGTACTGGTCTGTCATAGACCTGGTCCAGTAAGGTTTAGGGATTGTTCTGAACTCTGATATGATCCATCTACCTACGAACCTGATTCAGAACCCCAACTGGACCTGATCTGTGTTGGTCAGATAGCTGACCCATTCTAGACTGGAGTGGACCAGATTCAGTCCAAGAGAACCTCTGGACCAATTTTGGACTGTAGTAAACCTAATTTAGGAAATTTTGGTCTAAACTATTTGAGTTTAGACTCAAACAGAACATGAGGAGCAGTTTTCAAATTCAATAAATCTAATTCAAGTTTTTTTTTTTTTTTATATCTGGTCTAAAATGAAAGGAACTTCTGGAGCAGTTTTGAATTGGACTAAATGTAATTTGGGCTGTTTTGGATCTAGATTAGCCTCAAGGGAAACTGACACCTTTCTACTGTAAAAAACTAATTTATGGTGTTTTGGAGCGAGCTGAGACTCAAAGAGAACACACTGAGCAGTTTTAGACTGTAACAGACCTAATTTAAGGTGTCTGAGACCTAGTTTAGATTCAAGGAACCTCTGAAAAAGATTTGGACAGCAGTTGGTCTAATTTAGGATGTTTGGACCAAGCTGAGACTCAAAGGGAACCTCTGGAACAGTTTTGGACTAAGATGGAGCTAATTTTGGATGTTTTGGACCTGATTCAGACCCCAAAAACATGTGGAGCAGTTGTAGATGATGATGCACCCAAACTAGACATTTGTGACCTTTCATGGGTTTTACTGATGAGATTCAGGCTGACAGGATCTGTTCTGGACTCTCTTTGCCTTTATTTAGACCGTTTAGGCCTGTTCTGGTCTCTGTCGGACTTGACCCTGACAGCAATAGACCTAACCAAGGTTCTATGTGTCCTGGTCCAATCCGTTGCTGACCCATTCTGTACTCACCCATGTTGAGGGTTACAGTGATGATGTTGAGCGACATGGTGGAGTCAGTGACGCTGCTGAAAGACGCCGACTGACGGACAGACAGATAGAAGCAGGCAGAGAGGGAGACAGGTGGACAGAGAGACAGGACAGGAAGATGAGGGACACGTCAGTGACAGGAAGTCCAGACGGAAACAGCCGCCCTGCACCAGGCGTCATAAAGACACACTGACACAGATAACCAGGACCTCACAGTGTGGTGTGTGTGTGTGTGTGTATGTGTGTGTGTGTGTGTGTGTGGGGGGGGGGGGGGGGGGGTGCGCGTTTGTTTCTAATACCTTGTGGGGACCATTTTCCTGACATATACTATGTTGTGGGGACTGCTCTTTGTGGGGACCGAAGCCTGGTCCCCATAAGGGGAAACGCTGTTTTGGGGTCAGGGGTCAGATTGAGTGTGTGTGTGTGTGTGTGTGTGTGTGGTTACCTTTTCCATCCGTGGAGTTTTTGGTTTTCGGTGGCGGCGCCGCTGTCGCCTGATGAGTCTCGGCGAGGAGCTGCTCTGGCCTGTTGATTGGCTGAACCTGGTGTGACATCACAGACAGAATCTGATTGGTCAAAAAAGCACAAATCTAAAAACGCAACATAGATTTTAAAGAAATATAAAATCAGGAAATCCTAATTAAAACATGTATTTGAAGCAGACGGTAAAATTAATAAAATTTTATGAATAAAAGTAAAAGCTTTTTAAAAGGATAAATGGACAAATCTATAAATACAGTCGAGCCCCAATAACTCACTGGTTTTTCTATCCATGGAAAATAATCAGTGGAAAATTTGCTCATTTTTCTCCCCAGTAGTCAGAGATTTAACAAAAAGTTGCTATAATGTCATAAAAATACATTTTCAACTTGGAAAGATCACGTCAATATATAAAATAATGAAAAGTTTCAACTATTAAACTGGAATAGCATAAATAAAAAAATCTAAATACTAATATTTTTTTTTAAATTAGGTTTTAAAAAACAAATTTCTAATTTGGAAAACATATTTCAAACCTACTTACCTGTCAGAAATGAATCACTTATAATAAAAAATCAACACATTTCCAACAGAGAGAGGAAAATCTGACTTTACAAATATTAAGATAAAAGACAGCAAAACTCCAAACCTGTTTAAAAATTACAAAAAGATTTAAAATGTTTGGGTAAAGATTGTAAATCTGGCAGCAGGTGGAGTCCATCACTGATGGAAATCAGAGTCTTAAATGAGAAAATCGATCAGGAACACATTATTTCTGCTCTCAGATCAGCTGGGATGGCTTTATCTGCAGCACAATACAAAAGACAGCGCTGGTCACATGACACGCAGCAGCCAATCAAAGCCCAGGGCGTGAACAGGTTTACTGGGGCAGAAAAAATGACCTGCAGGCAGGTGAATGTGTGTCAGAGACACAGGCCAATTACAGCGCGAGCTGCTGCTGATGTCACTGGGCCACATGACACAACCTTTAAAGGAGCAGTACGCGTTTTTACACGCCACAGAACCAGAATGACAGTTTGGGTTCTCCCAGGAGTTCTGATTTCAGCAGGTTTACAAGCCTGATGCTGCTGCAGCAAATGCACCGCGATGCATTCAGGGACACGCCCATAACTGGAAATGCTCCAGACTGACGAACAGCAGTACGCTGCTGTGAAAAAGTATTTATCAAACTTTGTTTCAGATCATCAAATAAAACAGTAAACAAAACAATTTGTTGATGATTTAAAAAATAAAAAACATTCAAAAAGTGTCAAAGTAAACAAAACACAGCGTTTGAAGTAGCCTAGTCAAACCATCCATCCATTTGTCCCTAATGGGGTCGGAAGGGTTGCTGGTGCCTCTCCAGCTACATTCCAGGCGAGAGGCGGGGTCACCCTGGACAGGTCACCCGGCTGTCGCAGGGCAACACAGAGACATACAGGACAAACAACCATTCACACAGGGAGAATTTAGAGAGACCAATTAACCTGACAGTTTTGGACTGTGGGAGGAAGCCGGAGTACCCAGAGAGAACCCACGCATGCAGAGGGAGAACATGCAAACTCCTTGCAGAAAGACCCCGGCCGGGAATCGAACCCAGGACCTTCTTGCTGCAAAGGCAACAGTGCTACCAACTGCGCCACTGTGCAGCCCGCCTAGTCAAACCCTGGGTCTAAATATGATTTATAAAGTCACTTCAAAAACTCCTCAGATTGTCTTTTATGGAGCTCAACATTTTTTCTGAAACAACAAAAGAACCTTTGAAATCTGCCAGAGTGCAAATACTTTTTTCCAGCTCAGTTTGTTCTGTTGGCGCAGCGGGTAAGCCGCTCCTCCTGCCAACACCCCCAACCAATTAAAATGTTGAGATCAAAGTCAGAATTCTCATAAAAACATCAAAATTGAGAAAAAAAAAAGAAATTCTGAGAAAAAAGTTTAAATTCTTTTTTTAATTTTTGGCATTAACCCTCTTCCGTACACCCCACTGCATAAGTGACAGATGAGACATATTACAATACAATAACTATGTAATTTCCACCTTGAACCGCCTGAAACGTGCTACACAGATAAACTTGATTGATTTTCTAGCTTTAGAGCGCCGCCCATCTCAATGCCACCCTGGGTAACCGCCCCAGCCTGGTTCTAAGTTCGGCTGGTCAGCAGGTGGACTCAGAACCGGACCAGAACTGTTTGGGTCTGACCTTCCTCCAGAGTCTTCCTCAGACGAGCAAAAGCTGGTCGTCTCTAACTCGCTGCTCTGCTGATTGGACGAGCTGTCGCCGCCGCCGGCTGGCCCCGCCCCCTTGTGGTCGGCCGCCTGGTGGACGTGTCCGTTCAAGTGGCCTCCTGTATGAAGACGGCAGCCAATCAGAGACAGCTGGAAGAATTCGGTTTGATTCAGTTGAAGATTTTACCACCTCTCCGCCGCTGCTTCTCTGAAGATGGAGCGGGCGATTTGACCTCTGACCCCTGCAGGTCATCGTGGGAGACGGCCGCAGCGCTGAAGCGGACAAATACATCACATCCTGTCAGCGTGCGGTCGCGTCAGCACGACCGGAGCTTAATCCGTGTAGGAACTCACTGGAAGGACGGCGGTCTGGAGTCGCCGATGCCGCCGGTCCTCTCGATGGGGGGCGGAGCCAAGCTGGAGGGCGTGGCCACAGAGGGAGTGTCCGACCCCCTGAAGTCCGGAGGACAGGCGTCTGAAGACACCACCTGCAGAGAAGAAGACAGGATCTTAGAGACACTGGGACAGTCCAGGTGTCTCATCAGGTCCAAATGAGACAGTCATGAAAAAATAAGGACATATACAGACTTAGATATTAAATAAAATGTAATTATAATGTATAATTTTCTGAATTTTATTAAATTTCAAGTTTAGACAGTTAGTACAGTCATCTTGACTGTCGAAGTGATGTGGACGCCATGGTGAGATCTACAGAGAAGCCGTCAGGACGAAGACTGGAGCAACTTCTGGTCTGGTAAAAGGTTTAAAGGTCTCAGGAGAATCTGGAGTCAATCGTTTCAACGTGCGGACAAACCGACGAGTGTTTGACCTTCCAAACGTCCTCCAACATGTCCAGGTCTGGCTAAAACCACACAGCAAGATGCTAGCAGCCTCCAAAACCAGCGCTGGTTAGCAGCTGGACACACTGATGCTAATCTGCTAACAACAGAGCTAATTTAGTGATTCGCACTTTTACTTTAGCAAATTTACTTGGCTGTTTTGTAAACTTTCAGTTGAATAAAGTTCAAAATCTGTGTTGAACTTTTGGTTATGTTCATGCTCTTATTTTGAAATCTGTTTACGCAGCAGTTCCATTTCCTCTCCCGGCATTCTCCACCTGTGATGCGGTGCAGGTGTTAGTGGATAAAATGTTTATGATTAGCTTAGCTAACTTTTCAATTAGCAATGCCCTCTACTGGTGAGATTCAGAGAACTGGACGTTCAACGGACGTCCTGATGTTTTCATGACTGATCGTCCATCTGAGAGGTTCTGAGCGGTTCTGACCCAACAGACGACCCGTCCGTTGACACAAGGCAGCCGAGCTTCATCATCACTGATCTCTTCTTTCACCACCCTGAAACACACCATCACCATCATCATCATTAGTGTGATCATCATCATCATCATCGCTACGAGCATCATGTCATAACTTGAGGTGTAGCAAGATATCAAGATATGAAAAAATCCTGAATATATCTGTCATCTCGTCTGATTAAGTTGTAGTAAAATACGCCCCAACTACGTTAAGGGTGCTAAGCACTTTAGCAATTTGATGACTTTGAAAATATTCCCGTCAGCAGCCAGTGTAGTCCGCTTTAATTCAATTCGCTTGGGGAGGTGTGAATGCACAACCGAACCGAAGGAGCTAACTCTGGTTCGGTTTGAAAGCAGGCATTCTGGGTAAAATCAAACCAGGGGGGCAACAAGCTGATCAAAGGTTTGGTTGGTTTGACTCAGTTTGGTTCCCGATCGAACCGAGTCTATCGGACTATCAGGGGGGAAAACAGGAGCAAATCCTTTTGACAGACAAGGAATCAGACATTCGTCCCTTTTTTTAATCTGTTTTGTAAATTTGATCTTTGAAAGTAATAATTCTCGTCTCGTTCTTGTTAATTTTATTTAAAAATTGCTACGCCTTGAGTCATAAGATCATCCTCATCCTCCTCATCATCATCATGAGCTCAGCAGTCATCCTCTCATCAGAGGGAATATTAAAGCTTTTGTTTTCATCACAGTTACATAATCACAGCTGCATGAGGAGGATTATATAAACAATCAGCTCATAAACAAACAAACAAACAAACAAAGCCTCCCTACTGATTCATACATGTGTTTATCAGCTCCTCCTCTTGTTATCATGGTTATTGATCACCGATCATGTGACTGAATCGCCTCCCCCCGCTGGAACACGTGACCTTTGATGCTCAATAAACCCATCTGGATCTGTGTCATCTTCCTGATGGAGGCGTCAGTCACGTGACTCACCCGAAGTCATCATCCACGGACTTGAAGAAGAATTTGGCGTGAGGTCTGTTCAGCACCTGCTTGAAGTCGGCCAGGGTGACGCGCTGCGCGGGCACGCCGATCCGGATCAGGTAGGGGGTCTCCTGGTCCTCCAGGTGGTAGATGACCCGGGTCTCCTCCGCCATGCTGGCCCCGAGGAGCCCCGCACGCGCTTCGAAGGGGATGCTGAGACACACCTGCGCGCGCCGCGTGAAGCTCCGAAGGTCTGGTCACGTGACGCCTCACCTGTGCGCTCCCCCCGCCCCCACCTCCAGGAGCTGAGCTGGTCCCAGGCCGGTTCCGGTCCAGATGTGTCGGTCCAGCTGCAGAGGGGCTCCGATGATGCTTTCCTCCTGATAGTCAACACTGCACGCGTTAAAACACGCAACGTCCGGTGGTGGACTTCAAAATAAAAGCCGCCCAGGTGAAGCGAAGCCTAAAGAACCCAAATAAAATAATTTTGTTGAAATTGTTCTATTGGACTTAGGAAAATTTGAATGGGTTTACTTATTACAAATAAATTTCTTGCTGTTTATGTTTAATATTTCTTAATTAAACGACTGACATGTTTGTTTGTTTTTCCAGAAATCTGAGGTAAAGTTCATCTGATGTTTCAGCACCAGAAACGTGTGACAGCATTTTAGGGAATAAAGGGAGTAAATTTGCACCAAAACCCTCAAACTTTCCAGGAGGAAAAGATGGTAGATTTCTGAGTGACAAAATCTCAGAAATTTTCTAGAAAAAAAAAAGTTTCCAGGTTTCAAAAGTCAAACATTTTCAGCGTTTAGATATTTTCTCAGGTCCAAAAGTTGAAAATTTGCAAGAAAAAAAACCCTCCAATTTTGAGATTAGTGAAAATTTGACTTTTGGAAAGTAATGAGTTTCAAAAGTTGAAATATTTTGACTTTTGAAATCCAGAAATGTCGATGTTTTTTCTGAGAATTGAGTTTTTTGTGGAAATGTACTCCTTTTATCATCCTTGTCTATAACGCCCTGATACACCGTCAGTTCTGTAGTCTAGTTAAAGTTATAAAAATAAAGATCTTTGAAATTTGTTCCACTTATGGCACAAAAGCAAAAAATATATAATTTCAGACATAAAACACAAACTGTATCTGATTCAGATTTATCTTCAACCCAATTACAAAATGTTCAATGTAAACAAAAGTTTGATCAAATAAAAAAAACTGTTCTAGACAGTTAACAGATTCTAAAGGTTTTCTGTTTGTTCACTATTAGTTTAATAAAAGGGAAATAAAAACGTAAAATCTCATGAAGCAGTTTAACACGATTCAAGGCTTTTATTGTGAAAGCAAAGCCACCAGTTTCCTGTGTGTTAAATAATAAAACCTTCAGACATCAAAGATCCCGTTAAACATGTCAGACCTTACATTTCCGGTCTGACTTCAAAATAAAAGCAGGACATTAAAGGATCCCTTCAAAATAAATAAACCTGTTTTCTGAAAGTTAAACATTTTCTTCAGGAAAAAAAACAATAAGATGATTTTTTTAAATTTTATTTTCCATAGAGGAAAACAGAATAAATAGAATAATTAACTGTCTGCAGAGTGAAGCTGGTTGATAATCAATACAGATTATTGGTCATGTGATCAGGTTTCATTTCATTTCAGCTGTTTGAA
Source organism: Xiphophorus hellerii (assembly GCF_003331165.1). NCBI lineage: Eukaryota > Metazoa > Chordata > Actinopteri > Cyprinodontiformes > Poeciliidae > Xiphophorus > Xiphophorus hellerii. The sequence goes on from NC_045689.1 coordinate 2,041,083, forward strand.
TTAGAGACGCTTTATTGTGGCGGTGCGTTCAGGGTCTGCAGGTTCCTGAGGATCTGGCTGGACCAGGTCCAGTTAGCGGGTTTGTTTCACAGTGAGGCGATAAGGCCGCTCCGGTGTTCAGGTCCGGTTCTGGTTCTGGATCAGAATCCAGTCCAGGTTCCTCAAACCGAGGAGAAGGGAAATCTGTCGCATTATTTTCATGAAGTTCTAGAATGTTCTGCTGTTTGCAGGCATGATGAAGGAAATTGTTCTGGTTCTGACCCGTCGGGGCCCCTGAGGGCCCGGACGGCCGTCATGCCGACACATTAACGTCCCTGAGCGCCATGGTGGCCGTCGTCCCGGAGGCAGAGGTCGTCGCCGTGGCAGCGGGGCTTTGCAGCGGCGAGCCGGAGGGGGCGGAGCCAGTCAGGATGGGCGGAACCGGGCCGCTCTGATTGGCCGGAGCCGAGCTGCTGGGGAACAGGATCAGCTGCAGCGTCCGTCGCAGGTTGGGATGCAGGCGGCGCTGCGTCTGGTAGAAGATCTCCACGGCAACGCACTTCATCACCCCAGCAACAAGGTCTTCATAAAGCGGCACGGTGTACATCCTGGAGGTCTGCAGGGAGCAGAAACAAAAACATGTCCTGATAGTTACTGAAGCTCTGACGCAGCGCTACGCTGCTAGTAGCACAGCTAACTGTTGGCTTAGCGCTTCAGCATTTCAATGAGGTTAGCCATAATTTGCCCAGAAAATATATTTAGGGGAAGCTAAAAACGTTTAGCATTTGTGCTAACTGTGAAATGACTGACCCACTTAACTTCCACTAAGTACATTTTACCAGATAAAATTCAAAGCGCTAAAGTAAAAATTAGCTCTGAGTTCATTAGCAAAGCTAATTTTTAGGTCATTGAATTGTTTTAAATAAATGTTCTATTTATTCACACCATGTTTTCCTCTGGTCAGTCACATAGTTTAACAATCTCTGGACAGTTTCAACAGAAACATTGTTTCTGAACCAAAATTCATTTCGCGACTAAAAAATCTAATCGAATTGAGAATCACTCAAAGATTCAACCTCTAGTCATTATCAACATGGTGGAAATTAGCATTATCTTCTACCAAATACCATGATGGCTTAGCACTTTAGCATTAGTGGAACTAATGTGTATGATTGGTGCTTTAGGGTTAGCGCTGCTAACTGTTAGCTGGCAGTGATCAGCACAGCATTGACCAAACACCAGCAGCCTGTTTCTGATGCAATATGGCTTCATGAATCGATTCTTTGCATGTTAATAAGATATTCAGATATTCAGATACTCTGGATCCTGAGGAGCTGCAGCGAAGCGTCGGTTGTTGTTCTTACGTGTTTGTGCAGGAAGGCTCGGACCCGCGGCAGGTCGGGGTAGAACGTGTTCCTCACCACCATCTGCAGCCAGCGGATCTGGACCTCGGCGTTCAGCCCGTCGAACAGCGCCGAGTAGCAGGCGGACAGATTCACCATCACGTCTGAAACACACAGCGGCCCGTCAGCGGCGCGCCTGGCAGCAGGTGGCGCTGCCGCCGACGTTAAGAGACGCACCGTGCGGCAGCGGTGAGTGGTCCAGCATCCGGTCCAGGAACAGAACCACCTGGAAGGTGCTCCAGGCCGACAGGTCGAAGGTCGCGAATGTCTGCTGGTCGGGTGGGTCGCCGCCTCTCCACAGGTCGCACAGCTCCTGCACCGGCCCGATCAGAGCGCCCCCTGCTGACAGGTCAGGCTCAAATGGAGGCGGGCCGCAACCGCTCAGCCAGCGCTCAAACTCCAGACCTGAGAACAGGAAGTGATGTCACAGAGCAGAAAGCAGAAGGAAGCAACGTGAAACCGACCAGGCGTACCTTCCCTCTGAGAGACGGCGGCGTCCTGCAGCTCCGGGAAATATTGCAGGAAGTAGGCGATGAGGTCCTGAGCCACAACGCTCTGAAACTTAAACTCTGAGATGTAGTCCTGCACACACACACACACACACACACACACACACACACACACACACACACCCACGCACACACACCCACACACACACACACACACACACACAACACACACAACACCAACACGTTAATCTTTCTGTCCTTGAGTCAGAGAGCAGATACAAAATCGAGGTCTAAGGTTCTGAACATCTCTGGAGTTCACAGAGACTTCCTGCAAACAACAAAGTGGAGGTTCAGGAGTGGCCTAGTCAAAGCCCAGACCTGTTCAGCTGATTAGCAGCATCCAGAAAGACACAAAAATACAGAAATTTGCACAGAAACATGAAGATAACGGCCTTAAAGCTGCAGTACGTGACGTTTATAATTTCTTTGTACGTATTTTTTAACCTGTCTCTGTCTCATGACAGATAATCAAACTCCTCTGTTAGGACGGGGCTACATGTAGCCCCGTCCTAACAGAGGAACAGCCTCTAAATGCATCACTGACCTTGAGGAAGCATCACTGACCTTGAGGAAGCTGTCAAAGCGCCGGATGTCGCCGCTGAGCTCGGACAGGTACGACACGAAGCAGAAGCCTTTCTCATAGGTGAACAGGTTCATCAGCGTGCTGGGGTTCACACCTGCAGGGGAGCAGGAAGGACCCTCACCTGTACAGCTGCACACCAGGGGTGTGTGGGAGTGTGTGTGTGTGTGTGTGTGTGTGTGTGTGTACCTGGCTCAAACTTGACCTGAAGCTTGCTCACAGGGTTGTTGTCTCCAAGGAGACGCAGCTGTCTGTGCAGAGCATCCAGTCGGACCACAGTCTCTAGACAGGTGAAGGCCTCACCTGGAGACAAAGGTCAGAGTGAAACCCTGACCCTTGATAATCCCCTGATAATCCCTGGTGACCTCTATAGGCAGATATGAAGCCCTGCCTTGAACGCACAGATTTTACTTCCGATATCTGAGGTTTGATATCAATCAGATACAGAAAAACAGCTGAATTGCGATAAAATGTTTCTTATTTTAGATATGGACATAAACAGGCCTGTCACAATAAATCCGGAAGTGATCTGCGCCATCTTGGTAGGCCAGCGCAGCACAAAGCACAGCAGACCCATGGCTTTGATACCAACAATGTGTGGACTCTTGGTCAATGTGTGAGAGAACGATACTGGAACAAAATGGCTGCTGTTGGGATCGACCCGTATGAGACGGGGAAGGAAAACATGTCAGACGATGTGGACAAGCTGCTTCCGATCTCCAATTATGGTTTAGTGAAACAAGAAGAGCTTCACATGGACGCATAGAATCAGTGTTTAATTTGTAAAGGATGGACAAACTCTGGGTGTGAATAACAAAGTTCTGGTGACTGGCAGAGTAAGAACATGTAGTAACAAACACGTAGGCTACCTGTCCGTTTTAGCTAGCAGATAAAAGCTACATTAGTTAAGCTAGTTTCACCAGTTTGGTACTAAGTACTACAGTAAATATCACTGATATTTATCTTAGTCTTACACAGAGGTGGGTAGAGTACTCCAGTAGTTTTAATGTACTGATATTGTTTATAACTTGTTTGTTGTTGTCATAGTAACTGCCTATGAAGATGGCTGTCGGTTACAGAGTTCACTGAAGTGTGACGTCACAATAAAATTATCTATTAATAGTATTATAAAGTGAGCTCAGTGATTTAAATTTGCATGATTTATTTGGTGTTTTGGCCTCAACTAAACCTTTTTTTAAAGTTTCTGTTTACAGAGACTTCATTTTATTTGTTGTTTTGTTTATTCATTTTGAAATATAAAATGTCTTCCAGTTCCAGTGTTAAATGCTCATTAGGATTTAAAGTTTATTGATCTTTGAGAATGAATTATTACATTTATTATCATTTTATTGGTTCAAAATGGTTTCAAAACAATAATATTATCGCTTATTGCAATAACTTCTAGGACAATTTATTGCCCAGTAAAATTTGTTGCGTCAGACCCTGAGATAAATGCAATGAATTACAAATCTATTTATAACTAAAATATATCAATAGTTTGGTCAAACATGTAAAAACAACTTTAATGTGTTCAGTCAGCAGTAAAAATAAATAATAAGCCGAAACTGAGAAAAATAAACTCCAACAAACCTTTTTTCAACTGCTTCAGAAAGTGCAATCAGGATTTCTAACTATAACGTGAAATAAAGCGTAGAACTAGACTGAGTAGATGTGATGGGCGTGGCCTCACCGTACGCCTCCGTGGTGATGCGGCGCTGCGCGTACGTGGCCAGGCCTTCGCTCAGCCACATCTCCTCCCAGGTGGCGTTGGTGACGGCGTTCCCGAACCAGCCGTGCGCGATCTCATGGATGACGTCGATCAGCAGGAACTCGCTGCTCTCCAGGATGGAGGCGATGATGAAGGTGAGGCACGGGTTCTCCATGGCAACGATGGGGAAGGAAGGCGGCAGGAAGACGATGTCACACCTGCAGGGTTCGGTAGCAACTAGTTACATTTACCCGAGTAACTTTTTTGAAAAAATTTACTTTTAGGAGAGTTTTTAGTTTTTGCTTTTACTTGAGTCGTTTTATTATGAAGTATTTTTACTCTTACTAAATTTCTGGATTTTCTTTCCACTGAATGAAAATCAAACATGTTTCAACCAAACGCAGACAGACACACACCTGCAGTTTCTGTTAAAGTTTAATTAGTTTTTATTGAAAGAAACTGATTTGGACATTTTTTATTTTATCCGATTTAGTTGCTTTTTGTTGCATGAATTATTGTCATTTGGTCCTTAAAATAAAAACATTTCTGCTTAACTTTATATTTTTGTCCGTCTAATGATGTAATTTTTGAATATTTATTGATAATTTGATCAGGTAATCAGTATTTCAGTAGATATTTTACCAAATACTTTTTTACTCTTACTTGAGTAATTTATTTTAACGGATACTTTTTACTTGAGCAAAAATATGTTGAAGTATTTCTAATTTTAATTGAGTTTAATGTTTGATACTCTCCCCCTCTCAGCCCGGCGCCACCTGCTGTCGGGTCGACGTTTGGGTCCATTGGGCTTCAGACTCACCTGCCCCACAGGTACGGGCCAAACAGGTCCTCTGCCACGCCCAGCCAGCGCTCCACGCTGCCCCCTAGCTTCTTCACGGCGCAGGACAGCAGGCAAGGCTCCGCCCACACACGACTCCTGCAGTCAGGACAGAGGAAGTAAAACAAAACAAAAAAACATGTTTTTACCCCCGACTTCCTGCTGGAGGAGGAAAAAAATGCTGGCTAAAGATGATTAGCATTCACTTTAGCTGAAAAGTTGTTGCCATAACACACTAAATATTAAATGTAACCTTTACATATAGGAGACAAAGCAACACGGTGCTTTCCTACTAGTTGTCCACACTAAGACGACCAGATAATGTCAGGAAAAAGTTATAATTAAGAAACACGACAGAAATGGACGCAGTTCAGCTACGCTAGCTTGACTTTGAGAATCTTAACGTGATTTTATGGTAAATTTAGATTAAATTAAAGTTTAGATTTTATCTGGAAAAATGTATTTAGGAGAAGCTAACTGTGCTAAATGTTTTCTTGTTAGCATAAATGCTAAGCTAAAGACGAGTGTCGCTGTTAATGTACTCACCAATGTTTGGACTAATTCAACTGATTAGTTTGGGAAATCAACACTTTCCAATATTTATCTTTTACACAACAATCAATATTTCAAATATAGTTTTTCTTGAGGACAGAATCATCAAAATTACAAGAATTTAAAATTTATAACATTTAACTAAGCATGACAAATTTATACGAGTTTCATTTTTGGAAATAAGTGACAAAAATATTGAACTTGTTCTCTATTCATTTTTTAAGTACTTGAATATGTTTATGAGGAATATCTGATTATCCAAATTTGATTAAAAAAATGTTAGCTTTGAATATTTTCTATTATTTTTTGCAGATTTTTTCCAGAAAAAATATCAAAAACTGACTAAATTAAAATTTTCTGAGTTGAGAATAAATTTAAACATCTGAAATATTTTCCATTGTTTTTCTCGTGTTCGGTCTCTGTGAGGCGCTGTAACGACCCATCAGAACCGTGATGTCACGGCGCTCAGGAGTGTCCGGGTGACCTCTGACCTGGGCCCGATGTCCACGTGCTGCAGCTCTCCGGCCACCAGCGCCACCAGGTAGGACGGGACCGGGAACTCCATGGAGAACTGGAAGATCCGGTCCAGTTTGGAGTAAGAGCTCCGGGAAGCGCTCATCAGAACCGTCACGCCGTCCGGAACCTGAGCAGGAAGTTCAATTTTATTTTCAACATGTCTTCACCAACCGACACGCCTCACCTCGCTGACCGGACCCGTCCCAACAGAACAGAACCGAACAGAACTCACCCGAATGGAGGCGGAGTAGGTGCTCTTCACCGCCGGCGTGTCGAAACACGGGAAGAAGGAGCGATTACACACCGAGTGTCCCTGAGTGAAGACCAGAGGACGGGACTGACCACAGGTCAGCTCCGAGTCCAGCCACCAGATCTGAGGTCACACAGAGGTCAGAGGTCACACAGAGGACAGGATGTCAGTCATTAGGAGAAGATCGGGTCTTCAGCAGGAACACGGGTCCAAACATCCAGAAACTCTGACCGGAGTTTTCTGCCTCAGTGACCCGGGCTGAGACAAAGATCAGAAACCAGTTCCAAACCAGTCTGAAAGCAACGCAAACCTGTCCCAGCAGTGTGAACACAGTACAGTTCCAAGTCCAAAACCAATCTGAAAGCAGTTTGAAAGAAAGTATGAAACCAGTTTAGAACTAAATCGGAAACCAGTTTAAAACTAAATCTGAAACCAGTTTGAAAGAAAGTATGAAACAGTTTAAAACTAAATCTGAAACCAGTTTGAAAGAAAATACGAAACCAGTTTAAAACTAAATCTGAAACCAGTTTGAAAGAAAGTATGAAACCAGTTTAAAACTAAATCTGAAACCAGTTTGAAAGAAAGTATGAAACCAGTTTGAAACTAAATCTGAAACCAGTTTGAAAGAAAGTATGAAACCAGCTTGAAACTAAATCTGAAACCAGTTTGAAAGAAAGTATGAAACCAGTTTAAAACTAAATCTGAAACCAGGTGAAACTAAATTTGAAACCAGTTTGAAACCAGTTTGAAAGAAAGTCTGAAACCAGTCTGAACCCAGTGATGCAGTAGGACCTGAACCAGTCAGAGGAAGTGGTGTGTGTTCTCACCGCCGGGCCGTCCGTGGTCGTGTAGCGGACGGTCACCTGGATCAGCTGTTCGGGTTGCACCGCTCCGGCCGGCAGGCTGATGACCAGCGAGGACCCGTAGTCGGTGAACGGGTCGACCCGGTAGGTGAGGGACGCCGGCTCCTCCGGCCCGTCTCCGGGAACCTTACAGTCTATGGAGTGGATCAACAGGGACGGGTGGGAGTCCAGTACGAGGGCGCTGACCCCCGGCTGGACCGGAACCAGGTCCAGAACCAGCCAGCCGCTCATCTCCTTCGCTGCAAAGTTCAGCCGCAGGTCCAGGTGAAAGTGGCGCAGCCGGAAGCTCCTGAAGTTGGAGGCCGACGCCACGTCCACCAGGGGGCAGCGCGCGGCGCCGGCCGAGGGCGGCTTGGGTTCACCGGCGCAGCGACCGCCGGACACCGGCAGCGCCTTCCGGCAGCAGCACAGCGAGGGCGAGGTCTGCGCGAGTTCTGCCATGTTCTGGAGGACAGCAGAACCGAACCGGGCCACGGATGGCCTAATCCGAGGTTAATCCCAGGTTAAACCTGGGTTCAAACCCGGGATTATCCCAATTCAGACCAGAACCAAACCCGGTTTAGACCTGGACTGAAACCGGTTTACACCGGTACAAAACCCATATTAGACCGGGATTAACCCAATTCACACCAGAACCAAACCTGGTTTTGTACTCAAGCTTCTTAAATCCTGGACTAAATCCAACTATGTTTGACTTAACCTGATTTGGACCAGAACAGAACCAGATGTTTTTTTTAGTTCAGGACAAGCTTGACCTTCGACCCAGGAAGTGCATCTACTGGGTACCAGTACACCCAGTCCAGACTGAACCCATTTTCAATAAAACAGGACCACGAACTAGAACCCAGTCCTTGTAAACCGGTCCGGTTGTAGCCTGCTTTCCGGGACCCAGTCAGCCTACCGAACCGATACCGAGTCCAATTCACCTGCAGCAGAACTTTTTCCACTTGAACTCTGATCCAAACACAGTTTAGCGAACTGTCCAGCCCAGTTCTCCGGTCCGCACGGCATTAAAACCCAGTGAATAGGTCCGACAGTGGCCCAACGCCAGAAAGAGTTCTGCAAAACGGAGCCGAACCGAACTGGGTTAAAGGGTTCCGTCCCCTTGTCCCGGTTCCCCGCAGACAGAGTTCCGGACCGTTAAGTAAAATCCATCTGGACGGAACCGGACCAGCACCGGCTCCTCCGCTCCCGGTCCGGCTCACAGAGGCGGGAAGGTTCCGATGGACCGGCGCCAGAGGACAGAGTGTCCCCGGAGAACAAAGACCGACGGAGACCGGAGGACCGCGGAGGACAAACAGGAAGTACCAGAAAGTTTCTGCTGGCCGCCAGAGGGCGCTGTGGGGGCTGGGAGAGGAGAGGACAGCCGGGAGACAGGAGAGGCTGCGGGGGACAAACAGCCGTCCAGTGGTCTGTCCGTCCGGCCAAGAAATTATAAATCAATTCATTACGGTTCAACAACGAGCAATGAAGAAAAAAGAAAAGAAAAATTTAAACAAAAAACAAGGAAAAGAACCTCTTCCAGAACCACTTACCTGTTTGACCGAACCTCTCATCACAATATGGAGCTACAAAGGAGCGTAAATTTGTCCAAAAGAAGAAAAAAAAACAACTCTGAAAATAAAAAAGATTTGACACTGAAAAATGTTTTTGAAACAGAAAAAAAGTTTTAAACTGAAAAATAAGATTTAAAATTTAAAAAAATTTGAAAGAAAAAAATAAATAAAACTAAAAATATTAAATTAAAAAAAATTTTGGAAAAAGTTTTTTAATTTCAAATCTACTAAAATATTTGCACTGGAAAGTAGACAGAACATATCAGACAAAAGTGTTTTTACAGTGTAGCTTAAGTTTTTAATTCTGTTGTTTCGCTTTTCACTTATTGTTGCTGTGTAAAAAATTAATTTAACAGATTTATTAACAGACACTTGAAGCCTCTGATCTGGTTTTGCGTTTGGACTTGTTGGCCACCGTACCGGCAGGTTTTACCCCAAAATGAAGGCGCGGGTCGGGAGGAGTGTGTTAAAATGCTTTTACTGGTTTTGTTCATCGTGCTCTTATAAAAATACAGACACCAACACAGAGACACTTTGACAAAGGCTGATCTATCACAAGAAGATTCAGATTGAAAACGTCCCATCACTCTGCGGTGATCCGAGGCGGTGACGTACTCATGACGTCACAGCAGAAGCAGCTCCTCATTCCGCTTCTCAACACGTAGCGGCTCATTTACAGTGACTGTACAGGTGGAGACTGTGTGCGTGCTGCCCCCTGCAGGCACACAGCAGAAACTGCATCATCACGGCAGATTCCTGTGCAGTAACAGTGTTTTTCCTGCAGGGGGCAGCAATGCCTCCGTCTGAAAGGCCAAAAGTCTTTAAAGGCAAAGAGGTTCTGCTCCTCAGACGTTTAAATGATTAATGACAGCTCTCTACATTCCACATTAAAGCGCATCAGGCTGATTATAACGGATCTGACACGGAGAACAAACTATTACGTCATCATTTGCTACAGCTGGAGACGCAGAAGCGTCTCTGCTATTCTCCTCCGACAGTAAAACTAAGACTATTGAATTAACACCTTCACATCGGCAGATGTTTCATACCAGGAGTCTGCAACCGTCAGTCCAGCTAAATAAATAAAACTCTGAAAATGTTACATCTTTAGTGGAAACAGAACAAAAATGTTTAAATAAATAGCTACTGTAGGAAAATTGTGGTGATTCTTAAGGAAGCAACATTTTATGTTTTATGTTTTAAAACAAAAGGAAAAAAACAAAACATTTAATAAAAAAACAGGGTTGATTAATTTTATTCCAGGGGATGTTGATTTTACGACAGAATATTAGCACCATGTTTTAAACATTTAAAAAAAATAAAATGTAATAATGAGAATAAAGAACAATGTTTCAACCTTATTCTTGTAATGTTACAAATTTATTGTCAAAATATTGACTTTATTCTCATATAATTTTATTCTCTCTTAAAAGTGTATTCTCAGTTTTATTAATTTTTTGCAGGCCCAGTTTTCTGTCATGTGACATAAACCAAAACAGCACTTAGTTTCCAACGTAATGGTGAGAAAAAATAATAAATATTCCTGATATTTGTGTGAATTTATTCCATGTAAAAAATAAACCCAATAAATTCATAAAATCTGTCTCCGGAGCCACAGGTTGCAAACCCCTGACGTGTACAGACAAGAAACCACAGGCTTTGACCTTTGACCCCGCCCACCTCCGCATGCAGCCAGTCACACGGTGCCGCCTCATCAGAGCGTCAAAACGAGTTCAACATAAATAAATAAAACCGAGCAGCACCGAGGTGTCTGAGAGCAGCTTCCTCCTCATCCTCATCCTCGGACGGACACTTTGCTCTCTGCGGCCGCCAGCATCGAACACAGACGAGAGTTCTCATTGGCCAGCAGCCGCGCCGGCTCGTCGAACTCCGCCACCTGAGCCAATCAGAGACAAGCAGGCGTGTCACAGCGGGGTCTCCAGAGCAGCAGGTGTTCTGCGTCCCAATTGGCTCCTACCTGTCCCCGGGTCAGCACCATGATGCGGTCGGATGACAGGACGGTGTGGAGCCGGTGGGCGATGGTCAGCGTGGTGCAGTCCTGGAACGAGCTCCGGATCGTCTCCTGGATCAGGAAGTCCGTCTCCGCGTCCATGGCGGCCGTGGCCTCGTCCAGAACCAACACCTGAACCAGAACCGGCCAATCAGAGGGCAGCACACAGGCAGGGAGTGGGACAATGGTTCCGTCTCACCTTGCACTGCCTCAGCAGAGCTCTGGCCACACACAGCAGCTGCCTCTCCCCCACCGAGAAGTTCTCTCCGTTCTCCACCACCTCCGACTCCAACCGCTGAGGAAGCTGAGACACCTGAGGGGAGACGGGAGGGCAGACAGATTAATGTTCAGGATTATTTCTAACTGGTTTAGTCATTTTGAGTAACAGAATTGATTTAATTTTCACTCTGGATCCAGAATCCCCCAAAAATTAACCATGGCGTTCCCCCAGGTTCTGTTCTCGGCCATTTAAAGTTTTCTGAATCAGAAATGTTGTTGTTTTCTTAAAGGGGCAGTATTATGTATCTACCAGGCACATTGTGCTATTTCATAGCACAATCAAGTAACTGTGTTACCTTCAGTTGTTATAAAAAATTAAATATGACTTTTACCTAAATTTTACTTCCCGATTTAACGCCTTGAAATAATAAAAGGTTTTGTCCAACAGTGAACCATGAGTAGCAGGAAGGTTTTGTATCATCATTCTTCTCTCTCAGAAACAGAAACTATTCCAGGGCATGTAAACTCTTGCCCCGCTCCGGTGCGGTCCGGTGAGGATCCACTCACCGACTCCTTCATGTGACTCCTCTCCAGAGCGTCCCAGATCTTCTCCTCGCTGTACTGGTTGAACGGATCCAGGTTGGACCTGCAGGAACATAAATTCTGTTCTGATCTGAGCAGCAGAAGGTTTTCACGCCCCTTCACGTTCCCACACAGTTTGACATGTTAAAGGTTTTACTCTAGATCAGACTGATGTACAGTTTGCTTTAGGAAAACCTTCATACTGACATGATTCATGCTTTGATTCATGTTAATCCGGTACGTCTGTGTGTACCGGATCAGCCCGGTACCGGACTGATCCAAATCCCTCAACCAGGATAACAGAAGAGCGACTGACAAAGAGACATCCGAGAAAAACAAGACAGGAAGTTCTACCTGACTGTCCCGCTGAACAGAACCGGGTCCTGTGGGATGATGGACAGTTTGCTGCGCAGATCGGCCAATCCGATGTCGCTGATGTCGATGCCGTCGATCAGGATGGAGCCTCCGGAGCGCTCCACCAGCCGGAACAAGGCAACACCCAGAGACGACTTCCCTGCAGGACCAAACCCTTGATCTCAAAACATGACCTCTCGGTGCAGTTCCTCTGTCTCACCGTCCCAAACACCCTGCCTACCTGATCCGGTTCTGCCGATGATGCCGACCTTCTCCTTTGGTCTAATGGAGCATGAGATCTTGTTCAGAACCAGAGGGAGGTTCTCCTGGTACCGCATCTCCACATCCCGGAACACCAGCTCCCCCTGCTGGGGCCAGTCAGGCGGAGGAGCCCGACCTTTAACCCGGGCTGGAGCCTCCTGGGACAGAGACTGAAGCAAACAGAAATCAGCCTAACATCTGGGTTCATCAGAGACACTAGGAACACCAGTGTTCCCAGTTACTGAGGAAACAGCTCCCAGTACCTGGATGTAGTGATAGATTCTCTCCACGGAGGTGAAGCGAGCTTCGGTCTCTGAGGCGAGTCGCACCGTGAACTGGAACAGTCCTGTTAACTGGCAGAGACACAGGTTCTCCTTCAGGATCCGAAACAACCCCAACAGTCCAGCAGACACATCCCCAAACTCTGGTCCAGAGCAGACCCCAACAACGGCAAAGAAAACATCTCCTGGTGCCGAACCACAGATAAACGAGTTCAACAAGAGAAGAAGAACTCAATGAACCTGACAACCTTCGTCTGGACAAACCGCTGAGGAGCCCGAAGACCTGATAGATCAGGAGGTCCACTCATACCATTACAGTACGAGTGGACACTATATGGGGTTGAATTATCTTTCTTTTCGTAAACAAAGAAGCTCCGCCATGTTGCTACTACACTCTCTTATCACGTTATCCAGTGAAATGTCCACTGTTGATGGCACACGCTTGGTTCCCCAAACTGGTGAAAACGGCTGTCAACTTTCAAACTACTGAAGTTCAAAGGCACCTGAACTGAACCAGTTCAAGAAAGTGGAAACACACTAATAGAAGATCCTGGCTGACGGACTGAGTAGAACCTGTTTTCTAGAGCAGTTGATCATAGTCCCGGTCCTCAAGTACCCTGTCCTGCATGTTTCAGATGTGTCAAGCAACCACCTGAATCAGATGGTCCAGGGGTTGGGGAACATTGTACTAGAAAAAGACACCAGACAGAATGGTTCTGACACTTGTTCCTTCAAAGAGATTTTTCAGACAGGAAAGACACAGATCTTACTGAATATGATGTTCGATTGCTGTTTGGTCAGAACAGGTTTACGGGACAGAACTTAAAGGTTTCAGTTACCTGGACAGCGTAGGAGATGGCAAGTCCGGCGTAGGCAGGGGGGATCTGTCCGTGCATCAGAACCATCATCAAGGCCGTCATGCTGATCAGAGACACGCTGATGATATCCAGACGAACCGCCAGCCAGCGCATGGCGCAGCTGAACAGGTAGAAGGGAGACTGGTTCTGGTCTAGTAAAAACTGGTACCTAAATAAACCAGAACACAGTAATCAGATCCTGAGCACACGATCTCTGGATGTCAGGGCAGTGGTTCTGGTTCTGACCCTGACCTGCGGAGGAAGTCCTGGCCACGGTCGTAGGCCTGCAGAGTCGTCAAGCCCTGGATGCTGGACGTGATGTGGGACATGAAAGGGGACATCGTCAGATTGTCCAGACGTTTCAGCTCCCGGATGAAGACCTTAGAGACGCTGTGGAGAGCAGCAAAGCCCAAGACCAGAGGTCCAACAGCCACTAGGAACCATGGGAAAACATAGCTGATGACACCCAGACAGAAGAAGACCAGGATCACGTTCTGGATAAACATTTCCGCCTGGAAGGGCAGCCGGGTGTCAACTTTAATGAGACAGAGACAAAACCGAGTCAAGCAAAGACCAGAACCCCAGAAAATGCTCCAGTCCTGCTAACCTACTGTACCTTCATCCATGTCCTTGGAGAAGCGATTGAGGATCCATCCTGTAGGAGTCATGTCAAAGAACTTCATGGGGCAGCGCAGGATTTTGTGGAAAAGTTGGTCATGCAGTTTAGAGGAAGCTCTCAAAGTTCCCTAGAAAGACACAACCAGGGTGTTACCGCTGAGAGAAAGGGTACCTGCAGTCTGTTGGGCTTCATGTGGTGTAAAGGACCCTGAGACCAAACAGACTTCCTGAAAGACACCATGTTGCTCCTCACGTTGTTGTACCCCGACACTGAGGAATGCTAAAGATCCGGCCTGTCAAGTCTCACTGGGGGAACCGCGTTTCACTCTGACCTAAAATGGTCTTCAAAGGGTCCAATTCCTTCACACCAGTGGTGAGCACTGCTAACAACGGCTAACAACAGCTAACAATGGCTAACAACTGCTAACAACTTGAAGAATTCTTACCAAAACTTTAACACAATTATCAAACTTTGTTCAGCTGAAGTAAATTAGCACTTTAGCCTTAATGTGGAAAAAATTATTAATGGCAAGCTAAGTGCGCTAAACATTTACAAAGTTAGCAAAAACATTAAAGTGCTAATCAAAGAAGTAGCTCCGGTAGTTTACCGGCCGAAACGGGAGACTTGACAGGGACACCTCTTCTTAGCTTCCACTCCACCTACGAAAAAGTCTCTGGTGATGTTCAGACACCTGGACTGCTCCCTGCCTAAAGCCGACCCACTGAACCCTCTGGGACCTTTAACTGGACCGGACCAGGAGTCTGGGCTCTGACCTTGACGAAGGCGATTCCTCGGATGAGTTTGAAGATCAGCATGACTCCCATGGAAGAGGCATAAATGACGGCGTACTGTTGCATCTTGGGATTGTCCTTCATGCTGACACTCATTGCTGAGCTGTTGCCCACGGTGACCGTGGTGTTCTAGAAACCAGGAGAGGGGAGTCAGAGGAAGAGGCGACGATGGTGATGTGAGAAGGAGGAAGTCAGGCGACTCACCCCGCTGCCCTGGTTGATCCAGTAGCTCAGCCACCAGTGACAGAAAGCCGCACTTCCCACATTGAGAACAAACAGAACCAGGATCAGCAGGCAGGGGGCGGAGCCTCCGCAAGCCGCCATGTAGACCCGGAACACGGGCCAGGGCACGGCCCCGTACTGCTGCTCCTCACCTTGGAGAACAGCAGAACGTGGTCAGAACAGAACAGACCGGGTTAGGGCTAGACGAGTCGGTAATGAAGTCAGTACCGTTGTCTTTGACAACCGATGAACTCTTCTTCACGGATCCTGGTTTGGTGTCGGCCGGTTTCCTCTGAGAGCCGCCCTGCTTCCTGCTGGGGACCTGAAACACGGAAAGGGTGATTCAGACAGATGGACTCAGGACAGACGGACTCAGACAAATGGACTCAGACAGACTGGTACCTACGATGGGCGGGTCCCCCAGCTGGAAGTGATTGAACATGGCTGCATAGTCTCCATTCAGCTTCATCAAGTCGTCATGGTTACCCTGCTCCACTATGCTCCCCTCCCTCATCAGAATGATGTCATCACAATCCACCATGTACTGCGGACACACAGATATCTCCATGGTAACCCTATGCAGTGGACGGACATCTGTCAGAGTCTGGAGGAAGGCTACCTGCAGCTGGTGGGTGACGAAGATGACGGTCTTGTTGTGAAGCTGCTTCTTGATGGCGTTGCGGAAGATGTGATTGGCCACGTGGGCGTCCAGAGCGCTCAGAGGGTCATCCAGGATGTAAACGTCCCGGTCGCTGTACAGCGCGCGGGCCAAGCTGATCCGCTGCCGCTGGCCGCCACTCAAGTTGGCGCCGCGCTCTCCGATCTGATTGGACAAATACGTTTGAGGTGAGTGACAAGATTAATGTTGCTGTTTGGGTTAAAGGGATTAGAAGTGACCAATGATTTTTACAACATAGTTCAAATATGAGGCAGATCTAAATTCAGCTGTGTCCAGATCTGGTTCTAAGACCAAATTAGGAACAACCAGCACTTGCCTTTGGTTCCTAACCTGATGAAAAATCAACCAAAGGACTGATTTCAGTTTAGTATGAACTCAACCAATACAAACCATTGACAGGTTTAGTCTTCGAAGGAACAAGGAAGTAGAAAAACAGGACTGAGGTACCGGCTATCTAAGACACATTCTAAGACCCGACTGGGAAGGGTCACCATTCGTCTTTGGTTCCTAACCTCAACAACCTTCAATGAAACCAAGTTGTTAGAAACCAGCATTAGAGAGTGTTTGCCTGGGTTAAAGTTTGATTAAAGCAGCTGTGAATGTTCTTGGAGAGTCTTTCTATAAAAAAGCCGGAAGACGTTTTTAACTCAGTTGTCTGCTTCAGCACCTCAATCTGCCATTAGCTTTGTTTCCGCCATGCACATGTTTTAAGTTTCACTCCCTCAACTGGTGGGTCTGTGCCTTACCAAAGGCACCAAACGCTGAAAAGTGCAGACCTCCATCTTGAAGTGGAGGACTCTCTCTGGTCCATGCTAGTTAGCAACCTCTACTTCCTGTTTACTACAGCCATACTTGGAGTGGGTAGCCTGGTTCATTCATTCCAAACCAGTAAACGGAAACATGACTAATTCGCTTTTTCTTTTTAAAAAGTCCGTTCAAAATTTGCTTGACAGAGAAACAGGAAATGACATCACCTCTGTGAGGTCGGCATTGGGCAGCAGAGCCAGGTCCAGTTTGAGGCAGCAGGCACTGAGGACAGACTGGTACCTGCAGAGACACAGAAACGGTGAGTCTACCTGTGGACCGCCTCGTCCTGAGTCCAGGTGTCTCCGCCTCACCTGTCCTCCTGGTATTCCTGTCCAAACAGGATGTTGTCTCTCAGCGTGGCGTTCAGGATCCAGGCCTGCTGAGCGACATAGGCCATCCTCCCCCGGACCGCCACGCTGCCCTCCAGCACCGTCATCTGCCAACACACCAACCAGTCAACAGCAGTCCCCACCAGCTGTCTGCTGGGAACACTGGGACACACTGGGGACGTCACCTGTCCTAAGATGGCTGAGATCAGAGAGGTCTTCCCACTGCCGACGCAGCCGCAGACACCGAGCAACTGTCCCTGGAGACAGTCAGAGACACAGAGTGTAAAGGACAGGAGGGTTGTCAGAGGCACAGAGTGAGACACACCCACCTGCTGGACGTTCAGGGTAATGCAGTGCAGGGTGCTCTGAGGACGCTGAGAAGGATGGGGGACTGCCAGGAGGGGGGGACAGCTGTCCTCCTCATCCCCATCTTCCTCCTCAGGACTTGAATCTGCGTCTCCTCCCAACAGGGAGCCGGTCACCTCCTCCTTCTCTTCCCTGTCCTGGAGGACACCTGCATCTCTGCACCTGGACATGAGGACATGTTGGACCTGAACCTGTAGCTAGTACCGAGGCGGTTCTGTCAGGTCTGTCTGGGTTTACTTTTCTCTCTGTCGATGCCGGCCGGCTGCTCGGACACACGGGCTGGCCTGGGCACTCTGCCCTGCGCCTTCCCATCCCAAAGAGGCTCCGCACATCTCCACGGCAACCAGAGGGTCGCTAGGCAATGCTCGGACACTGTCAATCTCCGGCAACAAGAAGAGACTCTGAACACAGACACAGAGCGGTCAAATTAGCTCAATCTGGCACCACAGCTCTGCTCCTCAACAACCTGATCAGTCACTCTGCAGGTAGGTGGCGCTACAACATCATGGGATCCAGTGGAAGCTAACACTGATGTACTATGTCAACATGGTATCTTGTGAAAGCTAATGCTAAAGCATTACATTAACATGGTATTTAGTAGAAGCTAACGCTAATGCACTATATCAACATGTTATCGAGTAGAAGCTAATGCTAGCATTATATCAGCATGGTATTTATCGGAAGCTAATGCTAAAGTGCAGAAGATATTGAACTGCTGTATAAAAAGTCTTCACCCATTTCAAAATAAGAGCATAAATACAAACATGTGACTGCTTGAAGAATTACTAACAGTTGATAACCAAGACTTTATTCAACAGAAAGTTTACAAAACAGCAAAGTAAATTAGTGCTTTAGAATTTAGGTTGAAGCTAAATATGCTAACTGTTTTCAAAGTTAGCAAAAGCTAAGCTAAAATGTACCACAGCTATTACTAGAAGAACCAATTTTTAGCTTAGGGCTGAGCTAAAAATTAGCTGCGCTATTACTGGACTAGTGAAAGGTATTTGGCAGGATGTGTCCGATGGTCAGTTCCGTACCTTAAATCTCTCCACGGCCACCGAGGCCTCCGACAGGGACTTGACAGAAATTGGCGTCACTTTAAGGGCAAAGGTCATGGCGTTGAACACCGTGACAACAGTGAAGGCCTGGAAAAGAGGGCGGAGTCAACAGGCGGGTGAAAGGGTGAGTGGAGGTATGTGAGCTGACATATGGCGGTGTTTGGAACCTGAGCGGCTGTGAGGTCGTATCCTAGCAACATATGAGTGGAGAACGTCACAACGCTGGCGATGACGACCACGATGGGAGCCACGCCCACCGTGATGCTCTGGAAATACCCTGTGAGCTCCAGCAGGCGCCGCTCCTCATCTCGGATCCCTGACAGGAAGCACAAACAGGTCACAACCTGCGTTACCGTGGCAACAGGCAGGAGGAAGGCTGTCAGGAGACCTCGTACTTTGGACGTCCCCTGAGAAGGCTTTCACCCAGGCGTACATCTTGATGAACTTGATGTAGCTGAGGATCTCGTTCATCTTCTGCACTCGCCCGTCGGTGACGGCCACGCCCTTCCTCCTGAAGTACGCCGTCATCCTGGAGCTGAACATCTGGAAGCAAAAATATTTATTTTACATATAGTCATATTTAAATTATTTACAATATCAATAAAAATGTTTGTGAGTTTTAAATTGCTTATGGTTACATTTGTATTTGCCAACATCTAACACTTTGCATGGAGCAGCTGTCAACATATAAGGGATTTTCCATTGGCATCAATGAGTACATTCTATTTAATTCTATTGTTTTTGGGTTATTTCTTTTTTTCAATGTAAAAATAAATACATGAAAAAAACAGCAATATACTGGACACATTAATGTCTCTTTGTTGTTCTTCAGGATCCTTTGCAGACCGACAAATTAAAGCACAAATTATTATGAGTTTGACTTTGAATCGAATTCTGAGTAGTAAAAGATTCCCAGCTCTTTACTGACCATGGTGGGATAGAAGAGGATGAAGACGGAGGATCCCAGCAGCGATGTTGGACCCAGGATGTACAGGTTGTACGCGACACCGAGAACGGCCAACAGGGGGCCACCTGCTAGCAGACTGCCCACTGCCGCTGCGTCAAACATCCGCTGCCCGTCGCTGGAGCACATGTTGATGAGCTGAGTGTGAGGAATAACTGAGGTTAAACCCGTTAGCGGCGCCGTTAGCTTCCTGTGAAGCCACCAAGCGGCCCGAGAACCAACCTGGCCCACAGACTTGTCCCGGACGCTGCGCAGTCGCAGGATCTTCTCAAAGGCCAAGCTGAGCACAGCTCCTCTCAGCCTGCACCCGGTCCGGTAGTTCAGGGCCCAGGTCAGAGCCAGAGACCAGGACCGCATCACCTCCGTGGTCAGGAGCCCCAGAACCAGCAGCAGCCCGTAGGTCAGGTCCGATTCCTCCTGCTGGGTGTAGTCCAGCAGACGCTTCACCACAAACGCCTGGAGAGAGAGCAGAGCAACGGTGAGTCTGAGAGCACAGAACGGGCACGATAAGAAAAACCAGGGGGAGAACCAGAACCGAAGAGAACCAGAATCTAGGAGGCCAAATGGTGATGGAAGATAGTTACAAGGCCTCAAGACTCTGATAAAACAGGGTGAGAAGATGACAAGAACCAGGTGTGGCAATTAAATACTGGGACAGGTGTGGAAAAAAATAGAAGCAGGTGTGGTGATTGAAAACAGGAAGTAGGTGTGTGTTATTAAAATTGGAAGTAGGCGTGGTGATTAAAAACAGGAAGTAGGTGTGTGTTATTAAAAAAAACAGGAAGCAGGTGTGGGTAGGACTGGTTTCGGACTCTATCGGCACAGACCCAGACTGTGGATCTAGTGACCAGCACAGGTAACCGGTAAAGGTGTGTGATGTCAGCTGGTGGAGACTCACCGGGCCACTGAATCCGGCGAGCTGAGTGACGGTGAGGCAGAGGATGGACAGGAGGAGCCGGGCCCGGCAGAAGGTCCAGACGACCGAACACAGGGAGGCCTCGGTTCCTTTGGACCTCTGCTCCTCCTCCCACAGCGTCCTGAGCCTGGACAGCCACAACAACCACTCACTTGCTGAGCTAACTCACACGGAAAACACCGGAGCGCCACCCACCTCATACTGTTGTCATGGCAACGCTCCTTTGGCGCCACGGGCCAGACGTCCTCCAATAGGAGCTGCCCTTTCCTGCGAGCTTGCAGAGCCAGAGGAGTCAGCCAATGAAACGTCATGAAGGAGAAAAAACCTGCGCTGTCGACTGGGTGGGCACACCTGAGGAGAGGTGTGTGTTTGAAAAATGTCACTAGATTTGTCACAAGTTGCTCTTTTCAAATAGTCACTAAATATGCTAGTCACTTTAAAAAAAAAAAAAAAACGTTGCTGGATTTGTTGCTAGTAAGAAAAAAATCATTAGATTTATCATAAGTTACTTTTTTGGAAAAAAATGTATCAATAAATTGCCAGATTTGTCGCTAGTCGCTGTTTTGAAAAAAAGAAATGACTAGATTTGTCAGTAATTGCTGCTTGGGGGGAAAAATCTGCTGAAATTGCCTGAAAAGTTGTTAATTATAGTTAGAATTGTTTTGCTAGGGTCAGACATCCTGATGCTCCTCACCTGTCAGCCTTCTGCTCTGTGGCTCCGCCCTTTGCCAGCTCTTCGTCATGGCAACCAGCTGGTCGGTCCTCAGACAAACCCAGGACAACCTGGAAACACACACACACACCCCAACACACACACACCTGAGCAGCAGGTCAATCAAAGACATGCTCATTTGTGGGTTTTGTGATCAAAACCGGACCTGGTTCTGGTTCTGAGTGTATTTAAGCTGATTAAGGCCCTCATAAAGATAGAAAAAACAGATTGGACCGAGTTTTGGTTCTGAGTGTGTTTACAAAGCTAACTGTCCTCATAAAGACAGAAAAACCAGACTGGTTCTGGTTCCGATAGTGTTTATGCAACTATCGGTCCTCATAAAGACAAGAAAAGCGGACCGGACCAGGTTCTGGTTCTGATGGACCCAACACAGACAGGAGGAGCGTCACATTGGGCTGAGGGATGATCTGAGCATGCTCAGAGGGAGTCAATCGGACTGAGCACGTGCAGAGCTCACGTTCCTGCCCCGTGACGATGTCACGCTCTGATGCAGCCAATCCACAGCCTCGCAGCGTCTCCGCTCCAGCCAATCAGCTCGCGGCTCGGCGCTCAGTGTGACGAAGTGGGCGGGGCTTCTTATATAAACAGACTTCAGCTTTGTTCTGAGCTCCTGTCCGCAGACTCCTCATCTCAGGCTTTTATTTTGAAAAACTTATCAACATCACCGATTGAGCATCTTTCTGCTCATGTTGTAGGGATGAATCTATGTTTCTGGTGAACTTTCTGAAGAATATTTCTTACATTTAAATCTTTTAAAGCATTCAACAGGTCTAAATCTGTCCTCTGCTCTGATTGGACGGTCTGCTGTGATCTGTTCTCACCTGGTTCTGGCTGACCTCTGACCTCGGCGGAGCGTCGCAGGAGTTCTGCGATAGACCCGACTCGCTCCTTCCAAAGTCATGTTGTTTCATCGTCTATCAGACCACATGGAGGCGTGACCTCTGACCCCGGGACGCTGAACAACAGGGGAAAATACTGGAAAACGTGCAAATAAACAAAGAAAAACATCTGATTATTACAGTAAAACTTCATAGAACACAACAGGAACACATTAACATCACTGCGGAGGGATCAGGGGTCAAATTTCTGCTTCAGGTGAACCTCCAGGTGTGTGTCAGGTACTGCAGTACAGCAGCTGGAACACTGTGTACGGATACTACAGAGTACTATGAAGGACTCCTTCAAAATAAAAGCCTGTGATGCTGCGCTGATGACCGGAGCTGTCCGTCCGCGCGCTCGAACCCCACCAGAGATCAAACACCCGACCACCTTCACCGGTTCTCACCTGTCCGTGGGTGCGCGCGTGTCCGTGTCCGCGCGGCACTCTATCCTCTGCAGCTTCGCTCAAATGATGCTGCGGCTCATCACTTGAGCCCCGGGGCGGGGCATCATGGGAAATGGAGTTACGACGCAAAAGATGCGTCACAACCGGAAGTTAAGGGAAATTATAATTAGCCTTTTATTAAGGTGGTTCAGAGAGGATTTAAGGTAGAGAACAGTTAGAGAACCTCTTCTTCTACTGCGATGATAAAGTTTGGACAGAAACATTTGAAATAAATTTATCTTCTTCCTGAAGGATCTTGTGCAAATAACGCAATGGCGCCCCCTGCTGTCCGAGTCTCTCTGAGGCGACTTCAGCCGGGAAACAAACTGGTTTATTTCTACGAAGGCGTTTTAGGGACATTTTAGACAGAAAAGTAGGAAATTTCCGCCAATAAATCTCAGAAAATTCATAGGAAAAACGCAGAAATTTCAGAGCCTGAGAAGTTGAAGATTTGAAAGAAAAATGTTTTTGAGACTAGTCTCAAATTTTTTTTATGAAAAAAGCAAACAAAAAAGATTATATACATAAAAAAAGAAATTTCAGTTTGAAAAGTTGGACAATTTGCAAAAAAAAAAATACAAAAATTCAGATTAGTCTCAGAAATTTTCTGGAAAAAAAAAAAATCCTAGAAAATGGAAAAAAGTAAACTTTAAGTTTAAAAAGTTGTTGGAATAAAATCTAGAAAAAACAAGAACATTTGAGTTTGAAAAGACAAAAAATAGCTAAAAACTCAGAAATTTGGAGAATCTAAAAAAATGTAAAAATTAAGTCCTTTTCTCTGGCAAATTTTCAAACTCAGAAATATCCTTTTTTCTAAAAAAAAAAATCTATTAATCTCAAAATTTCTGAGTTTTTGGTAGAAATTCACTTTTTAATTTTTTTTATCTCTACAAACATAACAATTAAAGTAGATCTGTAGAGTGAAGTCCTTTCATTAATGTTTGAAAACCCAAAATGTGTCAGTATTTAGTGTTAATATTTTCTACATGAGAATATAATAGAAACAGCCTTTATTGTCCCAAAGAGGAAATTCAGGTGTTCAACGTTCACAAAGTGGTAAAACATATAAAAAGATTAATAACATATTTTATAAGACTAACAGAAAATACTGAGCAGTTACTAGAAGTTGTGATGTGGAACCGGGTCGGACAAAAGAACAAAAACACACAGCAGTTTGGCGCTGATCAGTTTATTGATCCGTTTTTATCATTTCTGTACAAACATGATGGATCGTCTTCACACCCGAGACGGATACAGCATCTGCAAAGACAGGAAGAGACACCGTCAGAATAAAAGCACCGGGACTCCTTCACAATAAGAGAACACCAGATATTCCTGCTGTAACAGATCAGAACATGAAACCACAGTTCTGGTTCCAAAGAAGTAAAATCAGGATTTAAATGATCAAACTGAATTTATTTTAAAATATATATATAAAAACCAGAGATACACCGAAAGAAAAATCCAATATTGATTGATTTTAAATATTTCCTAAACTTCTGAGAAAAGCAGAAAATACAACAGGACAGAAATAATCACCTGTTAATATCGGCCGATCGTTATTGTGCATCTCTAATAAATATATTTATTATTCAACAGATTAAGAATAATTTCTGGATGTTTTGGTAAATAAAGAAAATCCGTAGATATTGCAGCTTAAAGTTGGAGGTTTATTTATAAAATCAGAATCAGATGTTTGAAATTCTGGTGGAAAAAGAACAAGAGTTGTTTTGATTTGTTTAATCTGAAGACTGAAAAATAATTAAATTCTGTTTCAGTCAAACATTGAACCATTAAAAGTTGAAACAGATTTTTACAAACAGATGCGAGTCCAATTTTTAGATTGTGGTTTCGAAAGATCCAGTTCTTTCTAGAGCAACAATGGGAGTCAAACTGGCTGATTTTAAACTGATTACTGATCAATTATATTAATTACAAGTAGAAATTTAAATTCAACATTTGTAGAACTATGACTGTTACCAGTAAGAAATTCGCTTCAGATTCCTTTAAATCTCTGATTTGTTCTCAGAACGGTGGGCTAACCTATTAAATGTTATAACAGCTTGCCATAGAGACTCTCCAGAACATTTAAAACTGAGTTGAAGTCCTTTACCCATAATTCACTGCTGCATGTCATGTTTTCAATGTTGAAGTGGAAATATCGCAAAAAATATCAGTTTTTAAATGTAAAATAATGAAATGATTTGTTTTTCTGTGCTGTTCATGTGTGAAAACGACCAAATTTTCCTCTGCTTTCAACAACTCAAAACAAAGACATCTGAACAGCTAAATATCTCAGCAATAATACAGATACTCTACATTCAAAATAGCACAAAAGCCAAAGCGGTGACCGGTCCGCCATGTTGGATGTTGTGGTTCTGAAGTTGCTGACGCAACAAACTCTCCTGTGTTTGCAGGTTTGTAACTCAGACCGAGTTCACACTCTACAGAAAAATCACAATTTCTGCATCTGAGAATCCTGAAAAATGTATTTTAAAATGTGTTTCAGTTGAATACTGAATCCACCGTCTGCATGTTGAATAATTCTATGATTTTTTCTTTTTTGATTCAGAAAAGCCAGGCAGCTAAGCTAACTTCATACTGGTAAACTAAGTTACAAAATTTGATGAACAAACCGATTTTTGTTTAACTGATTGAATTTGATCCTGTATGGAACCTTAGAGAACAGTTATGAATAAACGTCTTTTTGTGTCCAGTCTTTTTCTCTTTCAGTCGCATCATTGAAACAGAAACTATAAACAGCTTGAACAGAAAAATTTGTTTCTGGATCGAAACGTGAAAATCTGAATCAAATTGCTGCTGCAGCTGCGTTTCCACTTGAAATGTGCAGAAAACTGTCAATATTCTGACGTTGAAAAAATACGATTGCAAAATTAAAATCACATCAATACATTGTTCACACGATAAAACATTAAAAATCATGCTGATAATACAAAACAGCTTTTATCGTCGGGATTGTTAGAATTACTATTTTCTCTACAGTTTTTTCAATAAATATCAATCCATCTGAGAATATGTGAGCAGTTCAGGGATATAAATCACATCTTGATGTGCCTGGTGGCCTAAAGAAGCTTGTTGCACAGGAATGTTTTAAAGAGCTGGGTTTGTGTTTGTGGAGCTACGATTACCATGAAAGTCTTACAGTTAACTGAAAACAAATAGAAGTGACGATAAGAACCATTTATTATCGTTGTGACAATAAATCATGATGAAACTTTTAGTCCATATGGCTCAGCTCTTCTGTGATGAATGTTAACGCTGCTGGTGTAGAGCGAGTTTTGGAACTGCACCAACCCAACTAAGAAATGCCTGAACCAGACAGAAGTCTGATCAGAACCTGAGCAGAACCTCCAGGAAACCGCAGCAGCAGCAGAACTCACCACCCGGATTCGGTGTCCGATGGCCTTGGCCGGCAGGTTGCTGCTGAACTTGGCTCTGACCATGCCGCTGTTGCCGTGGGCGCGGGTCACCTTCCCCCAGATCACTCTGGTCTTGTTGGGCTTCCCGCCGGGCGTCACTGTGTTCCTGCACACACACACACACACAGTTTGAGCTGAGGCAGCGGTGGCTGCGTCATGATGCGGGCGGTGGCGCTCACTTCTTGGCCTTGTAGACGTAGGCGCAACGTTTGCCCAGGTAGAAGTCGACCTCATCCCGGCTGTAGCAGCCCTCCAGCTTCAGCAGCGCCGTGTGTTCGCGCTGGTTCCGCAGCCCACGCTTGTAGCCGGTGAAGATGGCCTTACTCCAAAGTCTGGGGGTCAGAGGTCAATGGCTCATTTAACACATCATAACTCACAAACACCAGTTCCTGAATTTCTTTTTAATTATTAAACTTAAGCAGAAAAATGAGGGAATCTGAGGATAAAAAGTTAAGTTTTCATTCAGCTCCTCCAGAAAAACGAGACAAGACCAGAGAACTCACCTTCCAGGCATCGTTTGTCCTCTTCAGGTGAGTTCACCTGCAAACACACAGATACATTAGAGCAAATCACAAACATGAAGACACAGAGCTGGATGTCATCTGATCTGAAAACCTCCAGAGGAACCCCAGATGTCCTGCAGCATCTCTGATCTGAAGCTAATGCTAAACCTCCCTCCGCTCTGGGCTGTTTGACCGTTTATTCCGGGCTGCTTTGATTTGGAAACCGAGCTCGTTTCAAATGAGGATCCATTAGAACCGGAACTAACCAGAGATGAGTTCGGCTACTCATTTTCTAGCATTTATCCAGATTATAGCGGAATTGAACCCAACAGGACAAGCAGAAACGTGGGGTAGCTAAACGTCAGAGCGGATGGTAAGTCCTGGCCTTTACTGATTTATAACGAAGTTCGGCAGTAAAGCTGAACGTTTGTGACACAAACAGATCCCGAATCTACTCTGAAGACCCGAGACCCCTCCGCCTCGCTCAGAAAGTGGTTAATAGCTGCTTAGTCCCCCTGCAGCGGAGCGGCTGAGACGTAATCGGCTTCGCTAATTTCTGTTAGCTTTACTATCCGATTTAAATCTCCGCCATCGGAGATCACACCGCTGACATAATCACCCCGAATGAAAGAGGACAGTCTTCTCCCTCTAAACAAGTGAGTATTTAAATCAGGTAGGCCAATGTGTGGCTGATTTTCAGTTTTAATCGGACAGATACACACTTACCTGCGAACAGTCCACAAAGATGGAGGAAAAGGCAGGACCCAAGGCCTGCCGGGTAATCGCAGTCCAGGGAGCTGCCCATTAGGATGCCTGATCAAAATAACAAAAACACCTCTTTTAAAACAAAGAATTAAACATTTAAATGTTTAATATTAACTACTATCACCATTAATGAAAATAAAAACTAAATAATCAGCTGTGAAATTCTTACGTTCGTGTACATCATCGCGATTTTGCAGTTGTAGTAAAGGTTTTAATTTATCAGACTTAGTTTCTAATCTTCTCGGGGTGTTGGTTGGTTGGGAGCGTGTTGGGTGGTGTGCAGTTTACTTCTGGGCTGGCTATACATGTTTTCAAGAAGTTCTGGGAATATTTAGCAAATTATAAACAGGCTGGTATGTAGTCCAGAAAGAGCATAGCATGAATAGCTCCGGTTGTCTCTCCTCACCACTAGTGGGCACTGTGTTACAAGTTTCTGGTATCAATATATATTATTTAACATTACATATCAATGAGTTTGTATGTCGAAACCTTAATCTAGCTGCATATCAACTTTACTCGGCTAACTACAATTAAACAGTAAAAATTAGGCACATACATTTATTTACAGTATATGTTAAAAACATTTATTAGAGTTCGTTTTTTGCTTCTCTGCTTCCGATTGGATGAAAACATACCACGTGACTATGTGTAAACGCGGATATTTGCCTTTTTCAGAACAGAAATTCTCGTGGGCATTTGTTATGTAACAAAACAGATCAGGTTGTATTTACTGCGAGGCGGCAAAGGCTTATATTACAAGTAAAAATGTTTACATCTCTATAAAACTGAAAAGAGATAAAAAGAAGGGAAAAGAAGTTTATTTAACTTTATTATTGTTCTATTTCTACAGAAGTGGATTAGACACACTGACAAAAAAAATCAGAATTATTTTTTTCAGTCAGATTATTCTTGTGACCCAAAATAATCTGTATATTTCCAATATATCTCAGTTTTTATTTTACATTTGTAATTTATTTTATGTGATAGTTCAACATTGATTCTTCTCCCATTTTCAGATCTGCACTCAAACCCACCGCTTTAAGACCGCACTGTGAACTTTT
This sequence comes from Xiphophorus hellerii, assembly GCF_003331165.1. Classification (NCBI taxonomy): domain Eukaryota; kingdom Metazoa; phylum Chordata; class Actinopteri; order Cyprinodontiformes; family Poeciliidae; genus Xiphophorus; species Xiphophorus hellerii. Next base: position 2,068,979 of record NC_045689.1, read on the forward strand.
AGTGTTTAGTGAACATTTTATTCATTTATTAATATTTTCATATGATGTGACAAGAACTATCTGTTATTGTGACATATCAGACAAGCAGAGTTAGAGTAACTAACTGGTTCCTGTTGTCTGCGAGGACCAACGTGCACATCAGAAAAAACAGGAAAAAACGTTAGAATAAAGGAGAGATGTTAGTATGATGGTTAGGGTCGCAATGACATCCCCCTGAACCCGTCCAAGCCTAAACTCCCTCACCCAACAACAGCCCAGACAAGGTTAATCAAGCCTCGCTGTGTGTTATATAAGGCCAATTACGGATCTATGCCATTAAATTAAGGCTAAGGTAAAGTAGTTTCCTTCTGTAAAACACAAGGAGACTTCACATAATCCTAAATGAATGTATTAAGGTAAAAACGTAAGCACTGATACCCCGGGGTTAGGAACCTGTTGGTTGATTTAAACCTGTTGGTTTAAATCAACCAACAGGTTATAAGGTAGCCTTGATCCATGAACCCAGGTAAAATGGTAAATCTAAGTAGAGATACACATCAAGCCTGAGGTCAGGGTTGTGGTAGGGGAAGGGTCAGAGTTAGATGTTCGTGATTTTCCATTCATTTGCATGCCTTCCGCCCCGACCCCAATTATCCAGGAGGACCAACATGGACATTAGGCATGCATTTGAATTGGGCCACTTGGGTCCAAACAGGACATTTGGGAAGATTTTGCAATTCCTGGTAATGCCTGATGGCAGCATTGTCTTGAAGAGTGGAGTGACGTTCACCCCACATGAAGCTGGGGGCCAAATGGCATATGTGTAATGGGTGGGTCAATGTGGACAAGGTTCTGCTGTCTGCTGGGTTTGGACCACCTTATATTAGTAGTTCTGGTTCCTCCTGGTTCTCCAGACCCAGGGGGATTTTTGACAAAGTTCTGCCAGGTTCTGGACACCTTTTCCAAGGTACGCCTGGTTCCTGGTTCTCCCCTTGGTTCTCAGTTTACCAAGTTTCTGAGCACCAGGCCTAGAGTAACCCCCGACCATTAGGGGCCTCCTGGGTCGTCCTCAGTGTCCCATTCAGTGCATGCCAAATGCCCCGTTTTATCCCTAAATAACCCTTTTACTTCCTGTGACCAGAACTGATCTGTGCAGCGTTGATCAGGTCAGAACTGAAATGTTTAAAATCATACACACAAAAAAGGAGAAAAATCACATTAAAATATTTATTTTTTGTTTAAACTCTTCAAACAGTCGGATTCATCTTTTATACAGAAAAAAAGTAAAAACATGTTTGTCCTTTAAAATGGTGGAATGTCCTTTAAAAACAGTGAGACTGCGTCACGTGACTGGTCACTGCTGCCGGACAGAAATTTGAATTCAATGTCTTTACAACGGCAAGTCACCTGTCCTCTGAGAAACCGAGCTGCTGATTTCCCCCGAGTTCAGTCTGACAGGCAGAACTCAGCCTGGCAGTCTAAACACAGGGTGCTACAGGGTAAAAACATGAGCTAAGTTTGTGCACAAACTGTGAGAAGTGTTTTTAGGTTAGTGTTTAGTGATGTCCCACTGCGCCTGAACGCAGCACGACCCCTCAGTAAACATGTTTTAAATTAAAAAGCCGCTTCCTGTTGTCTTCTTCTTCCTCCACTAAAACGAGCTCCATAAATAAATGTAGTGCGCTCGGAGCAGGATGAACCGCTACAGCAAACCAACAGTGACCTTTAACCTGCAGTGTCGCCATGGCAACAGACAGGCGTCAGCTTCATATGTACAACATATCTACACATGTATATATATATATTTATATTTATATATATTTACAGGAGTTTTCTGAACACTAACTGCTCCGTTACAGGGTGAAAATCAGAACAACAGGAAATCCAAACAGCTGAATGTAAACGACAATAAAAACAAACATACATATATGTATAAACATGATTTCATCTGTTGGCCCCAGGATTGGCGGAAAGCCTGACAGTCAGAGTTCAGGGTTCAGTCAGAAAGATCAAAGCGACTTTGGATCTGATGGAGACGCCAGAAACAGAGTGAAAGAAAAGAAAACATCAAAAATGGAACCAATCTTCATGCTCCACCCTTAAACTGAGCAACGCCTAGCTCTCTGCTGATTGGTCAGCTTTCTACAGCCGGCCAATCAGAGGACAGAGGCCAAGAAACGAGCCTGGAGAAACAAACTGGATTTTAAACAGAACTTCTGCTTTTCACAGCAACTTAAGGTATGAAGTTGAGTAAATAAAATAAAATAAGCCATTTTTTATAAGTAGCACTGTTATAATTTCATCTGAAGTAAAAGAATCATACAGAATAAATTCTGGCTTCTGTTTATTTCTTGTGTTTAATTTAACCAACATCTGGTCTGAAACTTACTTACTGGTGTTTCTGTCAACTCGTTCACATACAGAGCACTTCACACTTAATCTGAGTCAGAGTCTGTGAGAAAAACTAGATTTAAAACCATATTTTAAATATGCATCATGTGACCGGTCACTGCTGCAGGACAGAAACCTGAATTTCTGATATTATAGTATATCAAAGGTCTGTAGTGATCCAACATATCAAGCACAGCTTGTGTTCGCTATTGTAACATGAGTTTAGCTAACTGTGTAGCTAACAGCTAACTAACTTAGCCAGAGTTTTTGCTTTCCTAAATTTTGGCCTCTTATCAGTACAAATGGTTTACCAAAAGTAATTCAATCATCTACTGGACTTTAGGACATATAGTTTCCTGCTTTGTCTTCATCATTACCAGTTTTATTCCATTTTATGACAACTTATCAGTACTAGACAGTTCGCTATTGAGTCAACCACGCTAACAGCTTAAGATAACTCATTTAGCAACTTAGCAAATGTCCATCAGAATTTTTGCTTTACTCACTGAAGCCATTTGGGCCTATAAGCCACCTAAGCACAGTTCAACAGAATTCCAGCTAATGCTAGCCGAAGCTAATGATGTATGGTAGCAACAAACAAAGCTAAATTAAGAACTGCTGGGTCATCTCAGCGGTAATCAACATTATTGTGATACATTTAATGTAACTTAAATATTATAACAAACTTTGTCAGCAGTAGCTACTGATTAGTGTTAGCATCATTTTAGCATTTAGCTATCAAAGCTTCAGTCGTAGATAGATAGCATGTTATCATAATGTCAGTTGTATACACAATATTTTGAGTATTTTATTATTTTATAACTTAAGCTATTGTTTCAACTTAACTTATTGAAGTGCTTTCAAACTAAATCAGACAGTAATTAGCTTTATTATCATCCTTAACCACAAGGTCATTTTAAAGTTCTATAGATACAAAAAGCATTGTATGGAAACAAAGTAGTCAATAAAACTTAGAAACAGCATTATGTGCAAAAAACAGCAAAGCCTGAAACTTTACTTATAGTTTCAGTTTTTAGGTTCAGTGCCTACAAACATGAATACGGAAAAAAACTGGAGTTTGGGAGAAAATTTGACCTTTAGTATTTCACCCAATATAGTCAAAACATATTCCCCGAAACTAAAATGAAAAACTGGCGTCTTTACGTTGACAGAGAGAAAAAAGAATATTTACATCTAATCAGTAAGATTTCAATGAAAGGTTTGCCAACTTCGTCAGCTTTCAGTGTTTGTGCTCTTTGCTTCCCTTTAGGACTCGTTCTGTTTCTGAGGATCCGCTCTCTATATGGGACTCGTTCGCTTTCCCACGACTTGCCTGGTTACATAAGACTTGTTTGGTTTCTCAAGACTCGCTTTCTTTCTCCGGCCTGTTTGTTCTCTTTCTTGGAACTAGCTGAGTTTTTCCAAGTCTTGTTCAATTTCTCTGGCCTACTCTCTTTCTTAAAACTTGCTTTCTTTCTCAGGACTAGATATGTTCCTTGAGACTCGTTCAGTTTCTAAAGACTCGTTTGATTCCTCCAGAATCGTTCGTTTTCCTAAGACTCGTTCAGTTTCTCTGGCCTATTTTCAGAGAAACTTCCTTCCTTTCTCTTAACTAGTTCAGTTCCCTTGCACCCGTTCAGTTTCCAAAGACTCTCTTCCTCTGGCTTACTCTTTTTTTTCAGGACTTGCTCCCTTTTTGGGGACTAGTTCAGTTCCTTGGGACTCGTTCAGTTTCTGATGTCTCGTTTACATTCTGTGGCCTATTCTCTTTCTCAGGACTCGTTCTGTTTTCCAAGTCTTGTCTGGTTACACCAGACCCGTTTGGTTTCTCAAGACTCGCTTTCTGTCTCTGGTCTGTTTGTTTTCTTTCTTTCTAGTTCAGTTTTTAAAGACTCCTTCAGTTTCTTGAGACTAGTTCAGTTTCTCTGTCATGTACTCCAGTGGTCCTCAACCTTTTTATTACTGCGGACCGGTCAAGACTTGGTAATTTTGCTGCGACCCGGGACCGTCAGATAATGCTTCTTCATGTTGGCGTTCCAGCTAAAGCATTTTTTTTTTGCCCCGATTTTCCCTTTACGACAATCTTACAACGTCCTGCAGTGAGTGGTGTGTTGAATATGCCTGAACTAAAATCTGGCATATTCAACATTGTTTTGGCCCGATTATCTCAGCCTGTGATGATTTTACTGACTGGGAGCGAAACGCAGCCTGTTGAATGTGACAGGTAGCCAATCAGAAAGCGCGATGACGTAAGAACGGCGGGGAATTCCAAACAGTTGTCATGGAAACTGAGAGTCCGGTGGACATCAGAGGTGATATGTGGAAATGTTTATTACTATATGTAAAGGTCATTTTTATATATGTTTATTACATGTGGTTATGTTTGTTCAGTTAAAAATGTTAACTACAAAAAACACAACTCACCTCCCAATCATAGAGCAGCAAATAGAGCGGCTGCTCCGCCGTCTTTTATCAAACTCCTTTTCTTTTTACGTCTTTTATCGCTTAAAATGAGCCACAAACTATCACTGCTGCTTCTACATCAGCAGTGATAGTTTGATTAGTTTGATAGTTTGATCCTGTTTGATTATTCTAAATTCACGTTTGGTATGGTGGGGGTTTTACTGGATTCTCTTCTGGAATCGGTTCGTGTGGTGTGTTGCTCCTGATCGAACCTGTTGGACTTTTATCGGCTCGTGTCGTGTGTGGTCATAAAATCGGCCCACAATCCGTGTGAACCAGACCTAAAACTCACAAGCTCTACTCCTCTCCTCTCGTCTCTCCACTGCCATAACGCTCTCTGACTCGGGTCGCTATGGTAACGTTTACATATCCCTTCAAAATAAGATACAGATGCGCCACAAAAACGAACATTTTACTTTTGTGAAAACTTTAACTCAGGTTAACGACTAATGGAGCCCTGAGCTTGTTTCTCTGCAACCAGACGGTCCATCTGGGAGAGACGAGAGACAATGAGACCGGAAGTGTTGCTGATGCTCAGGGTTCTTGGTCTCTAGTGGAGAAGCAGCTTGAAGCTTCATTGCCTCATTAACATCCGGTCACCATATCATGCAGAGCTTGGACTGTGGGAATCACCTGCTGGGATAAATCCATCCTCCTGTCTCTTCTCTGGGCCTTTTCCCTTCGCAAAGAAACTTTCCAAAGAATCTGATCCGTTTCTGACTCATTTTGCTGCTTGTGGCTCCATGTTGGCGGCAAGACGGAACCGAGAGAATCCGGTTAAAGGATTTTCAAAATAAAAGATCCTCCAGACTCACATAATACATAAAACGAAAATATTTAATTGCTTCTTACGCGGCCCGGTACCAATTGGTCCACAGACCGGTACCGGTCCGCGGCCCGGGGGTTGGGGACCACTGATGTACTCTATCTCAAGACTTGCTTCCTTTCTCAGGACTAGTTCCCTTCCTTGAGACTCGTAGTTTCCAAAGACTAGTCTAGTTACTCAAGACTCATTCAGTTGCCCAAAGCTGTTCCAGTTTCTGAAGACTTGTTTAGTTTCTCAAGACTCATTCAGACTATGAATCATAAACTAGTTTCTAAAGACTAGTTAAGTTCTTCAGGACTCGTGCAGTTTCTCAAAACTATTTTGGTTTCTGAAGAATTATTTGGTTTATCGAGACTCATTTATTTTCTAAAGACTCGTTCAGTTTCTAAAGACTCGTTCAGTTCAGTCGTGACGGTTTGATCTCAGCTCTTTGTGTCTCCATCAGATCCACATGCAGCTTCCAGCAGGTTATCAGTCCTGCACCAGTAGGAAAGCTCCGTGTACTGGGATCAGTACTGGGATCAGTGAGAATGCCTCAAACATCCAGAGAAAAACACTCACCTGCCAGAAGTCTGTATGGATGCTGTATGGAAGCCCATTTGAGCAAAAATTAAATCAACCAGCAAGGTAAAAGCTAAAATCAAAAAGTATGGTAAATCAGTGTAAAATGTAACTTTTCACACAAAAGTAAATCGTTTTTAAATGTATTTTTACAGTTCAATTGGTATGTACTTTAGATTAATTTAAAGGATTGAGAGAAAATTTTTAAAATAAAATTTCCACTCACTTTATAAAAAATATTCCCACAAAAAAGCAAAACAATCAGATGTTCCACAAGAACAAAATGGTCAAAAACTCTCTGCCTGAGTTTGATTTTTCCCAACCAATAGTCTAAAAACGTTTTAGAGTTTAAAAAATATCTTGTTTATGCGTTTTTCCTCCAGTCAAAGCAGTAAAACCTGCTGTTACCATGGAAACTCAGACATTAGTGTTGATCTGGATCAATCAGCACAATCAAACATTATCGACGTTTTCATTTATAACTCCTGATTTTAACTTCCTGGCACTGATGGGCTTCCATACGCCACACAGCTTCCTGAACGGCGTCACAACGACTCGTTTCTGGCTGTGGGAACTCGGCAAGCTCTGATTGGTTGTTACAGGAGGCCGACTGAGCGCGTGCAGTGGCAGCGGCTAGATGATGACGGAGGGCCCAGGTGGCGTTGCCGTCGTCGTGGAGACGGACTGCTTGGGTGGAGCCAGGTCTAGCAGCGCGCTGACCGTCCCGGCCACCTGGGGGAGCCCTCGCTCCTCCAGGATGTGGAGCGGAAGACACAACTTAGTCTGCACAGACAAACACCACAGAAGAAGAGCAGACAGCGACGGGCGGGGCGTCAACAGAAAGGTGGGTCAAACGATGACAACTTAAATTAAGGAACAAAACAACCGTAACCATGGCAACTCAGGAAAAAGAAGCAGGAAGAACAGGAAGTGATGCGGGATGGAGGGAAGGAGTGCTGCTGCTGAGCACTGCCAGTCAGCAGTGTAAAGGACTGTCGTTTTCTCTCACTCACAAGTAGGGCTGCAATAGAGATACGAAACTTTCAGCATCCGGCGATTCGATTCTGAAACGATTTTTATTTCAGAAACCAATTTGTTTCTGGGATTCACTTTAAGTTTTGGACACAAGACGAAAAGACAAATAAAAAATGTATTTAAAAAATTCTAAGGCTCCATTTCTGCATAAATATCTGTAACTTCATTCACCAGTATTAGGTTAGCTTAGCTGCCTGGCTTTTTCTTTAAAAAAAAAAAAAAAAATTCAAAATATAATTTTAAGCAGAATTAAAATCGATTCAAATTGACCAACATCAATTTCTGAGAGATTCTGAACTCGATTCTGAATCGAGTAGGAATTAAGATTCCTTACAGAATTAATTTTTTTCTGCAATTCTAAGATGCAACTTGCAGATTTTTCATTTAATCGCTTATGTCTTAGAAATACATAAAAACAGAATAAATATATTTATTTGAGGTTTTTTTTTTACCAAATCTGAACCAGGTGGAGCTAAAACTGCTACTGAAGGATTTCTGGGTGCAAAATAATAACAGACAATGATTGTTTTTTCTGTCTTAGATGTACAACGTTAATATTTGTTGTAAAGTTTTGACTTCATTGCAGCTCTAAGTGTGTTGTTCTTTCAACAAATGGTATTTTTTGTTGAGTCTGTATTCTGCAGTTAACGATTAATCAATTATCAAACTAGCTGGCTCATCTCGATTAATCTGATTAATCGTTTCAGGAGGAGAAAAGCTTGGAAATATTTCTGCTAACTCAGGTGAGCTCAGGGGAAAAAATGAGTCAAAATGTTTTTCTGGACTTTATTTAGAGAATCGAGAGGAAAAATCCAAACCGATCCGAGGTTAAAAACACATTATCATCATCATCATCATCACTCTTCATCTTATAAAAAGGGGAACGGTCAGGGGGTGTGACCTCAACCTGACCTCACAGCAGCAGCAGAACATAATGGTTACCATGGAGACGACTCCCAGAGTCCCGGACTCGGTTCTGTTCTGGTCCTGACCAGCTTCACGCGGTCAGAACGGTAAAAAACACTCAGACAGGCAGGCGGACGTAAGGCACGAGGGGGCGGAGCTTCAGCAGGCAGGAAACAGACCAAACGGACAGGAAGTTCTGCCTCCAGCTGGGACTCGGCGAACAACGGCAAAGACACGTTACGGCTTATCCTCAGGTCCACGAAATCCCAGTTCAAGCCAAAAAAAGTCCTGGTACAAGTCCCAGAAAAGTCAGAGTCCAAGTCCAAATGTCCCAGTGCAGTCAGAGGTCTGAAACTAACCTAGCAAATCCCAGTCAAACCCACAGAATCTGGGCTGCGTCCAAAATGTTTGTGCCGAGTCCACAAGTCCCATAACCATCCCCAGTTCAGGTCCACAAGTCCCAGTCCAGATTCTAATGCTGTGTTCAGACCGAACGCGACTCGATGCGCACACATGGATGCACGTCTACGGTGCGTCACCGGGCGTGTAGCACGTCAATCAGAGAGACTGCGCTATGTGACGTATTGACCTGTAGTTGGTGTCCTGTCAGGATGTGGAGGCCCCGATGCTAATTAGCAGGCTAATTCTAGCTAGCAAAGATGGCAGATATGGTTGTGTCCTCCATCTATGTCGCCATCAGAACACAACGGACAACAGACGATTCTGATGCGTCCAACTTGAGGCGCTGGCTACGTTTTGGCAAAACAGTTCGGTCTGAACGCAGCATTAGCTAGGCTACGTTCACAGAGCAGGTAAACGCGACCCAAATCCAATTTTTTTCATTTCATATCCGACTTTTTCCACAGCAGTCTGAACAGAAAAAAATATATAATCTGTCACTTCCATATGTACATGAGAACAAATATTTCTGCAGTGACAAAACGTAACACCTGTGATTAACATGTTTCAGGCCAACTTGGTTTTTTAAAATGGGTTTAACAAGTTTTATGGCCTTAATCTCAACTACATTAATTTAAGACATTTTAAGGATGCATGGACGCCCTGCGGATCAACCCTGCAGAGGCCCGGTACCGACCGGTTGATTTGCAGGATGTTAGATCTGGACTGGACTTGGACGACCCTTCACTAGAGGTACCGACCATCCCAACTGGACCCGGAGTTCTCCAGAGGAGAGGGAACCTGCAGCTGTGCTTGTTCATGAAGTATTCCACGTTTCTGTGCGTCAGGAACGGTGTGGCTACAGCGGGAGATGACAGCTAAACGGACCGAACCCGACAGAGGTCCTGTAGAGGTTCCAGTGGGGTCTAAGCGTGCGGCGCCAGGTGAACATAGATGGCGCAGAGAGCCGACATGACAGACAGGTAAAACAGGGCAAAGCCGGCCATCTGGACCTGGAGGGAGGGGCTAAGAGTGGGCGGGGCCATTGAGAGCAACACCTGCAGCGTCCCGTAAACCCCGCCCCCTTTCCCCTCCAGAACGTCGCCCACCGAGCAGAGGCGGTCCTGAGTGTGTGGGTGTGATGGACACAGTGGAGGATAAAAACGAGGAAGGAGTGAAACAGGAAGCAAAATGGATGACGGGAAGATGAAGAGAAGAAAGGCAGCTGTTAGTTTAGAAAGAGGAGAAGAAGAAGAAACTTCATCAGATGGTTCAGACTGAATCCAAACGTCTGAACAGCAACTTCTGTTACAACAATCAGTTTAAAGGCTCATCTCATCTTGAGCAGGAAGTCAACAGCCAGATCGCTGAGAGGACAGTTGCTGTTTGTGAGCATAAAGTTTCTGATTTACAACCAGCCTCTCTGAACTATCAAACTATTAGCTACTTAGCCAAACTTGAAATCAGCAGTTCACGCTTTTTAAAAATCAGTGATTGGCCAGAAAACGGCAATCGGTGAACTGCTAGGAATTATCCAGAAGGAATTTTATTTTTTTTTTATTTGTCTTTAGTTGTTGTTGCCCACTGTGGTGAATTACAGACAGAATGGCTCAACACAGGAAGCTTTTAAGCTCCTGGTTGGGGTGCCAGTCTATTAGGTATCTAAACGCTGATGTATTGGTGTTGAAGTTTAGCTCGTCCTCCCTGCAGTCTGCGGTCTGACTGAGTTGGATTCAGCCTCCGTCTCCTAGGTGTGTGTTTACCTGTGGGACTCCGATCCTGCGACACGCCTCCAGGAAATTCTCCACGTTGCGGCGACACTTGGCCATGGTGAGCTTAGGCTGCAGGGACAGAGAGAGGTCAGCGGAGGTCAGCTGGGGTGACAGCATCAACTGACCAATCAGAGACACTCACCACAGCGGGGGACGGGACGTGGATGCTGGGGACGGAGCGCGGCCTCACGTGATTGGCCAGGTGGCACAGCACCACGCCATCCGTCAGGGCGGCGCCCAGGTCGCTCGGCAGCGCCACCTTCAGCCGGGCCTCGATGTTCTGGGCGGGAGGAGAGAGTTGGTGAGCAGACCAATCACAGGGCAGTAGAGGCGGAGGAGGCGGAGCTACGTACCTTCCTGAGCTGCTCCACCAGCGCTGCGTCTTCACCCACCAGAGGAGGAGCAGCAGGAGCTTCCTCCTTGGGTTGAGGCAGCGCAGAAACAGCGTCCCCTGCAGGGCAGAGAGGGAACAGTCACACTCCAGCTACGGATGTTTTCCGTACCTCCAGAACCAGTCCGGTATTCTACTGGAACCAAAACTTCATCATCTGCTCCACTTCCAGCTGCTGTGGTTCTCTTTCTCTCTGCTCTGAGTCAAACCAACCTGTTCTCCTCCTGGCCTGTGGGGGCGCTGCACCAAGAACCACTGAAGGAAACGACACAAAAACCTCTGAAGAGGCAACTTCCTTCTTCACCAGATGGAAACAAGATGGAGGCATCACATTTTAGCGGTTGGAGGATTTCTCTTTAGTCTTTGGCTAAAGACCACGAGCCATTTCTCCTGCTAGCGCTAGGCTAGCATGTTTGTTTTTGGTTTTATTTACCCAGAAAGCCTTGCGCTGACATTCACATATCCATTCAAACATCACAGGTGAAAACACACCTTTTCTCTTCTCATCCCTCTGACTGAGGCGATACAGGAAGCTCTCCGGTCGCAGGCCAGATGTCCGACTGGTAGTCCCGCCTCCTGAGCCGGGGTACGAAGGCGACTGATTGGCTGAGAGGAAACAGAAGGTTCAGAGTGGGAGGAGCTGTAGGTGAGGTTAGGGCAGTATTCAGGTTGGTCTTGCTCTTACCTGTAGGAGACAAGGTGGCTCTGTCCTCCCCCTGCTGAGAAGACAAAACACAGGACGGTTACACACCTGGACACACCTGAGAGCTTCCAGAGCTGTGAGAGCGAAACCATTAGAGCAGGAAGTGACAGAGAGGAAACCAGTAGGAAACAGGAAGCTATCACCAATTCAAATCAACATGCAAAGACAGGGGGACAGAGGTCAGGTCAGGGATCAGAGGTCAGAAACCAAAAGGAAGAAGTTTTCTTTCATCTTTGGACCAGAAACCAACAGAGAGGAATCCGTGATGTCACATGCAGAAAACCCACTGATCCCTTTGCATGCTTTTATTTTGAAAACCGTTAATGAGATGCGAGCTTGTGGGTGGAGCTCCAAGCTCTTACCATGATGAGGGCAGAGTCATCTGTGTGGGTGGAGCGCCTGGAGGGGTAGACGTTCTGACAACAAACACCAGACACACATCAACAGACATAAAGGGGCGTGGCCTAAACACAGGGGCGGGGCTACGGCTCTGTGCCGTCCAATTAACACAAAGAAGAAGAGGGTCTGCAGGTAAATGAGTAAGAAATGAAGACTGACTCACCTCAGGTTCTGGACTGGACTTGGACGGACTCTGAGCTGCTTTCTGCTGCAAAACAACAGCAGGACCAGTTAGAGACGCCCCCTGCTGGATAAATTGGTACTGCAGAAACTACTGGAAAACTGGCAACAAAATGGTTAAACTGGTCTATGACCTTTTAAAATAGCGACCGGTTAAAAAAGTGATCAACTGGTTAAACTGGTGTCTGAATGCCTGGTTATGTACCTTGGAGTAGCTGGTGACGCTGTCTCTCTGGAGAGAACGGTTCTTCTGCCGCTCTTCGTCGTACCTCAGAGCGGCAAGCTGAGCCTCCCTTCTCATCCTCTCCACACCTCCAAAACCAGAACCGGAAACAGAACCATAACCAGAACCAGCTCTCTGGAAAAACACGGATAAGGACATGAGAAGCCAGTTTGTCGCTGACGCTTCTTGTCAGACGGCTCCGTCATCATACCTGACTCTGGGAGCTCGAAGACGCCGAGACGCCGTCAGCCATGTTTCTGAGAGAGACAGAAAGTCAGACAGGAAGTGAGACAGGAAGTGAGGACACACAGGTTGACGTGGTCGGGGCTAGATGTTTTTATTAACCTGCTGTGTCTCTTCATGTCTTCCGCCCGAGCCAAGCTGTTCTTCACTGGGGAACCCTGAAGACATGAACAGGAAATCAGAGCTTTTCGAAATAAGATCCGTCCTGCTTAGGTCAACGACGTTTCCTGATTGACTCAGGCTGAATGAAAGCTTCCAGCACGAGGGGGCGGAGCCTCACCTCCCTGGTGATGCGTCTCTCGATGTATGCCATGAACTGAGAGCTGAGGCTGCTCCGGTCTGCTCCTCCTGAACGGCGCTTCCCCTCCTCTTCCTCCTCCACACAGCTGTCGATGAAGTCTATCTGCTCCAGCTCCCCGTCTGCTGGGGACAGAGGAGGAAGTGAGGAGGAAAAGAGGAGGAAGTGAGGAGGTGACAGTCTGTGGGCGGCTGAGCGAGTCTCACATGTCCCGTTGGGCAGCACATGTCCCCCTGGTCCGGCTCGCCTCTGGTCTCTGACCGGCAGCTCTGACGGTTCCTCTGAAACCTGGAACAGAAGACGAGGTTCTGTTAATGTCCCTGCAGGACGGACCGGAGCTCCGGATTGGAACTGGCCGGATCGGCTCCGGCAGTACGGTCTGACCTCGTTGCCCAGCCACCGCTTGTCTCCACTGTCCACACTGTTGAAGCCCGAGTCCAGCGCGCCGTACGGTCGCCCTGGATACGCCTCGTCAACACTGCCGGGACACAGCTGCAGTCAGTCATGAGGCTTTTATTCTGAAGGAGCAGCATTATAGTGCGTGTGTGTGGGGTCAGACCAGGAGGTCAGAGGTCTCCTGTCGAACTCGGGCAGCTCCGGCGTGGTCTTACTGGCCTCCAGGTTCAGGAACTTGAAGATGTGGACCTTCCCCTTGATGCAGATCTGCAGGACATAACGGTGTTAGGCTCAGCCGCAGAGCAGCAGCTGTGATGTCACTTCCTGTGTACCTGTGCGGGCGGGCTCTGCAGCGGGTTGTTGTCCAGGACGATGGCCTGCAGCTGAGTCAGGCCGCGGTAGCAGACGGGAATGGAGGTCACTTTGTTGCAGGAGAAGTCGAGGCGCACCAGAGGAAGCTCAGCCAGCTCTGAAAGGAGCCACATGGTTCTGATCCGGTTCTGGTTTTTCTCCTGGCTGGTCCGGGCGTGTCTGAGTGAGTTTACCTGAAGGGAGTCGGACCAGGTGATTCCTCCGGATGTTCAGGTCTCTCAGAGCCTCCAGCTGACCCACTTGGGACGGTAACGTCCGGATCTCGTTACAGCTCACATCCTGCCGGACCCGACAGCAAGAGATCAGAACCGAACAAAAGTTCTGATCAATAACGGGTCTGATCAGTCCATCAGGAACCGTACTCACCAGCTCGGTGAGGTGTCTCAGCTGGCCCAGTTCCTCTGGCAGAGAAACCAGTTTGTTGTTGGAGGCAATCAGAACCTTGAGAGGAAGGCTGCAGACGACGGCCGGCAGGACAGACAGCTGGTTCCGACTGGAGGAGGACGGACAGACGGACGGGTCAGCAGAGGTGGAGGCCACTCTACCGCTAATGGCAAAGTTAAGTTTTAACTTAGCATTTTGCTAACTCTGAAAGTTATTAGTGCATTTATCTTCCTCTAAATACATTAGTCCAGATGAATTCTAAAGCAGTAAGTTAAAAATAAACAGCAGGGCTAACTTTTAGCCCACCGTTTTGCCGCTTTCCAGATAAATTCCCAAGTGCTAAACTTAAAATGATTTCTGTTAATAATAATAAAGCAAGTTTTTTACTTTTTTGGAAACTTTGGCTGCATTTAACTTCTCCTGTGTACAGTTTTCCAGATGAATTCTGAAGTGTTAATAATAGTGAGGCTAATTTAGAAAAGGTTTGGCAACCTTAGCTTTTTCTAAATTAAATTTTCTGGATAAATTCTAAAATGTTAAACTTTATGGTGAAGTTTTGCCAACTTTGAAAAAAATTTAACACACTTAGCTTCTTCTAAATTAAATTTAGAGGAATTTAAATGATAAGCATAAAATTAGCTGTGGTAACAATACCAGAGCTAGTTTTTAACTTAGCCCTTTACTAACTCTTTACTAACCCAGATAAATCCTAAAGTACTAATTTATTTCATTTCTCTTATTAGCTTATTTTACAGAGACAATGCACACAAACATAGAACACAAAAAATTTGCAACTGATGCGTTGCATCAAGAGTAGCTGCATCAGCTAATCCGCAATTCTGCTTAGTTCACCATTAAACAACATTATTGATGAAGTTTTGCTTATGAATTCTTCAAGTAATTAGATGTTTATATTCATGCTCCTATTTTGAAGTCTGTTCATACAGCAGTTCCATTTCCTATCTTCCAATTCTCTACAGCCTTACAGATGAAGACAATGGGATAAAACATCAAACTTTACAATACATGTAAAGTCCTCAGTTTGTATAGAAGTAGGTGGACATTTGTGTGTGTGTGTGTGTGTGTGTGTGTGTGTGTGTGTACATTCTGCTGTGTGTGTGTGTACATTCTGCTGTGTGTGTGTGTGTGTGACCTGAGGTTCAGGTGCGTCAGGGCCTGCAGGTTCACCAGGCCGTCCGGCAGAGACCTCAGGCAGTTCTGGTACAGGTTCAGATACTCCAGAGACACAAAGAGGCAAACCTCCAGAGGAAGCTCCGACAGCCGGTTCCGGGACAGATCTGGACACACACACAGATCAGTTAGACTCTGGTTCTGGTGATTAATCATCAGATGGTTCTGGTTCTCTGACTCCATATTTGAAGTGATTCTGCTGAATCACCCGGACTCCTCCCTGCTGCCGTTGTTCTCCTCCCACAGTCCCCGCTGACTCCACTGCCAGCGACACGATGCAGAGCCGACCCACAAACGCTATATTTATCAGAGCAGCTGTGAGGGCTGAGGAAGCATTCATCACCATGGTAACCCCAGCTTCCTTGTTTGTAACAGCAGCTGGTGATGCTCATCAATCCACCATCACAAACAGGAAGTGGTTCGTTGGGGGACTTCCTGTTTGTTTGTTTGCCACCAGGCCCTCGGCTCAGATTCTGGGAGAGATGGAGCTGCAGCCGGGAGTTCTGGGTAACGTAGTTTGAGCTGTTGAGGGAGAGGGGTGAGCCACAGACCAAAACCACAAAGTTGGATTCAGTTTGATCTGGCAGGAACCACAGAGAGAGCAGCTGCTATCAGAGTGGTTCTGAAGGTGATCAGTGCCCCTGTTATCGGAGAGCGATCTGAGCACGCTTTTTTAACGGAGAGCGATCTGAGCACGCTCAGTTAACGGAGAGCTATCTGAGCACGCTTTTTTAACGGAGAGCGATCAGAGCACGCTCAGTTAACGGAGAGCTATCTGAGCACGCTCAGTTAACGGAGAGCGATCTGAGCACGCTCAGTTAACGGAGAGCGATCTGAGCGCGCTCTGTTAGCCGGTCACCAGGTGCTCCTATTTACAGCAGGAACAGAACCAGAGGCAGAACCTCCTTCAGGCAACCAGTGTGTTCAGCATTGGTTACCATGGTAACCCAACAGTCTAACGTTAGATGGACCATAGATGGTAGATAAGGCTTTAAATTGATCAATCTGGCCTGTTTGGAAACACTTCATTCATCCTAAAGGAAAGCTAAATGTTGTGGAATCATACAAGTATCTTCAAAGAGTCATTGTGGGCATTAAGAATCTCCAGCAGCAGTCAAGTTTGCAGCAAATCTGAAGAGGCCTCTGACTGAAGATAGTAATAACATGCTAGTAGCTCCATATCAGGGAAGTAGAGATGATCTCTTCTGGGATTTTGGGTTGTAGTTCAGGTGTTACCTCAGAATTCTGAGATGCTAATCAGCCGCTCCTGTTTGTGAAAGCAACGCCTTGTTGCCATGGTTACCATCATAACAACTGTCAGAGAGTATAAAAAGTAAGATCAAAAATATTTCCAGCTGCACAGTCAAAAACCAGACTCAACAGAAAACACGATGAATAAAATAAAAAAAAGAAGAAATGAAGCAGTGCAGATGATGGAGTTCCTGCTGAGTTTCCTCCTCCATCACAGTCTGACACAAACAAAGGGAGCCTACATCTGCTCTCCGTTATGCCCCTCCCCGACCACACTGAACCCCAAAATAAGCACATTGTAATCAATCTTCCTGTATTTTTACCTACAATTTCATCATCTTTTGCTTCCTTTTCTCCCCATCTGTCCCATCTTCAGTGGAGCTTCATAGATCACACTACATGTGTATAAATTATTAAAATAAATCATAATTTGGTTCATCTGTGTTATGCCTGATCAATAATCGGCTGATTTGGCTCTTTTAGGGGGGCGCTTGTTTCCTGGTCCACATCGTCCCAAAGGGGCGGAGCCAGCAGTAGGCGTTCAAATCAAAACAACAAAGCCACACAGGTGTGTCTTCACCTTTCCTACAGGGTCTGATCCGAACCGAACCTCGGACCAGCTGAATCACCAGAGACTGCAGAATAAAACCGGCTGTTTGTGTTTAACCGGACCGCACCGGTGTGCTGTCATCATCTGTTACCCCTGATAAACAGTTCGTCCCTCGGTCTCACCTTCATGAGAAACCAGCCTGAAGCAGAGCAGGTTTATAACGAGTTAAAATGATAACAGTCATAATACCAGCGTCATACGGCCAGTGTTAACTGGGAATACTGGTAACCAGTGCTAAGCAGAGGTTCCTCCATGAAGGAGATAATTTTAAACTTTGACCCTGTTGGAAAATATAACCAAACATCCCCTTTTCTGTCTGATATGAGCGGTTAGCGACCAAAGAGCGTGTGACGCCGTTGAAAGAAGAGGAAGCCGGACCTCATGTAGCCGGGGCTCGCAGTTTGTCACAACACCGGCCCTCACTGTTTTCCATCCTCCTCCTCTGGAATTGGAAGATGGATTCAACTTTTCCCCCGTTAAGATCCCTAAAACACCCCTCTTAACCACCTCACCACTCCCAACAGAGCTCGGACTCTATGGTTCTGCTGGCCGCTTTTGGACCTCACTTACCGGCCCGGACGGTGTCGGTCAGGTCGTGGTTGGCGGCGCTCCGGGGAAACTCCTTCAGCTTCCTGCCGCTGAGGTTCAGACAGCCGCTAACCGACGCTTCTTCCAGCGCCCGGTCCAGGGAGCGGTTCCAGGACGCTGGGCCCGCCTGGCCCAGTCCATTAGAGTTTCCGAGGATAGCATTGCCACCGGCTCCGACCGTGAAGTTGAGTCCGGTGCTTTCCGCAGACCCCAGTAACACCGAGGCCGCCATTACACGCTCCGGCTGTTAGCCCCCAATGCTAACGGCTGCTGTGGAGAGGAGCATGCGCAGTGCGGCGCGAGGAGGAAGCGCAAAACTGACCAGAAACACTGCTTCTAGTACTACATAGTACTGCTGTATATTAATGCATTGTTACATAGTGACTACACATATTTCTGTATAGCCTTATACTTACAGAGTACTATACTGCCACAGTACTATTGACCGACCCCAAATACTTCTATACTCTAATAGCAATTTGGTATTTAAGACTTATTACCATTATTGTAATAAGTCTTACATATTCTACAGACACAAATATAGTACTACAGACCAATCATGATACTTCCGTAAATTACAGCGTTGCTACAGAGTGACTAAAAATGCTGTACACTAACAGGCAAAGCACATATGCTATAGTATATTCCTACTAATACAGCCACAATACTGTAGTTTGACCCCAAATACAGTCATATACTAATACTACTAGAGTGCTGCACACTCATAAATATTTCTTTGTGCTGCTATTAATATTACTGATGCAAAATACCATTATACTGCTTTATAATATTACAGTAGTACAAAATGATTATAAACATGACTGTGTACTACTGCTAACACTAACACAATCCTACAGGCTGACTGTAATA
Source organism: Xiphophorus hellerii (assembly GCF_003331165.1). Classification (NCBI taxonomy): domain Eukaryota; kingdom Metazoa; phylum Chordata; class Actinopteri; order Cyprinodontiformes; family Poeciliidae; genus Xiphophorus; species Xiphophorus hellerii. Next base: position 2,087,410 of record NC_045689.1, read on the forward strand.
TTAATGCAGTGCTACAAAGTGACCATATATACCACTGTATACTAACACATACTGCACTACAGCCAAGCCACAAATGCTATAGTACACAACAATTATAGCCTGCTATGCATTTTAATACAACTACAGTACTACAGACTTATCACTGAAATAAACTAATATAAATACTGTTGATACAAAGTACTACAGACTGATGATAGATTTTCTATATTCTACCACACTACCACAGAGTGAAATATTAGTGTATTCATGCACTTATAACTAATATAGACTGATCATTAAGAGTACTGTATAGTACTCCTGATAGTTCTGCAGTACTACTCCCATTTGTAATGAAAACTCGAAAATTCAAATTTCCTAGTTGGAAAAACCATTAAAATAATTTATAAATACTAAAATGATTAATTATGATTAAATAATTAAATTACATTTTTGATCAAATGGCTTGTTTAAGATCAAAATTGAAAGTTTAGGAACAATCAAAATAAAATTATTAAACTTATCTGGCACACAGAAGGATTTGCTTCTTTGTACATCTGATTTTTAAATTGATATTTAATAGATATTTATGGAATATTTTCCATTTTGAAAAGCATGAGAAACGGAATGAAACCCTGAGCATCCTCTTCATCAGGGTGTAAAGAAAAAACAGTGTCTTCAGTCAGAGGCGTCTTCATATCTGCAGTAATACAGACTGCTACATTAGATCATACCTGCTAACATTTATCAGCACCTGCAATAAATGTTTGAACAAATGCGGATGATATAAGTAACATTTGATCTACCTCTAGGATTAATAAAGTATTTTTGAATTTGAGAGGCTTCTCGCGCTGACGTCACGGAACCAATAGACTCCATCCCCCATAATCCTGAGAGGTGTCGCATTCTGGCGCATGCGCACTTCAGTGGTGTCCAGGGCCGGGTATCATGGCGACGTACGTGGACATCCTGAAGAGAGAGTTTCCTGAGATTGACACGGAGCTCTTCGACTACATCACAGGTGAGACACCGGGGAAAGAGTAGCTGTGTGCCGGCAGCTTATCGGCGCTTAGTGCCGGGAGGGGGGAACGAAGCCAGCGGCCGCCGGCTCCGGTTGGTACCCACACAGCGGCCTTTAGTGAGTCTGTGAGCCGGGCAGCCGCGGCTCTCTGGCGGCTCGGCTCCCCGGGGTGAATGAGCCGGAGCCGGGACACCCAAGGGAGCGCCGACCCGCGCCTGGTTCGGGCTAAATCGGGCTCAGAATTAGACCCACAGCAGCTGCCATTCGGGGCCCTTCAGAACAGCAGGAAACCGGGCGCCATGTTTGTAGGAAAGTAAGGATGAGGTTGGACTACAAACAGGGCTCTACTCAGACTCAGCACGTGCCAGGCACTCTCTGTTTTAAAGTTAGCATTCACTGGCAAAGTATGACTCAGGCACAACATTATGACCACTCACATTAGATGCTGTAGTTGGTGGGGTCAAAGGTCAACCTTCTCCAGACCTTTTAAATAGAACCAATGTGTTACTAGGAGCCACTTTGGAGATGTAAAACCCCAGGGTTTTCCTGCCAACGTGTTTCTCTACCCTACCTGGAAATGTGGTCCAGCTGACTGGAGTGTAACCATGGTAATGTGCTACAGGTGTGTTGGACAGCGGCGCCTCTGACTTTGAGGATGGCGAGGAGGTGTTTGACGCCATCGGTGGCGTCCTGCAGGACGTTTCTGCTGACAGTAAAAACGAGGACGACGTCAGAGACATCTGCCTGCAGATGTTCAACACCCTGAAGCTGTGAGATCCCTCTATGTGATTGGTCTGTCAATGATGATGATGATGATGATGATGATCAGGAGGTAAACGTGAGGTTTGTGTTTCCAGGAACAACCATCATCATCCTCAGAAGCAGATGCTGCTGGACGCTCCAGTACAGCTCTCTCAGATGTCCGCGGACTCTGGTAATGTTGGACGGCTCTAAGATGGTCGCCCAGTTTTGTCTAGTGTTTTTTTTTTTTGGTTTTTATCAGCCTGATGTTGATCTGTGTGGTTCTCATCAGTCTCAACAGCCCAGGACATCCAGGGAATCTGGATGATGAAACGTCCCCAGAACACAGTGAGTCTGAACTCATATTTACTTACTGACCTTAAAGCAAACTCAGCCTCTGTGATTCCCCCTGGCCTGCCGTAGAGATGGGTTCTAATGACCTCTGACCTTCTGTCTCTGTGTTCTTGTTGCTCTCCAGACGGTTGATGCCAAGAAGCTAGAAAAAGCTGAAGCCAAGCTGAAAGCCAAGAATGAGCGCAGGACCGAGAGGGATACTCAGAAAGCCACCGGTCCGCCGTGAGTCACTGAGCGACAACACCTGTCCTTACCTGTCTCCTTTCAAATTTACTCATCTGTCTCTTCTTCTTGCCTGTCCCCACTTGTTCTCTCACCTGTCTTCTCTCACATTTCCTCACCTGTGTCCTCCCATTTGTTTTCTCTCACATTTACTCACCTGTCCTCCCAGGGTTCTGGAGGAAGCGTCAGCCAGTCAGGCCAGCAATAAGAAGGAAAGCCGCGCTGATCAGTCAGGGAAGAACCGCAGCTACGACATCCGAATCGAGAACTTTGACATTTCGTTTGGAGAGAGGTGAGGACCGCCCTCATCACAGCCAGCAGGTGGCAGCTTTTAAAATCGTGCTTCATTCCATGTGTTGTTGCGCTCAGATGTCTGCTGCAGGGGGCGGAGCTGTCCTTGGCGTCGGGCCGGCGGTATGGTCTGATTGGTCGGAACGGTCTGGGGAAGACCACGCTGCTGAAGATGCTAGCTAGCAGGAACCTGAGAGTACCGGCCCACATCTCCATCCTTCATGTGGAGCAGGAAGTGGCAGGAGACGACACGATAGCACTGCAGAGTGTGCTAGAGAGCGACACCAAGCGCGAGGACCTGCTGAACGAGGAGCGGCGGCTCAACGCGCGAATCGCCAACGGAACGTAAGATCAGGCTAATGTTCGGGCTGCGGTGGGCGATTTCATCTCAGTGTGACGTTGGGTTGTTGTCGTTTCAGGGCCGACGGGACGGAGAGCGTGCGATTGTCTGAGATCTACGCCAAACTGGAGGAGATCGAAGCCGACAAGGCCCCGGCACGGTAACTATGGCAACACATTAGTTGCACAGAGAATGGTACTGGAACGATTCTTTATCCTGTCCGCATCTTATCGTCCAATCAGAGCCTCAGTCATACTGGCCGGTCTCGGGTTTTCTCCCAGAATGCAACAGCAGCCCACCAAGTGAGTAACGGTCAGACATTGTTGGTTTTCTGTGTCTGGACCACTCAGAACCAGCATGTTCTCTGTGTGCAGGGAGTTCTCCGGAGGATGGCGGATGAGGCTGGCGCTGGCCAGGGCGCTCTTCGCTCGGTGAGTTTCCAACGTTTCCTCTCCGTCAGGTCACATGATCCCTGATTAAGCTGTCTGTGTTTTCTCCACCAGACCTGACCTGCTGCTGCTGGACGGTAAGTTACCCCCGCCCCATCTAGCCCTGGCCTAACTAGCACCGCCCTCAGCCAGCTACACCCTCAGCTAGCCTCGTCCTCTTGGTAGTCCTCTAATGACTGTGTGTGTTTCAGAGCCTACCAACATGTTGGACATCAGAGCCATTCTGTGGCTGGAGAACTACCTGCAGGTCTGTAGCCATAGCATCACTCATAGGAAACAATGGAGTCATTAGCTGCGAGCTAATGTGAGCTGAATGACTCGTCCCCCTCAGACGTGGCAGTCCACCATCTTGGTCGTCTCCCACGACAGAAACTTCCTGAATGCCGTGGCGACAGACATCATCCACCTGCACTCGCAGAGGCTGGACACTTACCGTGGCGACTACGAGAACTTCCTGAAGACCAAAGAGGATCGCCTGAAGAACCAGCATCGAGAGTACGAGGCTCAGATGCAGTACAGGCAACACATACAGGTACTACCGGGTACTACAAGACACTACAGGGCTAAAGCTAATACCTGAAATGATCCTGGAATCAGAATAATATTTAGTAATCCCAGGCTCCAAATTATCTCAGACAAACTCCTGAAGCTGTGACAGGTTCTGGCTAACTCCTGAAGCTGCCACGGGCTCAGGCTAAGTCCTGAAGCGACAGCAGGCTCAGGCTAAGTTCTGAAGCGACAGCAGGCTCAGGCTAACTCCTGAAGCTGCTGCGGGCTCAGGCTAAGTTCTGAAGCTGCCGCGGGCTCTGGCTGACTCCTGAAGTGACCGCAGGCTCAGGCTAACTCCTGAAGCTGCCATGGGCTTAGGCTAAAACTTGAAGGGACCCCGGGCTCAAACTAACACTGAAAGTGTTTGTGTTTCAGGTTTTCATTGACAGATTTCGGTACAACGCCAACAGAGCTGCCCAGGTCCAGAGTAAGATCAAGCTCCTGGAAAAGTTGTAAGTTCCCATCCTGACCTCATGTTGTTTATCATTGTGTTTTTCATGGACATTGTGTTTTGTGTTTTACTGTTTCTGGAGTTGCATTGCTTCTCCTGCTGATGTAACCGTTGTTGTGTCCTGCAGACCGGAGCTAAAACCAGTTCAGAAAGAATCGGAGACCACTTTGAGGTAAGAAGCTCAGGCCTTCACAAACTGGACGATCCACCAGAGAAGAGATGATGCTGGTTATGGATTCATTTATTCCTGTTTTCTTGTAGGTTTCCAGATAACTTTGAGAAGTTGTCTCCCCCTATTCTTCAGTTAGATGAAGTAGAGTTTTACTACAGTCGAGATCAGCCGCTCTTCACCGGACTTAACCTGTCGGCTGACCTCGATTCTCGCATCTGCATCGTACGTATCATCAGTTGATCAGAAAGTCACCTAGTCCAAGAGTTAAAGCACCTATTCTGAACTGGTTTTGCTGGCAGGTTGGTGAAAATGGTGCCGGTAAAAGTACCATTCTCAAATTGCTGATGGACGACTTGACGCCAGTCGGTGGCATCAGACAAGCTCACAGGTGAGACCGCCTGGCGTCCAATCAGATTGGCTGACTGTGAATAAACTAATAATCTATTTTAACGGTTAAAGAAATGTTTCTGATGAAAGGTTTAATCAGAAATCTGTGTAATCAAAAACCTTTACGCTTTGATTGCAGTATCTTTAGACTTTGATTGGGGAATCTTTACTTTTTAAATAGGAAACTTTTTGGTTTTTTTTATTGAAGTTTCATTTTTAGATCAGGACAATTTTCTTTTTGAACTGAAGAACCGTTTTTTTCTGATAATTTTTACTGTTCGATCAGGAGAACGTTTTGATTTGATGAGGGCTTGTTCATGATTTGATACGAGAACATTTGTTGCCTTTTTGTGCTGCAGTTAAAGAACCTGGGGAAAGTTTTGCAGGATGAAATTTGGAGACAGCCTTTGGTTTTTTCCACCTGGCGTATAACTGGCGTCTCTTTGACAGGAACTTGAAGATCGGTTACTTCAGTCAGCATCACGTGGACCAGCTGGACCTGAATGTCTGTGCCGTGGAGTTGCTGCTTAACAAGTTTCCCGGTAACTATGATGACAACAGATCCGTGACCCGTGGCTGGGCGGTGAGCCCTGATTGGCCGCTGTGTTTGTGCCGCAGGTCGGACAGAGGAGGAGTACCGGCACCAGCTGGGAGGTTACGGGATCACCGGGGAGCTGGCCACGCGGCCGGTGGCCAGCCTGTCGGGGGGACAGAAGAGCCGCGTGGCGTTCGCCCAGATGACCATGCCATGGTAACGCAGTCACATTTTGCACGGCTTTGTACTTTCATTTGGTTTTCTATTGCTTCTAAAACAAGAAAAGAAAAGAAAAACAGCCCAGGCGCTAAATAAAAAAAACACACAGCTGTTTTTGGCAATAAAATCTATTTTGGTGTCTAGAAAATGAGCCGTTTCATAAACCTCTGGAATCTAGCAAATCAGATGTTTTACCATCCAGAAACCACCGGAGTGGCTTTTATCTCACTGTTTCTCATTCATCTTAACAAATTCTTATAATAAGAATTTAGATTTATTTTTGTCATAATAAATTCCAAATTATGTTTAAAAAAACTGTTTGTGTTCTCAGGATTGTTACTTTTACTATTTCCTCCACAGTTTTTTTCATTGAAATATCAAAACATACCAATAAAATTGAAAATATGATTAAAGTTTAGTGATAAAAATCATACTTTATGTGACTGGTGTCCTAAAGAACAGTTTTAAATTTCTTTTCAAGAACAGCATTGGTGTTTGCAGGGCAAAGATTGTTGCGCCATACAGTCACAACCAGAGTTACCTAAAGGAGAAGAAAACAGTTTTTATTTTCACTTTTATCATTATCATAGTAGTACCATTTAACACCCAAATAATAAACTGAATCATAATAATTAATAAATAATAAACAAAAAGGGAAAAAACACACACACAACCTAACCCATGAATAAAATTGATTGACATTTCTGTAAAAAAAACACTATTCAAAAAATATTAATCATCAGAATATAAATTATTGAGCTCATTTTATTTTATTATGCAATTAATTGATTAACATGTAACATTTGTGGCTATAAACAACTTTTATTTTTCTGGACTTGGAGCAAAATTTACTCTTTGGATCAGATTCCTGTACTGGACTCCAGAGGGCCACATAAAAACTTACAGCGGGCCGGATTTGGCTCCCCGGACCTTGAGTTTGACACATTCATCTGTGTTTCAGTCCGAACTTCTACATCCTGGACGAGCCGACCAACCACCTGGACATGGAGACGATCGAGGCTCTGGCCAAAGCGCTCAACAAGTTCAAGGTGGGTGTGTCCGCTCTTCCTCCTGACCCAGTTTCTCACCTTGGCCCCTAACCTGTCTGGCGCCCCCTACAGGGCGGGGTCATCCTCGTGTCTCACGACGAGCGCCTTATCCGCCTGGTGTGTAAGGAGCTGTGGGTGTGCGACAGTGGGAAGGTGTGGCGGGTCGACGGCGGCTTTGACGAGTACCGGGACATCCTGCAAGAGCAGTTCAAGAAGGAGGGCTACCTGTGAGGCCCCGCCCCCTGTCGACTGACCACGCCCACCAGGGATCCTGGAGAAGCAGCCAATGAGCAGTCGGAGTACATGGGAGGACCAGAACTGTCATCCTCTGCTCAGGCGACCTGCTGCGAGGTGATTGGCTGTTGGGGGTCACCTGGTGCAGTCTCAGAGAAGTCTGGATTGGGAACGACTCGAGTTTAAATGTTGGGTCAAACAGAACCTGTTGAGACCTCTGAGATTTTATGAGATTTAAAGGACCAGAAAATAAAACATGATGCCATGAAGTTCAGTTTCTGTTCATCTTCTTCACCTGAGTGAAAGGGAGCAGAATATCCACATTTCACACCATGAGCCCGGTTTTACCAGAACCAGCTTTTGTTCTGCTGCACTCCAGCCAATTCAAATGCAATCGATGATCTGTTTTTGTGTGTTGTAGCAGAAAGCAGGAAATTCAACTGAAGGGAACTTCCTCCACTACACCTGCATACGAGTGCTAGCAACTTGCTCAAGGGATAACTGAAGTATAACGTCACCTTCCTAAATTAATTTTTTTTTTTGGTGAGAAGGGATTTTTCAAAAAAGGAGAAAAAAATCACCACCCTTTTATTGCCAAAAGATGGTTTAATCTAAATAATACTTTTGGCAAAAAATGATCTGGGGCCTTTGGAAGGTGTCAGTGTGTTTATTTTCTAGTTTTTAGGTGATTCATCTCTTTAAGATGCCGACCTGGACAACTGACCATGTAGCTCATCTCAAAAACAATCATGGACAGATTGGCAGGTACAGGCTGATCCAGGTGAACGGATATAGATCCGTCTATCCGTTGGAAAGATATTGATAATTCTGCATGTCTTCTGGTAGTGTTGGTTCTGTATCATTGACGCGTTCTTCCTGTGGTCTCGTACCAGTTCTGTAGTCTGGTAACCGAACTTTCATGTCTCAGTTTCCCTGGAAGTCCAGAATCAACTCGTAATTATCTGGTTAATTTTTAGTATGCTAACATGCTAGCAAGCTAACAACCTTTCATTCAATTTAATTCAAAAACATTTCACTCTTTCCAAAGGGAAATTTAATGTGTAGCTCATACCCGAGTGTCTTTTAAATATTTGTTCGGCGTTAGTAGTGGCCTTCGTATAACAGTATTCCGACAGGAAGAGGGTGGAAGACGGAGGCAAAGGAACCGAGGACGGGAGTCGGAACTCGGGTCTGCCGCGTCATGACATGCTAACAGCGAATAGCTTGTAACGCTATTCATTCTAACTTCTGCACGAATAAATACCGCGACACAAAACCAAAAACATTTTTTACATTGAGATTATGAACAGCTACCAGTATGCTAATGTGAATGTCCACAGCAGGTGGTGGACTGTTCATTCTCAAAACAGACGTGGTGCTAATGCTAATGTTAGCATGCTAACTCTGCAGTAAGCTCTGTGGTTTTGCTGTGAAACGCCTTAGACCCCAGAATAAGTCGGGGGAGCGTTGCTGCCTTTGTGTCTTCCAGAACTCCCAATTGACAATAAATGGAGACAAATTTCATATAAAATGAATTTATTTTCGTAACCATGAGCCCGCTACAGAAAAAGGTCCGATATGAGGAAGTGTGAGCTGATCCAGTTGAGAGCATCTGGATTGGTTCCGATCCAGAAGCTCATCAGGGTTCTGTCTGTCTCTGGTTGGACGCTGTTGGACAAACTGGACTCAAAAGATCGAGTTCCTCAGAAGTCCGACCTGTTTAATCTGAACAGAATCAGTAGCTTAAAAAATGTCCCTTGTCCTCTACCACCCTCAGAACCAGACCACATCCATCCTCAGAGGACAGGACTTGTCCAGTAGATCACCTTTGTTTGGACCGTCCTGTTTCTACAGTTCTGGCCCTGCGTCTGCTTTCTGCTGCATTTTTTGTCTGAGGTGAGGGAGGACAGCCTCCTGGTAGAAGACCTCCAGCTTGGACACATTCTCGTCCCACAGGTCGGGGTCAAAGGTCACGGGGACAATGGCAGTCTCCATCAGAGTGAAGACGACCAGGTCGGCCCGGTCCAGGCCTGTGACGGCCAGCTGGACCTGGATCTGCGTGAAGTAGCTGTGGGACTTCTTCAGGGCGTAAACTGGAGCCTGTGGAGGACAGAGAGGACAGGTGAGACAGAGGACAGGTGAGACAGAAGACAGGTAAAGTGACTGAGCCAGGGTTATTATAGTTATCTAGATCTAATGTAACTGCTCAATCGTTTAAAAGTTCTCCTACTGATAGTAATTTGATACTGATGCCTTAAATGATGAAGTATTTCCTTACTTGTAAACCTTCTCAAGATGTTCAACATTACTCATTTTAATTTTTAATTATTTTTTGTTAAGAAGTTCTCATAAAATGACTACTTCGTATTCCGACTTTATTCTCGTTTTCTTAATACTTGTTTTCTGTTGAGACTCAAGCTGAGAAAAACTGAAATACAAAAAAAACATAACTGAAATAAATAAAATTGGTGATTAATAAATCGGTTTGAAAGGCTAATAAACAGATTAAGAAACACAAAAATGAAGAATAAATTATATTTTCAGTATGTTTTACTTAGTCTTATAAACGCACAATATATTTCCAGTTAGTTATAGCTTTTTTCCATTAATAACAGTTTTTATTCATTTTAGTTAACGAAAATCTTTTCAGTTTCAGTTTTTGTAATTTTATTAGTTTCAGTTTACTATACTAACCTTGAGTATTCATTACCCAATTAATGTAAACATAATCAAAATGCAATACTTTGACCTTTCTGAATTCTGCACCTAAAAATGAACCGAAGTATGAAAAAACAAAAATTACAACTAATAAAAACTCAATAATTTCAAACTAATAAAAGCTAGCACTAAAAACTAAATGAATTAGGCAGAAAGTCAGAACCAAACAAAGCCGTGCTCTGTTGGGAGGTTACCTGTCCAGGTGTGTCCCCGTCCAGCAGCTGCAGGCAGAAGGCCGGGTCGTCCCTGCAGGCGTCCTCCACCCTACGGTGCCGGTGTTTGTAGGGACATTTGACCTCCAGACAGAGCAGCCTGCGGCCGCTCCGCGCATCCACCACGATGCCGTCAGGGCTGGCCGCCAGCCAGGGCCGCTGGCCGTCGATGAACAGGCCACACTCCAGAACCCGGATGGGTCGGCCCAGCGCCGCCGACTTCAGAGTCTACAGGACGCAACGGGAAACACTTCACACACTCCTCAAAGTCTGTTTTTATCAAGATATTTAAAGGCGCAGTGCAATGTAAAATGTAGTTTTTCTGAGTTTTACATCAAAAATATACCTGGACTGTTGCTTTGATTCTTTTGTTATGCTGGAGTAAATCTTTAATTCTTAAAGAGACGGAGGCCCAATTTCAAGGCATCAGACATTTTCATACAGCACTTTAATAACAAACCAAGGTAACACAGTTACTTGATTATGCTATAAATAGACATGATACTGTCTATTTAAATATTTTAGAATTAATATTTCATTTTGTTACAACTTTTAAAAAAATCTGATTCTTTGATGTTTTAAAATTATTCTTCACATTTTATAGTATTTTGCATTGCTAGAATTTTTTTGTTGAAATTTTAGAATATTAAATTTTTTCTGGTATAAATAATGGCACACAGCTTCAGGTATTACAGCTGGAAACTAGAGAGCAGGCTGAACTCTGACCTGAACCTTCAGAGCCACATAAAGACGGTTACAAAGTCGGCCTTCTATCACCTGAAGCACATTTCTAAAGTCTCATCCAGGCGTTTATCTTTAGTGGCATTGATTACTGCAGCAGTGTCATCACAGGTCTGCCCAAACGCGTCCAGGTGATGTCGGACCTTTCAGACCCGTTCTATTAACTCACCTGGTACCTGCGGACGACCTCGGCCTCCTTCTCGATGCCCCAGCTCATGGCTCTGGTCTGGACTTTGGGCCCCTCGCCTGTGGCGCCAGCAGATTCATGGACACGACCGATTTGGTTAAAACTGTCAGAACCAGCAGGGTCCAGGTGTCGGTGGGCGGGGCTTACCTGTGATGGCAGCCAGGTACGAAATGGGCGGAGCTTTGCTCTTGCCGTTGACGAACCTGGAGTGAGCGATGCGATGGGCCACAGAGGCCGTGATCCGATTCTTCCTCCAGTGGAACCAGTCCTGGTTGGTGCTCTGTCCGCGGGTCAGAACCTCCACCTGCTGCAGCAGGTTCCGATCCAGTTCGGCCGTTGGGTCCAGCGGGACCTGGTCTGGTGTGGGAGGAGCTTTGTCTTCAGCAGAACCCAGATCCCTCTTGGGTTCTGGTCCTCTGTTAAAACATGGACCAGTCCTGCTGGGATCCTGGTTCTTCTGGACCACTCCGGGCTCAGTTCTGGTCTGAGGGTGGTGAGCAGCACCTGGTCTGAACCTCTGACCCTGTTTGCTTGATGCTTGGTCTGCAGTTGGACCTGGATCGTTGTCAGGTGGTCCGCGCGCCCCACCCGGACCGGTTCTGTTGGAGTTCTGGTTCTTCTGGACTGTTTTAGGTTGAGTTCTGGTCTGAGGACGGCGAGTAGCACCGGCTGTGGTTCCACTTCCTGCCATCTGAATGGATGGATGGTACCGGACCTGTGGGATGACGGGTCGCTGGCTCGGAGCAGCTTGGTTCATGTCTGCGCTCCAAACTTAACCAAAACAAACAGAACAAGTCAGTCACTTTAAAAACTTACTAAAAAACTATCTACCCAACCCGAGAGTTTGGTTCTGATCCATGCTTCGGGAGAGGCTTTTATGTTGAAGCAACCAACCCCCAGTTTCTGTTGATGCATAAACTGTTGCTATAGAGACGTGAGTAAACATCTGAACCAGCTCATCCTGTTTTCAACTAACATGTTGGACACGTCAAAAGGGGAAAATTGATTATATATAGATATCCCTGAACATCCGCTTCTGGATGAAAAAACGTAAATTTGAAGTTTTTTAAATGAAGTCTGGTCTAGTGCTGCCAATCTCGAATAATCTCGAAACAACCCGCGAGGCTTCAGCCTGTGTTTTGTTTTTAAGCCTTTTTAGAGTTACGGTCCGAGTTCAGGAGAGTTAACGTTAGTTGGAGCATATTTTACCTGAACGGGTGAGTTAATGAGAGCAAGTTGTACCTGTTCAGGAGCCGTTTCAGTCCGATGAAGGTGTTCTCTTCCTTTCGGTACGAAGGCAGAACCGAAACTCTTCTTCTGCTGCGTTTATTTAATAGCGACGACGAAAGGGAAACGAAACTGACGCTCGGAGGAACTAAACTGATCCGAAAAAAATCCAAATTTAGGGTGCGACAAAGCCAGACCCACGAACAGGTCCGAACATGATCCAGCTCGTGATCGTGACTCACCCAGTAACGGTGGGGGGTAGCCGATCTTTTCGTAACATTGTAGCTTTTCCTACCCGACTTTCTCGCTGCGATATGGGGCTGTTTATTTGAACCTTGAGGCGCAGAGGCAATGTCGTATCCGTTTTGAGACCCGGCTCAATAAAATCCACAGGCTCACGTTGTTTAAATGTTGCGGGTTTTGTAAGTTGTGCTATGATGTCAGGATGGCCGAGCGGTCTAAGGCGCTGCGTTCAGGTCGCAGTCTCCCCTGGAGGCGTGGGTTCGAATCCCACTTCTGACAGTAACATTTTATCACGTTCACCTGCAGATCTGATCTTAATTTACATGTTTTGACGTCTATAACAGCAACTTTTTGTCGATTTAATTTAGATTTAACAGGAAACAAATCCACATCAAACGGATGAAATTTAATACGTTGCCCTGTATGGAAAGCCAGCAGTGCCAAAGGTGATTCAAATTTTGAGTGGAATTTGAATCAGTTTGAACACAGAATTAGTTCACTGGCCATGATTGTGTCTTGAAATCTGACTTCGGTTTCAAGACATTAAGTGTAAAATATAAACTGTAGAGGAAATAAAATAATAGATATAGAAACAGTATATGTAGGAATTTTTTAATATGAGAAAAAATAAAAAAAGCCAAGTTAGAGCAGTGGACATGTTTATTTAGTTCCACAACAGAGTAGCCAACAACTTTTTCTGTAGGCGGGGATACTGCATTTTCCGCATCAACATCATGAATGTCTGAGAACCAGTTGTGGCAGAATGTATTCATAAAAATAACTGTTAAAATATCAGCTTTCCCTGTGTTCAATTACCACTTTCGTTTCACATGATGCAATTTGGTCCAACTGACAAAATTGCCAACTGATGACAACTGATTTGATGGATAAAATAATATTTAAGAAGCTGTCTCTTTAGTAAAAGTCTAAACCGTTCATGTCCAGCATGTGTGGGATCTGCAGACACGTTAGTGTTTATTTTCATTCAGTAGAGGTCCTGGATGGAGGGAAGGTCAGTGACTCCACACAGGTCCAGTTCTTTTAGGTCTAGAGTTCAGAGATATTTGTTTGGTCACATCTGGATTGGACCACTCAGAACCTTAACAGAACAAGGATCTGGATCCAATCCAAACACCTGAAGTTCTGATAAACAGCTGTCCACATGGTAGCGCTGTAGCAGCTGCTGTTCACTCTGACTGTTCTGAATCTCCTGCTCCAGGAAGCATTCGGACCGGCATGCGGGTCTCCCAGGTTTCGGCCCGACTTTACCTGGGTGATCTGGACTCGGCGCTGAACGCCGCAGTGTTGACCAGCAGGAACGTCTCGCTCATCGTCAACGCCAGCGGATTGCTGGACCTCCCCTACCCAGTGCCCGACAGCCTGCAGGTCCTCCACGTCCCAGTCCAGGACCGGCCCCATGCCCAGCTGGGTCAGTACTTTAACCCGGTGACGGAGCGGATCCAGCAGAACCAGGCCGGGTCCACTCTGGTCCACTGCACGGCGGGTCGGAGCCGCTCCGCAGCGCTGGTCATGGCTTACCTGATGAGGTAACGGCTCTGGGTTTGGGTCGGTTCTGGTAACACAGCCAGAACTACCAGAAACAAAGACCCCTGACGTATTTTTGCTAACTTTGAATACGTTTAGTGTACTTAGCTTCACCTAGATTAATTTTTGAAGATAAATTCTAAAGCGCTACGGTAAACATTAACTCCACTATGTTAGCAAATCTTATTTTTAGCTTAGCGATGTGCAATTTATCTGGAAGAATGTACTGAGAAGACGAGACGCTTTAGCATTTTTGCTAACTTTTAAGACGTTTAGCACACTTAGCTTCCCCTAAAACAGAACCGTAACTTTTCCCGGGTCGGTCGGGATCTGAACTCTACCCAACTGTTCTTATCAGAGATTTCCTGTAAAGTTCTACAGAACCATCATGTAAGTTCTGTTCTGCATCCAGATCTGAAGGCTTCAGCCTCCGTCAGGCCCACGAACTGGTTCTGGAGCGCCGGCCGTTTATCCGACCCAACGCCGGGTTCTGGAGGCAGCTCATGGAGTATGAGAGGGAGCTGTCGGGTCGGAACACGGTGAGAATGGTGGGGACGGCAGCCGGGGTTCTGCCTGAGGCCCTGCTGGACCCGGATGGAGCCGAGTACTGTGTGAACGTCTGAACGTGGTTCTGACCCAAACACAAGATACCAGACAGAGACAAGAAAACACGAACATGGTAAAAAAAAAAAACATAGAAAGGTTTATTTATACGGCACACAGAAAGATCAGATTGGATCGGCACTGGAAGGTCCAGATGGTACCGGGTCAGATCAGTGGGTCAGTACTGGAAGCTCCTCTTGGTCTGGATATCGTCCAGGATCTGCTGCAGCTCCTCATCCTCAAACCGACCCTCCAAACTGAAACCAGAACCAACAGAACCTTAATTACACAGAAATAAAGTCATGTTGGATCAACAGAACCGGTTCTGATCTGGCTGGGTCCAGTTCTGGCCCTGCAGATTTCAGAAATGTCAACAGCTGGGTTACTTCAGAACCTGACCCGGTTCATGACCCGTTCATGCGTCTTTAACCAGCAACACGTCCAGAACCAGCAGGATCCGGGTCCGTCCTCAGTTAGAAGCGACTGCTGCAGACGGAACCGTTTGGACTTACAGTCACAGACTTACTGCTGCTTGAGATTAAACCAGAACCAACTGCTGTTCATTCAGGTAAAAGAACCGGGTCAACAGCACCGGCGCTAAGCTAAACATTAGCACCACCACTAGCGAAATTTATTTTAGCTCAGCAATTTAGAATTTTTCCGGGAAAAATTATTTATTTTGTTAACTTTGAAGACGATTAGCTCACTTAGCTTTCTGTAAATGAGTTTTTCTGGATGAATTTTAAAGCGCTAAATTACGTTGCTGTTTTTCAAACATTCGGTTTAATAAAATTTGACGACTGTTTGAAGTTTTAGTTATTGACTCTTTATGTTCATGCTCTTATTTTAAAATCTGGTTCTTGATTGACGTTCTGCTGTTAGAACCACCAAAACCAACACCAACATATTCTGTGAAGAAAACCAGGCTAGGATACGCCCGGTTCTGACCCGACTGGGCTTGGTCGGTACTGACTCACCTGGGGATCAGAGCCTTGGCCTCTTCGGCGGCTTCTGGACACAGATTGGCCAAACTGGCGAGCTCGAACTTATGGAGCTTCTTCTGCAGTAGGAGGCTGTGGAGACAGACAGAACCGGGTCAGAACCTGAGCCGGCCGGCAGACAGAAGTGGGTCAGGTTGAGCTGCGGCACCTGCGCACGGCGGTGATGGTCTCGCGGTTCTTGAAGCGGCTGAAGCGGGCCGTGTAGTTGAGCGTCTTCATGAAGACCTCGGACAGCTCCTGCTCGTCCTCGGCGCTCTCATTCTGCTGCTTCCGGTGCTCCAGCAGCATGTGGACCTCCGAGTTCAGCAGCGTCTCCGCGTTCTCGAACTCTGCAGAACCAACGGCACCGTCAGAACCTCCACACAATCACCACTGGTTCTGATGGACCCAATCCGGCCTCATACAACAAAACATTAACCTTCAAGTCTGATAACTGTTGAGTTTATCTACAGAGTGACGCCTATAAAGTTACATAAACAATAATTTGAATTATTTAAAAAAAAGAACTGGGAGTTAATTTTTCAAAGTAACATTTTCACCGTGTTATTCATTCATTTCAAAATGCCACTGTTTCAATAAAAATATTTAATTAGCAGACTAAACTTTTAGATTAAGAGTAAGTATTTAGCTAAATATTTAGTTAGCTAAATAAGCTAGAAATATTTTGCTCCAAACTAAATATTTAAACTTGGAACTCAATATCTTATTTAATTTGGAAATAAATTATTAGTTTGTGAAATAAATATTTACTTTACAAATTAAATATCTAGTTTGTAAATATTTACCTTGCTAACTAAATATTTAGCTCGGATCTAAATGGTTAGTCTAGAGCTAAATATTTAGCTTAAGTAAATATTTACTTTGCTAATTAAATAATTAGCTTATTGAGCTCGTCAACTAATTATTTAGCAGGCAAGCTAAATATGTAGTTTGGGGCTAAATATAGTTTGTAAATATTTAGCTCAAACATTGTGAAAACATGACTGAAAACTGAACTCCAATCTTTTCCTGACAGGCTAAATAAGCCCAATTTATTGCGGTTAATTTCTGACTGTTTAGTTTTACAAATGGCTCCCATATTTATCTCAGGGGTCCAGGATGGAATCTGAAACATCCCACTCCTCTGAGGGGTTCTGGTTCTGACCCATGTGGCTCTGAAGCCACACGCAGCTCGGTTCTGACCCAGAACAATTGATTAACCTCCCTACGTGAGGAAAAGCTCAAATCTGTTGATAAACCCTGAGGTGATGCAGAGAAAACGTAACCATGGTGACAGACCCGGTACAGAGCAGATCTCCGGTCAAGATGCACAGCCTGTTGCCATGTGATGACGGACCAAGGCTGTCTGGGTTATCTGATCAGAACCAGAACCGCTCTGACCACAATGATTCCGCTGTTCTCCTATACAAACAACTGAAGTTCGGCCTCGTGGCAGCCGAACACAGTCCAAGAGCGAGTCTTCAGGTGTTGTGTTGAGCTTTGTCACCTTTAGGAAACAGAAGCTGAGAAGCGTCTTCTTCTACGTCTCCGAGCTGCGGAGGAACCGAACTACCTCCGGCCGCCATGATGGAACCACCGCCGGAGGAGAGTCCCGGTGAGTCCTGTTGTTTCCTGGTAGAACCGGCTGAGTCCTGGTACCGGTAGGTAATCGAGGGATAGTTCGGATGGCGCAGCTGACCCGCGCTGAGCTTTTCACACAAACACAGCCACACTTCCACTACTGCTTCCGCTGCTAGTAACATATACTGCTGCCCCCTGCTGGCTTGGCGGTGTCCATTGGTATAACGGACTGTTTGAGATCCTGAGCCGTCTTTGTGTTGTTGTATGTATTTTATTATTGTATCATACACTTTTTTCTTGTGATAATGATCACAGACTGCATGCTGGGATCAATAACAGCGTCATACCTGTACTTCCTGTGCTCCTCGCGGAAAGTAAGAGACCGCCAAAGAGTCATAAAAAAGGTTACACTAAAATTACCGTTGATATCTAAAACGATTCGGATGATCCAGTATTATTCAGAAAACATGCTAAGGTCTTGCTTTCAACCTTATCGAGGACTGTCAAAGTGGGAAAGACTTTATATCACCATTTTAAAAGAGAAAACCGGTTTCAGGGCTACAAGAAAAAAGGAGAATTGCGTTGGCCGGGAATCGAACCCGGGTCAACTGCTTGGAAGGCAGCTATGCTAACCACTATACCACCAACGCTTTCCCGTGTTTAGAGCTGAGCGTGGTGATGCTACATTTCTGTCGTCAGGCGTTGGCTCAGGTTCAGAGGAGGTTTGCTGGGTGTTTAGTTTTTCTTCTCACCGGTTTAGTCCATTTTGCTCTTTTTTGTTTCCTGCGACTCCGTTTTATTCATGTCATCAATTATAAAGGTCGTTTTATCCTGATCTGTCCACTGGGTGGCGCCATAGATCAAATTTTAGAAATTCCTCAATAGAAGTTTTTAAATAGATTTGTTGCTTTTTATTGTGAAAGTTTGTACTAGTAACCTGTCCCAGTTTCATCCCCACAGCTTAATATGTATGGAGGACCAAAACTGACATAATAAGAAATAAAAGCATAAATATTTTCCTCAGAGCTCCTGGATGGTAATGTTGAACCTGACTGATAAAAAAGATTTTCTATTTCTCTAAAGTATGGTCCTGAAGCCTCTGTGGATTTGTGGGGCCCCAGTAGGTCTGATGGAGGTCTATGGGACCCCAAAGCACTGTGCGGCCCCGAAAGGTGTGTAAGCCCCACGATGGAGTGTGGGGCTTTTATCACAAACATGTTACATTCAGAGTGAGACGTCACATCGTTGAACTGTCAAGTTTGACCTGCTGGTCTCTATGACGACCACCAGCCTGTAAACAGACGGCAAGTTTCCATTCAGAGACGAAGAGGAGGAGGAAGAGGAGGGGGGGTGTCTGTGGGAACCCGGCGGGAGGAGAGAGAGAGAGTCCCTGTGACTTTTACTGTTTCTGTCAGTGTGAGAGTGTTTCTGTGTGTGTGTGTGTGTGTGTGTGTGGGGGGGTGTGTGTGTGTGTGTGTGGATGGACAGATGAATGAACAGAAGTGTAATTAAATCGTCATCCCTCAGCCTCCGCTGAAGGTCCGTCTCCTCCTCCTCCTCCCTGTGATGCTGAAGGAGGCCCCTGGGGGGCCCGAGGCGCGCAGGGAGCTCTGTCTGTCAGCCAGACGGCCAATCAGAACCAACAGATCGGTACCAAACCAACTCCGGTTCACACAACAGAACCAGGAGGAAACAGTTAGAGATCATCAGGACCAACCAGCACTGATCTTCATCATCATCATTATTACCATGACGGTGAAGATGAAGATGGTGATGATGAAGCCAATGAGGATGATGAAGACAATAAGTAGGTGGTGATTCTAATGATAAGGATGAAGATGACGATGATGGTGATGATGAAAATAAAGATGATAGCTGTTATGCTAATTATGGTAATGATGATGATGAAGATGTAAATTATGAAGATGATGATGCATATAGAAATGATGATGAAGACGGAAATGATGAAGATGTTGTAAACGAAGATGACGAGGATGATGAAGACAACATAAATGATGAAGATGATGTTGATCACGTAACTGATGAAGACGATGGAAGCGATGATGTAAAGGATGAAGGTGATGAAGGTGAGGATGCATCGCTGCAGTGGACCAGTGCAGCTCATTAACATGCAGCTGCTGCTGCGCTCTGCAGGGGGATGAAGGTCACCAGCCGCCCTTCACTGATAAACAACAACAATAATAACAATAATAACAACAATAACGATGAAACCATGGCAACAATGCAGGCATAATGAGCTGCTGATGAGGCTCTGAGCTGCTCATTATCAACTCCAGATTAACTTACAATAAAACATCAGCAGAGCTGCAGGAGCCATGCTGAGCCAGCAGCCAATCAGAGGGCAGGATGAGCCAGCAGCCAATCAGAGGGCAGGATGAGCCAGCAGCCAATCAGAGGGTAGAATGAGCCAGCAGCCAATCAGAGGGCAGGATGAGCCAGCAGCCAATCAGAGGGCAGGATGAGCCAGCAGCCAATCAGAGGGTAGAATGAGCCAGCAGCCAATCAGAGGGCAGGATGAGCCAGCAGCCAATCAGATGGCAGGATGAAGGCGGAGCTAAATTCAAACTGTGACTGAATCAGAATGGAACCCGGTTGTCCCGGCCCAACAGAACCTCCCTCAGCTGAGATTTTCATCCGTCTCATATTGTTTTTCTAAAGGTCCCAGCATTTCAACCAGGCTGAGCTCTGGGCTTTGACTAGGCCACTGTAACGCCTTCGTCAAACATCCTGTTGTAGACTTGCTGTGTGTTCGGAACCATCAGTCTACTGACGACCCGGTTTGGATCCGACTGCAGCTGAGGAGCAGACGGCCTCAGATCAATCCCACATCACCAGCCTGCCACCGCCGTGCTTCACAACCGGGATTTCTGCTCATTTCTCTGAAGTTTTTGCTCTGCAGAATGATGGATTCAGGTAGATTGGTCATGACCTTTGAACCCTTCCCAGCATCATTGCTGATCTCTTCCCGTCCTGGCATCGTGTTTAACAGAACCACTGTTCGCTCAGCTGGGTCCAAATCCACCAGAACCGGGTCAGGGTTACTATTTCACATTGTCTCCATTTTAGTTTTTCAGTCCAAAACAAGCTGATATTTTTCTCTCAGTGATCGGTCGGTTCCTGGTTCTGATCCAGTTCAACAATTCGAACCTGAATGGAACCATTTCTGCGGCCCAGTCTGTCTCATTGGATATGAAAAGCTCGGAACTTTTTTCCTCCGTGGGACTCTGTTTTCCAGCGTCTGTTTTCACAGATGTGCCAAACATCTGGAGCCGGAAAACACCTCAGGGCGTCCCTACCTGGGCCCCCGGCGGCCCCGGGGGGCCCGCGGGTCGGCTCGCTCTTGTTTGTCCTCCAGATCGGAGCGGGTTCCCTCTGTCATGGCTAGGTTCGGATGGGTTCGGCGCTGAAACGGTTAAAATGTCTCCGCGGAAAGTAAGCGGACACCGCGCACACACCTGACCCCGCCCACCCGGACCGCCCCGCCTGCAGCAGCGAGCGCACACACACTCCGCGAACTTCCCTCAGTTGGTCCGGAGCGCAGCGGAGCAGCAGGAGTTCGGTCCGGACGGTCCGGACGGGCGCAGAGGGGACACCATGAAGCTCCTCCTGCTGCTGCTGGTGATGATGATGAAGGTCAGTGAAGTTCTGCTCCGGTCCGGTTCGGTTCGGTTCGGTTCGATTACTGGATCAGCTGTCAGTGACCTCTGAGGAGTGAATGTGAGGAGGGTCCCTCCTCTTCATCAGGGGCCCTCAGCCTGGTTCTGAACTTTTTGGACCTTTGCGTCTCTGCAGGTTTGTCCTGCTGGTTCTGACCCGGTTCTTTTCAGGTTCTGATTCTTGATGGTCCAGATCCATCAAGAATCAGAACCAGGAGATTCATGATGTGTGAACGTTCTGAGGTTCTGGACCCAAACAGAGGTCTGGTCCAGTTGGGTCCAGTCGGGTCGAGCAGCTGCAGCGCAGCCTGGTCCAGTTCTCCTCCTCTGAGGTTCTGGTCTGTCAGGCAGCTGCAGCTTCCTGTCGGTCCCACTGGGTCCAAAACCCAGAACCGCTCCTATTATCAGAACCTGTTGGATCTGGCAGGCCCGGTTCTCGTGAGGTTCTGATTCTGGTTGTGTTCCGGTCCTGGTGGCCGGATTCTGACTCTTGGACCCGGCCCCTGGTATGTGGAGGGAGGTGGGGTCGGATCAGATGGTTCTGGTTTGTAATCTGAGCCGTCTGATGTTCTCAGACACTGGGCCCGTTTGTTCTGGTTCTGGTGTCGGCTCCAACAGGTGCTGCTGCTGTTCTGGTTGGGTCCGAGGAACAGAACAGAGGCGGTTCTGAGGCTGGCCCACACGTGGGCGACAGACACGAACAAAGCATGAAGAAAAGTTCTGTGTAGAATCAGAGTTCTGCTGCGACCCGGTTCTGACCCGAGACTGAACTGAAAACCAAACCAGCTTAAACTAAAGCTGCATTAAAGCCGAGTTCTGACCCAAACCAAACACCAGAACCGAGTTCTGACCCAAACCAAACACCAGAACCGAGTTCTGACCCAAACCAAACACCAGAAATGAGTTCTGACCCAAACCAAACACCAGAACCGAGTTCTGACCCAAACCAAACACCAGAACCGAGTTCTGACCCAAACCAAACACCAGAAATGAGTTCTGACCCAAACCAAACACCAGAACCGAGTTCTAATGTAGGTTTGTTAAATTACGAGAATAAAGTTTTACAGCAATAAAATTGTAATAATAGGTTAAATCTAATATTATCAGAATAAAGTCCCAATAATAGGAGAATAAAAAAGTTATTTTTTGTGAACTTCTTCACAAAAAGTAATTAAAAGTTAAATGAATAATGTTGAACATTTTGTGAAGTTTTACCAATCAGGAAATATGAAAATTTTTTTGCATCAAATTTTCATCATCAGCAGGTTTGAAATGTTTTATCAAACGACTGTTTTATTTAGGATAAAGAATCAGATGGACCAGCCTAGACCAGACCGGATCTAGATAAATCTGTCAAAGCTTTTATCTCATTAAACAACATTCTTTTCTTCAAATTTACAACTTTTTCTGCTGATATTGTGACTTTCTTCTGGTTCTGGCACTGAAACTTTCCCAGTTGGTTTTATTTGTTTATTCTGCTTCAGGGTGCATCAGTAGCTCCCCCTGGTGGACGCCAGAGGAACTTCAGCTCCGCTCCTCATGCAGCTGATTGAATGTTGATGTTTTATTGACAGATATCTGGCAGCAGCATGATGATGGAGACGATCTCAGACCGAGGAACCAGAACCAGACGCTACGCCATCAACCCCCTGGGACACAAGTGGACTCACCACAACATCACATACAGGTGGGTCCGCCCAGAAACACCTGAACAGGTGAGCAGGGAGCAGACCGTCAGCCTGTTAAAAGAGGCGGAGCTTCAAGCAGCCTGCCAGGCTTAGGGCAAAACAAGCCCGCTGACCTGCCGCCTCTTCATCGTCCAGGATCATAAAGTTCCCCAACACCCTGAACAAGGAGGACACCCGGAAGGCCATCAGCATCGCCTTCACCAAGTGGAGCGACGTGTCGCCGCTGACCTTCACCGAGGTCACCAATGGCAGCGCCACCGCTGACATCACCATCGGTACGTCACAGAGGAAGGATCCAAACAAACTACCACGGTTATTATAGTTAACAAAAACTGACACTGAGAAAACATTTCCAATAACTGAAATAAAGAAAATCGGAAATTAATGGGGAAAAACTATAATTAACTGGAACAGTCATTTATAAAGCTAACTAAAACATACTGAAATTATAGACATAATATCTTTAGTTTTAGTCTTTGTTAATCTATTTATAGTCTTTAAACTGATGCGAAATTTATTTTCCCCTCACAAGCAGTTTACGTCGGCTGTCGGCAAATTGCGGCACTCTGTACGCCATTACCTGCAAAATGGCGACAGCAAAAGTTGGGATAAAACACCAGTCAGTTGATTGTTCAGCAATAATAGAAAACTCCAAGCTGAATTTAGTTTCCACTGAGACACTAAGGTTGAATAATAATACAAACATTTGTGGATTTAATTCCTCTGGTCTCGTCTTTGGTGCGTTAGGTTTCTACATCTTTAACCACACCGACTGCTGGTGGTCTCCTCTCCATCCGTGCTTCGACGGCCTGAACGGAGAGCTGGCTCACGCCTTCCTGCCGCCTCGAGGAGAGATCCACTTCGACAACCACGAGTTCTGGATCCTCGGGAAGTCCAGGTTCAGCTGGAAACAAGGTAATACTTCAGCACTACCAACACTAAAAGGATCAAATTAAAAACCAAATCATGGACTCCAGCACACACCCCTGAGGAACTCCACAAGTAATTGATCAGTAGATCAGAATAGGAGATAAAAAACAATTTGAAAAGTAAAATTCAACAAGAAAGTCTAGTGGACATGTCATGCTTTCAATAAGTTCATTTTAAGAACTATCTTAACAAACAGCAAAATCACAGTCTGGGTAAAATGGAAAAGATGACATCACATCATGGCCCGCAGTTTAAATAAGCAGGATTGTTCACCTCCTGATTCTGCTGTTAAAATCAGTTAACTATCCTCTTATTGGAGATACAGGGAAACTACAGCAACAGTTTTACCTGACAGGCTGCAGTACCCCTCCTGTCCATCAGGTGTCCCTCTTACATCAGACACTGAATGCAGCTGGAGAAAACCCAAACATCCAAACTCCATGCAGAAGAATCCAGGCCGGGATCTAAACATGCAGACCAAACAAAGGGATGCTAATGCCACTTTTACCATTTTTACCCTAATACTAATCTTAAAAAATGAACAAAAAAGAGTTTGTATGGCAAGAATAATATACTAATGTTGCTATGCTAACACTTCAAGACTAAAATAACCTGCAGAAGTAAGTTATAGCAGAAAAAAGTAGTTCTTACTTACAAAGTTAGCATCCTGGCGGTAACGTTAAATACAGCACAGGACCCAAGCATAACAGTTGGTATTGGAGCAATGACAGCCGGCTAATGCTAACATTTAAGATTTGAACCCAGGATCTTCATGCTGTAAGGCAGCAGTTCTGCCCTCTGTGTCACTGGGCTGTTCAGCTCTGAAATCTGACTGCTACCGGTTTACTGCTGTGGAAATACACACAGACTCAGATGTATTCATAGACCTCTACTACACTATTGTGATTGATGAGCACAGAATCAATCACAGCTGGCAGACTGATCCAGAACCAGTGTTGGACCTCTGACTCTGTGAATCTGCAGGTGTCTGGCTGAACGACCTGGTCCAGGTGGCGGCTCATGAGATCGGTCACGCTTTGGGGCTGTGGCACTCCAGAGACCCGGACGCCCTTATGCATCCCAACGCCACGTACACCGGGCAGAGAAACATCGCTCAGGACGACGTGTGGGGGATCCAGAGGCTCTATGGTACCGACCCAGAACAGAGCTGCTCCTGTCTTGTGTTTACTCTGAAGTCTAAGTTGTTTCTGCCTCCTGTGTTGCAGTCAGGTCTCTGTTGACGTGTCATTGCTAAGGATGTTGTGTTTGTGTTTGTAGGATGCCAGGATAAGAAGAGGGTCTGTGATCCATGGGCTCGACTCGGATTCTGCGAACGAAGGAAGACCTTCATGAGGAAGAACTGTCCGCAGCGCTGTGACCTCTGCTACGGTGACCCGAGGATCTCTGTAGTACTCTTTAGTAGAATGACACTGTGATCTTTGAAAAGACAGGATCAGAACTTTGTCTCTGGTTTGAAAACGTATTTCCTGTCTGGATCTCATTCCCACCGCAGAGCCCCTGGATGTGGTCGCCACGCCAACGTCGCCCCCATCCAACGTGAAGATCAAGATGGTTCCTCGAGGGAAGGTGGTGGGTTTCCGCTGTGGCACCAAAAGCCTCCGTTCTCCCCCTAAAGTCAGGTGAGCGCAGACAGAGACTTACTGATGAGCTGATTGGGTCGGACCCAGCAGAACTCCACTCAAGCCATTTCCTCCATCCTCTGCCTCTGTTTTCTGCAGCTGGTACAAAGACGGCGAACAGATCCTGACCTCCATCCCCGGATACATCGTGATGAAGGACAGAGACCTTCGCATCGTTGCAAATGAGTTCAACGAGGGCGTCTACACCTGCCGGATCCACCGGCGTGGAGACATCGTGTCCGCCAACTCCTGGGCCATCCGGCTGAAACCAGAGCAGCCGTCCAACAGCTGAGAACGTCTGCAGGCGTCAACACAGGGACAACGAGGAGACACATATGGGGCGTAGCAACCCGAAGGAAAAGTCTACCAGTTTCTAGGGACACCACGTTCCCAAAGGACCCGTCTTATGGGCAGACATTGACAGAGAATCCTACAGACCCAACAGACTCATGGATCAGAACTTTACCTCATCTCCTCAGGACTGGTACTGAAGTCAGGGACATCAATGAGTTGCAGAATGCTCTGCCAGAGTCAGGTTCAAGTCAGGAGAGCTTGAACCATCAATCAGTGGTCTAACTGGAGTTTAAGATTTTGTTCTGGTCTCTACAACCTACACAGACCTGTCTGAACACCGCAGACCCATGAGATGCTCTTTGACCTCTCTCCACTTCACTTGCACCTTCCAACAGTGATACTACTTATGAGAGCCGGACATCATTGTACCTGGGCCTCAAACATGGCTCAACAACCTCAGACTGGATCACATTGCCGGAACAATAGAGGTTTCTGTTATATCAGCTTTATCTGTGGACTTTTTCTGTGTCTCAACCATCAGTTTCAACCTTGGTCTGGACAGGAAATAGCATCATTGTCTTCACACCTGATCTGGTATTCTCTACTCGGTATCAATGACTCGGCTCTAACAGAACTGGCACAACGTCGAACTTTCAAACCCGAAGGTTATCCAGGTCAGGCTGGGTCTCCATCGGCACCATGAGAAGAACCCTTCAGAGAACCTAGTTTGGGTTCCTAATCTCACAGTCAGGCCGGATATTCATTTCTGATTTCAACTGGCGGTCCATCTGATTGGCTGAATTTATTTCTGTCATACAGAGTATTTTTACAGGGGTCTTTAAAGCTGCAGTATGTAACTTTTATTTAGTCTTTTATTTGGAAAGGCAAGTTGCAATTACATTGTACAATTCAACTTCCAACACAGTGGAAGTATAAGAAGGAATAGCATAAGCCAATCCAGGTTTTTTTTTTTTTTTTTACAGTAACCAAACAACCATAACAGAAGAGTGAGTGGGGGGTAGAGGGGGGTCAGATCTGATTCTTCTTAAGTTAGGAGAAAAAAAAGAAAGAAAAGAAAACACAATCAAGAGCATAATTTTGCCATAATCCTAAACCAGGGTACAATACACAGCACAACAATATTTGCATGTGATTGACAGTATGTAACTTTTATAAACACTATTTGTAAATATTTATTGAAACTGTCACCATGTTGTGACAGTTTGCTATGAATCAGATAGTCTGCGAAAAAAATTGATTGACAGCGCTAAGCCCCGCCTCTTTTGCACTCATCTTACACTAAGAAGGCGCTAAGACCTTCTCTGATTGGTTGTTTCTGGTTATGACTGGGAGAAAGCAGAGGAGCTCCATGCCGTCTGGTGACAGTTTAAACAAATATGTAAAAAAACATTTTTTATAAAAGTTTTATACTGCAGCTTTAAACTCCCACAGCCAACATCTACCAGATAACAAAATTCTAGTTCCTAATATTGTGACGATAGAAACTTTTTGATATGTAGAGCAGCTGCAATAAACATTGTTGGCTTCCAGTTGCAGGAACTTATTCTTTCCTATCCACCTCAGAAATATTTACTGTCCTGAAACTAAACTCACAAAGTTCCAGCTTCTCTTCTTATTGGATGAGTTTTATTTCCACTTGAGATTTCTCAAGTGGAAATAAAAGATGTCAACCAAAGTTGACTATATTCTGAATATTGGTCAGGAAAAGTTGTGAAATATTTAAGATCTAACAGATGTCAGTGGATATCCAGCTCATTTTTCTACTGTTATTTATAGCAGATGGCCCTTTGTAGCTGTAAGAGAGAAAAATAATACCCAGGGAGGAATACATTTCTCAAAAAGTTTTGAGATTAATGTATTTAAAAGAAAAAACTTGGATATCATCTGAGTTTTTAGGTGGAAATGAACTAATCTATTGGCCAATGTGTTTTTCTCTAGTTATTTTTTATATTTTATTATCTGAAGCTGAAAAGCACAATACAAAGCTGTAAATGCTGCCATGGTAGTGCTAGCAACATTTACTAGACAAAATTAAAAGTTAGCTGTGACTGCATTAGCCACTTGTTACTTTTGTTTATCAATGCTAAGCTTAACATTAGCGACAAGACGCTAACATTGTTATTAAGAACTGTTTACTACCTTTTGTTATGTTTACTTGTTCGGGTTAATTTTGTGCTGAAGTGGCATTAGCATGTTAGCTTCGTTGTTGGTTTTCTGAGCCAAGTTTACGATGAGGGTAAAGATGCTAAAAGTATCATTAGCGTTCGAAGCCAGAGCTAGAAAATAAATATGTTCCTGTTTAAATGGTTGTAACAGTTAAATGACGACACTCAGAAAATACAGATGGGACCCTTTATGTTTGTTTAACAAGTTATAATCTTAATACATCAATTAAAGGCCTGATCATCACCATGACGACCACACGGCCTGCTTCAGCTGCAGGACGTCTCCGTCTGAGCCGCCTGTTGTTGTTTCCAGCTTCCTGAATGAAGGTCCAGCTGTCGACTCGCCCATCGTCGGGAACAAAAGCCGGAGAACAAAGAGCGTCTGGTGGGAAGACGGAGGGACCGGCAGGAGATGTGGGTCAGAGCCGGACGGGGTTAAACATGGGACCGACAGCGAGTTACACGCGGCAAAAACAAAAGATTGGGGTTAAACAACCGATACGGTACAGAGATAAACATGGGATAGACACACGGAACATGGGATAAAACCGGGATTAAGCACCAAAACACATGAGACTGGGATGATTACAGGACTGAAAGAGGACAGAATGGGGCCAAAGATGAGATAAAGAGGATAAATCCACTGTTAAAAACAAAACAAAGGAGATCCTCTTAGTTTAAAGAAGAGTTTTACATAAAATCAAGAAAATTACAGATGACACTTAGCGTCCTCTTCAACCTCAGTGTCTTCAGTCAGAGGCTTCTTTAAAGTCGCTATAACAGACTGCTACAGGAGATTCTTCCTGCCCATCAGCATCTACAACTCTTTGAAGAACCTAATGAGTTACAGCATCTAATTTCCCTTTGAGAGTATATTTAAATGGAATTAAACACAAGAAAAATTGACTAACATGGAAAAATCATTTTAGCAACATGAAGTTAAACAGGAATCAGTTCTATAACAGGAGGAAGATGGGAGACGAGGTTTTGAGTTCATCCACTGTAAACAGAAAAAAAAATCAGCTAAAAGTTTCAGAAATTTTCTAGAAAACAATTTAAAAAAAAAAAGGTTTCCAAAGTTGAAAGTTTTTGACTTTCGGACCTCACAAATTTTCAAGTTTTTTTCTAGAAAATACCTAAGCATAATTTCAAAATGTCAGTTTTTGTTTTTCTCATGAACGTCTGACTTATGCAAACTCAAAAATTTCCTCTTTTTTTTTTAACAAAATTTCTGAATATTTTAGATGTCTTGGCGGAATTTTACTCCTTTTTTTATTTTATTTTTATTTTATTTTACAATGGTCCTAAAACTCCGTCGTACATCCCGCTGCTCCGCGGTTCGTCAGTTGAATCATTGGGGAAACGGCGCCACCTGCTGGAAGAATTCAACACCTGCAGCAGGATTTAAAACTATCAAACTATTCAGACTATCGAACTGAAACAAAGACCAACCGCTGGGCTCCAGAACCGGGACCAGGAAACACAGAGGCAGCGCTGATGTTCAGAGTGAAACTTTATTGGTGGATCAGGAATGTTCAGGTGCAGCTGCACACGGTGCAGCCTCACCTGTCGGCACCTTTACACCTTCTGATTCAAAAGGTCACTTCCTGTCAGGTCCGCGAGGAGGAGACAGATTGGATCTGGACTTTAACCCCGCCCATCCTCCCTCCGCCGTCAGGCTGATGAGGCGCATCCAGAGGGGGCGGAGCTACGTCCAGGTAAACAGAGGAAGGCACGGGGTGGAGCGCAGCGGCACGACAGGCCTGTGTATGGGGGCGGGGCTAAGGCGGAAGGGGCGGGGCTATATGGGGGGAGGGACGGGGCTTCTGTGACAGGTCAAAGTTCAGGAATGTTTGATGTCATGCTTTCTCAGTTCAGGCCCCGCCCCCTGCTGGTGACGTCACTCTACATGCCCATCCTGATGCTCTGGATGATCTGGAAGATGGCTGCAGGGAAACAGAACAACAAACTTTTACTACATGGTTTAAATTTGTTCTATTTGCTCAAATATATGTTAATTATATTTGCATGATTTTAATATTTTTCAAAAACCTTTTTTTCCCAATTATTCAACTTGATTTTTGTTTATTGTTTTTGTATGTTTTATTTAGCTTTTCTTATTAATTTTGTAACATTAAGGTGTTTTCATCAGCTCACAGTGTCGTCTGGTTTTATTCCTGTGAGAACCTCAGGCTGGATAAACAGCAGTCAGCTGGACTCTGATCAGAGTGAGACCTCTGATCAATAACCGCTCTGCGTCCACTGAGCATGCTCAGATAAACACACACCTGGCAGACAGGTGTTTCTTATCTGTCCTTTCTCTCTAAAGGTTGGAGCGACATCAGAGCACCGGGACTTTTACTGTGAAAGGTCAAAGGGCACGTTTGACCCCTGCTGGTAAAATTTGCTGCGATCTCATCAACTGAAATAAATCTGAATGAATAAATACAAACATGAATCATTGTTTCTACAGAAAACAGATCAAAGTTATTTTAACTTATTTTTACATATTTTACAGAAATTTATGGAGAAAAAAACTCGGCTTGCATTTAATTTCATATAGTGTTAGTTTATTTTGTTTCTTTTTCTAGTTTAACTTTACTAAATAAAAGTATGAGCTCTAACTGATAAAAAAAAGCAACGTTTTTAAGATTTTTAAGAAACCAGATATGTAATCTGTAAAAATATGTAAAAAGTCATCAAATGAAGCAAAAACTTTAAAAAATAAAATACAATTTATCATTAAAAATAGTTGTAGAAAACAAACTTCTGTGAAAATATGTAAAGTAAAAGTATATAAAAATTTAATAAAATGTTAACTAAACTTGCATAAAGTTTTGAGAATTTCTCTTCCTGCTCAACAATAAAATACATATGAAATATTTATAAAATAGTTTGATGTTTTGTAGGAGTGTGGAAATTATTGTGGATCCAAATATTCAGGAGAATTTCAATATTTTTATTGAAAGAAAGGAAACAAGTTTAGTCATTTTAATTGATAAAGTTTCTCAGCAATAAAAACCTGATTTATTAAGTTTTAATCATGTAATTAAAAGCAGGTTTAAAGGGTTGATGTCACATTTACAATGAAGCCAAACAGAAAAATGAAACTTTATTATTAAAAGATAAATTTACACTTTTTATTATATCTAACAAAGGCCCTGCGCCACTTTGGACACCCTGCTTTAGAGTTTTATTAAATTTATTGATAAAGTTTAGAATTATCTCCATATTGATCATCCTCTGATTGGCTCATAGCAGTTATGCTCAATTAAAGGAGATCAATACTGATATTGATAACCTGAAGAAAACTCACCTGATCCACAGACCACAAAGATGAAGAGCGCCAGCAGCCACGGTCCAACTCCCTTCTCCTCCACCAGGTTCCTCTGAAACACACAGCACTTCGATTATTGATCAGCTCTGATTGGTGATGATCAGAAGAGTCTTCTTCAGCTGATCAGATGTGATCAATCGATCTTTCTCCGTGGATTTTCTCCTGGAACTTTCCTCCCCGTTTTCCTGATGATCGATCACTGACAACATGTTTGTAATCGAAACCGAACCGAACCGAACCGAACTACAGAACCAGTGAAAACCAAGTAAGATTTTAGCAGAAACATAAGAAGTCCAGCTGCCTTATGGGAACCAATCAGCTGATCGAGCTCAGGAACCTCCGTTTCTGCTAATGATGATGTCATCAGATCTCACCTTAAGCTCGAACTGGTTCGGTTCGGTCAGAATCTAACCAGCGGCTTCGGACTGGTTCCGGTCGGGTTCGGTCACTCACCGTGGACTTGGCCACGTTCCCCCGCTGCGTGATGTTCTTGCTGTGCTTCTCGTTCGCCATGCGGATCCTCTGCTTGGCCACCATCTTTCCTTCTTGTTTGTTTGTTTGTTTGTTTGTTTATTAACGCCGTTAACTCTCCTCGCGCTCTCCGCTCCGCTGGGCTCTCGGACTGGGAGGAACACAGCTTTGTCTACGTACTCAAAAACTCGGAGCCCCGCCCCTTTAAACAAATCACGCCCCCGATAATCACACTGGCGCCCGTGAAGCGTGTGAACACCAAATTCGGACTTCCGGTGCGCTCCTTCAGAATAAAATAAGGCCTTTTGCTGCATTTGACAGTGAAAAACTCAAATGATCTTAGGGTAGAGTGTAAAGAAAATGTTCTCAAGAATGAGTAGCTCAACTTCAACATATTTTTAATCAAGTAAGCGTAAAGTAGCCATCAGACAACTTATTCGAGTGCCATTCAATTAAGAGAAATACTTTTCTAAACATTTTAAAAAATAAAAATGAGGGGCGTGCCGTGGTGGCGTAGCGGTTAGCGCGACCCGTATTTGGAGGCCTTGAGTCCTGGACGCGGCCGTCGCGGGTTCGACTCCCAGACCCGACGACATTTGACGCATGTCTTCCCCCCTCTTCTTCCCCGTTTCCTGTCAGCCTACTGTCATATAAGGGACACTAGAGCCCACAAAAGACCCCCTGGAGGGGTTAAAAAATAAAAATGAGGGGCGTGCTGTGGTGGCGCAGGGGGTTAGCACGCCCCACGTTTGGAGGCCTTAGTCCTCGACGCGGACGTTGCGGGTTCGACTCCCGGTCCCGACGACC
The DNA here is from genome assembly GCF_003331165.1 of Xiphophorus hellerii. Taxonomy (NCBI): domain Eukaryota; kingdom Metazoa; phylum Chordata; class Actinopteri; order Cyprinodontiformes; family Poeciliidae; genus Xiphophorus; species Xiphophorus hellerii. The sequence continues at coordinate 2,119,467 of NC_045689.1, forward strand.
TTTACCACATGTCTTCCCCCCTCTCCTCACCCTCCTTCCTGTCTGCCTACTGTAGAAAAAATATGAGCCGCTAGCGCCGCAAAAACTCTTTGGAGAAAAAAAAAAAAAAGTATCAAACTAATACTTAAAGTAGGCAATGCATATACAGTATGTTGTATGTTAGAACAGAGTAAAGTACTTTCATATTCACAGTCTCCAAATGGCTCAGGAGATGGACAACAACATTAGAACAACATTAACTATATACACAAAGTCTCACTTTTACATAAACTGCAGGCATGTCTGTGTCATCCACATTTTTGGTAAAAAAAATATTTTTATTCTTCTGTAAAATTACTTGTGTTGAGCAGAGTACTAGACACTGTATAATAACAATACTGTATAATAATAGTATTCACGTAGAAGTGCAAAGTTGGAGCAAAACTACTCTTAAAACAAAATTTTCCATTATATATATATAAAACACTGTTTTGTGTGTGTGTGTGTGTGTGTGTGTGTGTGTATATTTGAACTAACGTGCTCGAAAAGGAGTGGGAAGAGGACAATTTTATTTACTCTCAGGCTTGCTTGTTGTTGTCATTTAATTTCGGTCATTAAAAGTCAGCTATAATGTCTCATAAATCTACTTAATGTCATCCATGTCTGCTACCTCTTATTTTGAAAGCGGAAGTTGTGTTAGTTTTGTGTAGTACACAGCATCTTGACCCTCGTTCAACTTTAATAAGTTGTTCAGCTTTAAGAAAACAGATTTATTTGGTCCGCAAAGGTCCACATTTCATCTTAAAACGAAAACAGTAAGTTTTATGTTATATTTAAAACGATAAACTCTGCTGTCATAGTTATCTTTTTAAAGAGAACCGACGTGTTATGCTGATGTGGCACTGGAAGTCCCGCCTCCTGTCCCCGTCACGCATTTCCGAGTAACTCCCTTCTTCTTCCGGCACATGTAAACATGGTGCCCCCCATTCCGCTGCTCGCAGGTAATTCCAAGTTAAATCTCTGTGTTTTGTGACGTTTTCCTCTCGTTGTTTGCTTGTTTATTCAGTGTGTGACGTTATAAATAGGGTCAGATTCTAAGATGAAGCGTTGTTCTTTGTTATTAACCAACATTTAACCAGACTCCGTAGAAAATCCGTTCAGCGTCAATTTAACATCCGTTCGGTTGAAATATTGAAACTCTGGCAACTGAAGTCTGACCTCACCAACGGCAGCAGACTGTGCTGCGTCATTCGGCTTGATTTAAATAATCCTGAACATCTTCAGTAAAACAACGGGAATCAATTAACCACACCAATGGCTGCTGTCTGAGCTCTACAGGTTCAAGTGACCTAAACAACACCATAAAGATCAGCTGTTTCCGCTGCTGGCTGGGTTTTTATGTTTATGCCGATATTTTAAATCCTCATTTTCAATTCATAAAATGTCTTTAATTTAATTTTATCTGATGGATTTATCACTTGATAGTTAATAATCATTTAAATTAGAGCAGAGCTGAATGGCATTCAACGCAGTAACTTCAGAAAAAGTTAATGGAATTGTTTTTGTGTGATTTAGACAAAGATTTAGAGACGATCAAGAGCATCTACTGGAGTAATAATTATAGTTGTGATTTATTTTAAGTTTTCAGAAATCAATATAATGATTAAAGTCACAAACTCTTCCGGTTGTCTCCATGTTTTGTCTGTGAAAGCCACAAATAGGGTTAGAGGCCATTAGGAATCCAACCAAAGACACAGGTGTTGATACAATCAATCAGTAATCAATGCTAAAAATAGAGATGGATGACATGAAAACTCTGGCCAAAATTAATATCCGATAGTAATATTTCTGTCATAGCCGATAACTGATGTTTGCCGATATTGTATATTTCTCTATCGTTTTGACACCTTTAGGGAAAAACCCCACCTGAAACAGATTGCAACAAAATGGAAAAAAAATATCGGTTGTTGGTTTCGTTTCAGTTTTTATTTATCAGTCCGATATTGATATGTTAAAAAAATACTAATGTTGACTCATACAGATGCTAGTGCTGTTACATGCATACTTGCATATTGCATACTTGTTACTTGCATATCTCCGAAAAAAAGTCTAAAAGAATCACAAAACTTGGCTTTCCTGTAATCATACGTACAATCAGGAATATTCCTGCAGTCAGAGTGTCTCTTCCTGCTGCAGCTTCACCGTGTTTTTGTTTCAGTGTGTGGATCAGACGGAACGTCGCTGCTGTGCGGACCCCCGCGGTGTGAGCAGTACTCGTCCTTCCAGAGGTGCTCTCCTCCCCTCTGTAATCAAACAGCTTCCTGTGACCTTTTGTGACCTCGTCTCTGTGTCTCTCAGGGACAGCCGGCCCAGCAGGAACCTCACCTTCAGCAGGGACGGGACGCTCGTAGGATGGTGCAACGGACACAAGTTGGTTTTTAATTGCTTGTCTTCACGCAGCAACATGGCTGCTTGTTGACTGTCTGTCTTTCTGTCCTCCAGCGTCTCTGTGGTGAAATGTGCGGACGGATCTGTGGTGTCTACCTTTGACCTCCCAAAAACAGCTCTGCTGGAGTTCTCTCCCCTCAACAACATCCTGGTCACCTGGCAACCGTACACCAGTAAGAGATGACCCAGAGACGTTGGAGGAAACGTCCAGGAAGTCTCTGAGACTCTGTCTGTCTGTCTGTCTGTCCTTGCAGAGACTCAGGACAGTCCTCAGGGGGAAGCCAACTTGCAGCTGTGGGAGTTACAGAGCGGCCGACTGGTCAAAGCTCTGTACCAGAAGAAAGTCGACTCCTGGTTGGTCCAGTACACTCTGCATGCGTTCTGATTGGCTCACGGTTTCCCCCAGAGTATCATTAGCCTGGTGGGCTGCCAGGCTTTATTTGCTCCCACCAGGCTAAGCATTGTTTGTTTATTTTAAATAGTTGTTTTTAGTCACCAGTAAGATTCGAGCTGGACAAAATGGACAAAAATGTATCACAATATAAGAGTTTCATATCAGTTGATATTGATAATTATTGATTAGTTGTTTTATATGTCAAACTGCCAAACTAGTGCCATGTGATTTCCTCTTTTATCCTTGTTGTTCTTTTATTTTTAAGCAGTTATGATTTGATGTGCAAGTTACTCCACAGGTTGTTGCTAGGCAACCAAAGAGTGAGTGAGTTGGTTGATTCCACCAACCTAGCTTAGCTAGCTGTGAGAGGTTGAGCTAAAGTCTTTCCTCTGCCTTCATCCCCCAGAATTCTTTGCGGTTCTGGATCAGAGCTCAGTGAATATTTGGTCAGATTCTACTGATACTGATCATAACAATAATATATTGTTATTGATTTATTGTCCGGCCCTAATTAACACTGACAGCGAAGACGGGTTAAACAACATCCTTGGTGAAAGGGAGTCTGAGGTCAGGGGTCTGTATTTAATCGCTTCCTGTCTCTACCTGTCCACATGCTAACGTCTTCATCCAATAAAGCCACAAGACATAAATAAATAATCCAAAATATGTTGGACGCTGTTTTTCCTGAGAGCATGGATGCTGGCAACCTTCTGCGTATGACATTATATTTGTGCCACTAACCGGAGCGTGCAGTGAGGCTGGTGTGAGCGTTTACATCTTTGTGAATAAAGAACGATGTGTGGCGTTTACATCTCAACACGTTTGCTCGCCCCATTCGTGTTCTGGCTCTGTTTCTGTGCCTCACCAGCAGCCAATCACAGACAGCTGATTGGCTGCTGCCAGTCAGACTGCTAGAACAGTCAGATTTTCAAATTTCCTGTGAATTTTTAATATTTTATAGTATGACAACATGGTGTGCAGCTACCAGTGGGGTAGTGTTCCGGGTGGATCCATGTTTCTGATCGATCAGTTGGGTTTCATGTCTGTCGTTGTGTCCAGGTGTCCCAAGTGGTCTGAAGACGAGAACGTCTGTGTGAGGAACGTCAACAACGAGTTGCACTTCTTTGAGAACAATGACTTCAGTGAGAAACTTTCTGCTTTATTTCATATTTTGACCTGACTTGCGTAGCGCCATCTGCTGGCAGAACGCGGCACAGCAAGAGTCTCCTGCATCCGTGATACTCTGCTGTAGATTCATGCTAAAGAGACTCGAACTAAGAACTTTTTCTCATTAATTCAGTTTCCTCAGATTTAGTCTTGTTTTTATTTTTATTTCAGTTAAAAAAATTTGTTTTTTTTTTTACCTTTAAATTTTATTTTATTGGTTTTTGTTAACAATTACAACCTTGGTTAGCAGTCGGTTAGTGGTTGGCCTTACAGGAAACCAGCAGGTCAGGGGGGTCCAAAGTGTGGCCCACGGGCCATTTGTGGCCCTTGAAATGACCTTTTTTAGCTCTTAACCACAAGTCAAGAACGGTAGGAAACTTGGTGAACAAGACAGAAAAAAAGTTTGTTTTGGATCTACAATAATAATTAAAAAAAAAAAAAAGCAAACTCATTTTTGCATTTTTTTATATGAATTTTGTTGGACATCAGGCTTCTCGTCGTCATGGTAACGGCAGCGTCTTGTTTTCTTCCTCAGACTCCATCGCCAACAAGCTTCACATGCAGAAAGTTTCTGACTTCGCCGCATCGCCTGGAGCTCAGCCCTGCAAGGTGAGACCAAACCGGGTCGTCCCCGTTTGTTACCTTTACTCACTACGTCCCCGTCTGTCCCGTCTGTCCTCTGCAGGTAGCCATCTACGTCCCCGGCAGTAAAGGAGCGCCGTCCTTCGTGCGGCTCTACCAGTACCCGGTTCTGGGCGGGCCCGGCGCGGCACTGGCTAACAAGAGCTTCTTCAAGGCAGATAAAGTCGCAATGCAGTGGAACCAGAAAGGTGAGCGGGTCCAGTCCAGAGCCCGGCCTGGTCCGGTCCGGTCCAGAGCCCGGTCCGGTCCGGACTCTGACCCGTGTCTCCCCCCCAGCCTCCGCCGTCCTGGTCACGGCGAGCACGGAGGTGGATAAAAGTGGAGCTTCGTATTACGGCGAGCAGACGCTGCACTACCTGGGTGTGAACGGAGAGACGGCTATGGTCCAGCTGGGTAAGAACCGAGCTCGGTAGGCGACCCGGTTCTGATCCAGAACACCGACTCCCTCCATCTGACTCTCCCACAGCCAAGAACGGGCCGATCTACGACACGGCCTGGAGCCCCAACTCCTCAGAGTTCTGCGTGGTTTACGGCTTCATGCCGGCCAAAGCCACCGTCTTCAACCTGAAGTGTGAAGCCGTGTTCGACTTCGGGACTGGTCCGCGAAACGCCGCCTACTACAGGTAGGGAGGGGAATCACACCCGTTCTGTTTCTGAATCCTTAAAGCTACAGCCTGTAACGTTTATAATAAATATGGTTTTATATATTTGTTAAAACTGTCAGCATGTTGTGACAGTTTATGATCACATCCTCCCTGAACTGCTGTTGCTGTCTGAAGAAATGGACCAAAAACATCCAGTCAGAGCCCGGAGGCGGGGCTTAGCGCTGACAGTCAACTCGTGAACATGATGCTAAATGTGCTTATAACAGAAAGTTATTGGAAAAACAGCTTAAAATATAATATTGTCATTTTAGTTTACCTAGAATAGCAGTAATAAATGTCAATTAAATGTTTTTTTTAGTTCATTGTATTGATTTTAAATCCAAAGTACTGGAAAAGTTTGAAAACTTACCTTGAAAATACTTGAACTTTACAGTTTGAAAAGAGATGAAATGCTGTCAGGTGGTAAAATCTGCTCTGTAAGCCTAAAAGACCTTTAGGTTTCAGTCGAATTATTTCCCTCAGTCCTCAGGGCCACATCCTGGTTCTGGCCGGGTTCGGGAACCTCAGGGGCAAGATGGAGGTTTGGGACGTGAAGAAGTACAAACAGGTGAGAGGTTTACCTGCAGCAGGGCTCAGGTCATGACAGCTGCTGTCTGTACAGGGGAAATTCTTGAGTTTCTAACTTGGGACGGTTGGAAAACTTCCTCCCTGTTAGCATCTCTTAGCTCCTGTTAGATGAGTTAAAATAAGTGAATTAAATCATCCAGGTGGTTTTTGCTGTGATTACTGTCTGCTCTCCTGCAGGTGTCCACGCCTGAGGCTCCAGACGCCACGTTTTTCTCCTGGTGTCCCGACGGCGAGCACATCGTCACGGCGACCTGCGCCCCTCGGCTGCGGGTCAGTAACGGATATAAGATCTGGCACTACACGGGCTCGGTTCTGCAGAAGCACGATGTTGCAAAGGGCGCGGAGCTGTGGGACGTCCGCTGGCAGCCGTTCCTGGACGGTACCTTTCCGGAGCGGCCCATCCGGTACCAGGCGGCGCCGAGCGAGCTGGGCTCCACCCAGGCCGCCCCCACGCAGGCGTACCGTCCCCCCGCACTGAGGCACCTGCCGGCCGCTCCCAGCTCCAAACTGGTGAGGAAACGTTAAAATACATCCAGCCTGGAGCTGAATGTCTGTGGTAACGGGTGTGTCTCCGTCAGCATGAGGAAGAACCTCCTCAGAACCTCCGGACCGGACCGGGAGGAGAGAAGAGCCTCTCCAAGGCGGCTTTGAAGAACCAGAGGAAGCGAGAAGCAAAGAAAGCCGCCAAACTGGTGAGCAGAACCGCGATTACTTCCTGTAATCGGATTCCAAACGTCGGTTTAGTTTCATCTGATATCAAATATCAGTCACAGACTAGAGACGCACCGATCCCGTATCAACATCTGGTTCAATAATTCTAGATCAGGTATCCGTGACAATGTTCTAGATCTACAGGAGCGGATCTATTCAGTCTAATTCAGGGATGTCCAAACTGTGGCACATGAATGAAGAGTCATTTGGTAAATAGTAACACTTTTAATGCAAAATGAATACTGTTAATAAACTTTTAATGCAACGTGGCAGCGGAGCCAGATAGAAATGTTTTAACGGCCGATGCCAAACCTCACATATCGGCAGTGAAAACAGTCGATCGGTGCGAAGGTGTCCTTGTCCTGCTTCTCCGTCTCTGATTATCTGTGATACCTCCTTAAATCTCGACGCAGGAGGCCAAACCTGACCCTGAACCTCAATCTGCTCCTGCACCTGTGAGCCACAGCCAATCAGAGGCGAGCAGCGGCAGCGGAGACCCGGAGATGGACAAGAAGATCAAGAACTTAAACAAGGTGAGAGGAAATGGGACCGCTATGAAATCTGCATCTGCTGCCTGAAAATCAAACATCAGGAGATTAAAACCTTCTAATCTAATCTGTTGTGAACAATTATTCTGTTCTATTCTCAGAAACTGAAAGCCATCGAGGAGCTGAAGGAGCAGCAGGCATCTGGGAAAGTTCTGCAGAAGAACCAGGTGACAGATCCGTAAACACAGCAGAATAATGTCTGCATATGGAGTAACAATCAGACCAGTATGGTGACCTCTGACCTTTAAAGAAAGCTGCTCTGTGTGTTTGCTGCAGGTGGAGAAGATCCAGAAGGAGGAGCAGCTGCTGAAGGAGCTGCAGGCGCTGCAGGTCAACCCATAGGACGCCTTCCCAGCATGCTTCACTCTGACACAGCCGGGAGCAGCGGCTGATTGGACAGAAATGGGACTGAATCGGGGGGCGGGGCTTAGTCGTTTAGGTTTGCTGAGCGACAGCGGCATTCTGGGAAACCTAGGCAGAGTTGTACAGATGAGGTCGCCTCATCTGTACAGTGTTTTACAATAAAAACCTGTTCTGAAGCTCAGCGTCTTTAATGTGGAGTCATGACCTCTGACCCTGGTTCTGACCTGGTTTTGTTTCCATCTCATCACCAGAACAGCTGGAGTCTGGGAAGTTTTCCAGTTTTTGTCCAGGTTTCATTTTTCCTTATGGAATGTTTTCTATTACTTTAGCATCCCTTATCTTTCCCAGGCTTCACCTGCCAAACTTATCTTAAAAGATAAATATCAGCGTCTGATTGGTTCACTTTGCTGCCTGTTCAGCCTCACTCTGCTCCTATTGGCTGTATTTCAACCAATAGGAAAATGCAATCAAAGGTACAACCAAAAATACTCAAAACTCAAAATCTGCGGAGAGTTGTGACGTCATCATCGCGGATCGCTCTGATTGGCCGTTTTTGAACTCCTCCCACCATGTTTGTCTGAAATACTCCTCCCTCTCCGGCCGACCTGTCCGCCGGCTGGCTGTGACCGAGCGGACCCTCTCTACGTGTTTTATATTGATCGTTGCAGACACTTCCTGCGCTGCTAAACAGTGCCGTTCTGGTACCGGTACCGGGAGCTGTGGTTCAGAACGGAGGCTTAACGGCAGTAGAGAGGAACTACAGCTGAACCAGTTTACGGCACGTCGTGAAGCGGAGGAAACACGTGCCGGTAAGGAACCACTTCTGGTTAACGGTCTGTAATGTCAGCTGTTGGGACAGATTCTGGTTCCGGACCATCTGGCAGTAATGAACGTAGATCTTGTCAGAGTTCATGAGTCCACACCGAACCGGTTCTTCCTATGAACAGAACCGAGAACCGTTTAGGAACCTGACTGGTCCAAACACCTGGAGATCCAGAACATTTCCGGACCGTAAAGCCACAACCCTTATCTTACCATAAAGTTCATTTGAGTCACAGTTTTCCTGGACCAGAACCGGAACCAGATCGGGCAGAAACTGTTTTACATCATTACTGAGAAAATTATGGGAAAAGTTTCCATAAAAAATAAAGACCAAAATTAATTTAAATCAGTTTAAGTTAAACTATTATTTAAGTACTTTAAATATTTGCTTTATTGATTTTGTTTTACTTTTGTTAGTTCATAATTTAATGTTTTGTCTGCTGTACAGTGTATAAATGTCGCAAAACAATTTGTTAAATTCCTGATAAAGAAATACAGAAATAAAATACAAACTGATCATTAAAATTAGAAAGTAAAGTTAAATAAATACATGTTTACATTCAGGCTGCACGTCCCAAAAGACTCTTCACTAACTGATCCAGAAAGATTTGCTTTTAGTTTTATTTTTTAACTTTCAGACAGTAACCGTGGCAACAAGACAAGATTAGCATCTCAAAAGCTCAATTAATACTTCAACTTGTTTCCATCTACATGAATCCACCAATCAGAGGCTCAGTCTAACTCCTGGTTTCTGTTCTCGTCCCTGATTGGTTGCTTTCTATAGATGGAGGCGGAGCTGCAGCCTCAGGAGGAACGGAGCCCCGCCCCCGTCGTCGGGCTGAGTCTCTGTGACTCCGCCCCCCTCCTGTGGCGGCTCCAGGACCTGAAGGCCGTGAGGTCCGACGGCCTGGTGGGGGCGCTGCTCGGGTCGCTGCCCAGAACCCCCCGGCAGAACGTCCGACTGGGCCGGCCGCTGCTGCTGCTGCCGGAGGAGGAGAGGCTGCTGGGAGAACGGGGCGGCGCCGCCGCTCTGCCCGCCCAGAACCAGGTCAGCAAACGGTCCGGGTCAGAGGTTCTGGGTATTAACTGGGTCAGAACTGGGTCAGAACCAAGATGAGGAAACAGAACAGGTCAGACATTTGTATCATAAAGATGTCTGGGGGTGGAGCTTAAATTTCACCTACTGAAATGAAGAAGGTCACTAAGGTGCGTTTGTTTCATCATTGTTGTCAGGAAGCAGCGGGGTGGAGCTAGAGCTGCAGCCCGCTGAGGGTGTGTTTGTTTTGTTGACCTCAGGAAGCGGCGGGCGGAGAGCTGCAGCAGCGTTACACGGAGGAGCAGCAGAGGAGCTTCGAGGAGCAGAGCGTCCTCGCTCTGGAGGACAGGAAGTCGGCGCTGGTTCGAGCCATGACATCATCATCAGGTAGGATCGTTACTATGGCGAGGTTTTTTTCCTGCTGCGCTCTAACGGTTCTGGTTCTGATCCAGGTTCTGATCCAGCCTCAGACGAGGCCCTGCAGCGCCGCCTGCTGGACCTGGAGCAGAACTTCAGCTTTCCGCGCTCGGCGCTGGCGGTGCAGCTGAGCACGGCGAGGGCGGGGCTTAGCCACTGTCCGGAGGCCCGCGCCTTCCTGGAGGCCGACTGGCCAATCAGAGCGGAGCGCTGCCCTCGCAGGGAGGCCAGGTTCCAGGTGTTCAGGGACCTTCGGGGGCGGGGCTTCTTCCTGACGTCTGCAGGGAAGTTCGGCGGAGACTTCCTGGTGTATCCAGGTGAACCTGAACACCCGACCTCTGTTTGACCCCGCTGACTTCCAGCTGACTCCGCCCCCTCGTCCTCAGGTGACCCGCTGCGTTTCCACGCCCATTTCATCGCCGTCTGCCTGGCGCTGGACGAGTCCGTCTGCCTGCTGGACGTCCTCTGTGCGGCCCGACTCGGCTCCAACGTCAAGAAGACGGTTCTGCTGTGTTCGCCGGCGCCTGACGGCCCGGTCCGCTACACCTCGCTGCAGTGGAGCGGGATGGTGTGAGATCCTTACCGGACCGGATTCAGTCACCTGGTAGAGGAAACGCTGTCCTGAATACGCTGGCCCGTCTACAGCGACCCGACCCGACCTGTGTGGTACCGCTCAGTGGATCCAGACTAAATATTACGAACATTTTATTGAGGTTTATTGTTTATTTGAAGATTAATGGACTCTTTAAATTCTTCAATGTTTGAAGTTGAAAACAAAGAGAAAACAAACTTGCAGGTAAACTGTGTAAGTCGGTTCTTAAAGCTGCAGTACGTCATTTTATTTAAAAAAACTGTCAACGACAGAATTTTAGAGAGATAATCTGAAAAAAATAAAACTCATCTGCCTTCTCCCAGTGCTAACTAGAAAAAACCAATTACAGCCAGGAGGCGGGGCTTAGCGCTGTTAATCACCTCCTCAGTTTGCTCTTTGCTACATTGCAGCTGGCAATGCACGTTGTGAATGCTAAGGCTTGTTAGCATACACAGATGAGACAGTTTTTCTGAAACAGTAAGTTGTTTCTCCACCATTAGCACATTTAGCAGGGCGTACTTGAGGATGATTAACAGCGCCAAACCCCTCCTGGCTTTTATTGGTTGTTTTTGGTCCATTTCTTCAGACGGTAATAGGGAGGAGGTGGAGATCGATCTTTTCACACATTATCTGTCTCATAACTGTCATAACATGGTGACAGTTTTAATAAATAATATTTTATTGTGTCTTAGCTCCGCCCACTTTACTAGTCCAGCATTTGGGGGTGGGGTCAGTTCAGCTTTAAGATGATTAGAAGCAGATTTGGAGATTTCAACTGTTTTTGTTCAGAACACAAAGGAGAATTTGTCTTTGTTGGCTCAGATTAAAGCATCAAAATATTAATTTTAAACAAGTTTTTATTGGATTTTTTGTTTAAAATAATTCGTACAGATTTTACATCCATGTCTCCACCAGCAGGGGGAGCCGTAGCGCTCAGTAGAACGGGTCGGTTCCATTCCAGTCGATGGCGGCGCCGTCCCACTTCGTCCTGATGGTCATCTCCAGTGACGGGAACCGTTTCTCCGGGTCTGCCTCTGCTGGCGGCGCCTCCCAGTGGTGGGAGTGAGTATCTGCAGGAGAACCAGAACCTTTATGGACCTGAAGCGGCTTACAGGAGCTGAGGGACGGCGGCGGCGCTCACCCACGGTGAGGCGGGCCGTGGATCTCTGGGAGTTCTGGCCGTTGCAGTAGAAGAGCTGGAACTGGTGCTCCATCCTCCAGTCGGACAGCAGGGACCGGTTCAGGCTGAACAGAACCGAGTAGCTGCTGTTGATGCAGCAGACCCAGACCGGGAACCGGGGGGTCTTCAGCATGCTGCCCACCTGCAGGAACAGCGAGAAACTAAACGGGGAACATCCGAAAGAATTCAGACTCAAATATGAATCAGTTTTTCACCTGAAAACCAACAACTGAATATTTGATGCGACGCCGTATTAGAGCCGTCAGAAACAAATGAGAACATTTCAGCCAAAAGAAAAAAACCCTAAAATTTTAAGACTAGTCTTTTTTTCTGAGTTTCCAAAGTTAAAAATCTTTGGCTTTTGAAAACTAGAAATTTCCAAAAATTGAATATTTTTTGTTTTATTAACATTTCTCAGAATAATCTCAAATTTCTGAGTTTTTGTCTAGTAATTTTACTACTTTTGAAACAGAATTTAGACTTTTCACTTTTCAAGAGATATGATTTTTTTTCTCATATCTCTTGAAAGGTGATATGATGGCGCTGCCCATCATGAAAGGGTAGCGCCTCCCATGATGGCTGCATTATGAGGCACCCGTCTACCAACGTCTTATATTGTTTGTATTTTTGTTGTTGCTTCTGTAGGATGACAGTAAAGGCTGATTCTGGTTCAAATACTGACACAATGGGACAAGATGAAATGAGGATCTACAGCTGCAGGTCCGGGTTCTGCTGCCCTTCAGACACGGACCTGAACGCAGGGTAGCGCTAGGATAACCTAACTCTGCTTTTTTATGAGTGAAAGGTTTTAGTTTGTAGTTTCCCTTAAAGCAGATGTGTTTTATTTAGCCTCTGTGTCTCACTTCCTGTCTTGCTCATGACATTCCTGTCAGATTAGTTGGACAGTCGGAGACGCTTTCATAAGGAATTGCTAGCTGTCTGCAAAGCCACGTTGACCCAAATGTTTCTTGGCCTTAAACTGGGACGCAAGGACTGGAGTTGCTAACTTAGCATTGGCTGTTGTGGTGTCAAACAGACCTGAAAACACCTCAGAATAACGTTATACTGCCTCTACAGGTTGGGAGGATGCATGTAGGTGAAAGTTGGTTTGTTGTTTCCATAACAGTCGAGTAGAGAACTGGTTACCTGAGGCAGCCCGCCTCGCTCCATCTGTTCCCGGCTCCAGTGCAGGTAACCCACATCACTGCGGGACAGGACTCCCTGCAGGGGGCGCTCCAGAGGCTGGCCGTCCTCCCCAAACTGCAGCGTCCCGTTGAAGACGTGAGGACTGGCTCGGCCCGTCAGCAGCAGGTTCAGTAAAGCCTGCAGAGATACAGACATCATCAACAGAAACGAAGCAGCCTGAGACTCATCTGCTGTTCAGGATCTTCATCTGACAAGAAGAAGATCCAACAAAACTGGGAGTTAGCAGGAACCGACCAGAACAACACGAGTTTTGTTGCAATAATCCACAAGTCAAGTTCATGTGGATCACCTAAGAAGCCAGACGAGGTAAATCTGCACGTGAACAATGGCTGAAAATGATAATTATAAAATTATGAAAGCAGTCTAAATCACTAGCTGCATTTCTATTGACAACAGAATTGCACAAAGTGACATTCTGAAAATAAATCTGCTTAATGGAAACACAAATAAAAAAAAACAACTTATTGCTCAAGAAAGTGTTTTTGGCGCTAGGGCGAGGTGGGGCTTTCTTGGCCTTGTCAAAATTGATTTGCCAAAACTTCAGTGAAAACACTTTTTGCTTCATCTGATCAACAACCGGATGTTTCCATTGGTGCAAACCAAGAAGAAGACAACAGGAAGCAGTAGGAAGATGATGGCGGCAGTGCTGCAGGCTTTTTAATGACTTGCTGTGTGAACAAACTTGTGATTTTCATTTTGTTTCTTATTTAACAGACACACAGCAATTGTGGGGTTTTTTTTTTAGATTAGCGAAATATTAACAACATTTTGCACACATTTGTAATGAAACAGCCAGTGAAGACGTCATTTCCCAACCCTACCACTCTTCGCTCTGACTCCATATGCAAACAGATTTCTCTCCACAAGCTGCAGTCAATGCTCCACTAAAGGCCGTTTCTGTTAGCATGGCTTTCTTTTGATCAGTTTCCTTGTTTCGGCCCCCATTGCTGATGAACTTTAAAATCCATCCATAGACGGTGGCAGCCATCTTTACTGGCGTAAACAGAGCGCTGCTGCGTGACGTCTGTATTCTTCTTCTGCACATGCGGACAACACATCACAAAGGACACTTCTCACCCCGGACCTTCTCTGTTCACACTGCTGCCCTCAGGCAGAAGGTACAGAGCAACCAGAACCAGAACCGACCGTCTCAGAGACAGTTTCTACCCGACAGCAATAACAAAACTAAATGCAATCAAAAACAACCATTAATCATCATAAATGATGTATGTGAGAATGTGGCTGTTCTTACTTTTTTTTTTTTTGCCAGTTGTTTGCTGATTCTTGTGTGTGTGAATTGTGAGACAGTTATTTTTTGTTTTTGGGCATATGCACCGACTGATGGCACCTTTTGAATTTCGTTGTCCTTGTGACAATGACAATAAAGATTTATCTTATCTTATCTGATTGCGTCGCATTTAATTAGTAGAATGAACGACCATGCAGAAAAAGTCAGATTTTAGGAAAAAGATTGCATCAAGATCTGGTGTGTGAAAGTAGCCTGTCAGGACTCCACCAGGGCAGGTGAGAATCTTACCTGTCGACACACAAAGTTTCCCAGGCTGAGGTGCAGCAGATGGGAGTTGTTGGAGTTCATATCGTCTCTGAGCCTGGATGGAAGGAAGAAGAAAGGTTCTGGAGTCAAACCAGAGGCCTTACTGCTCCCTGCTGGTGTACGGTGTCTGTTTGGACAACATGGAGGTTTGGGAGCGTTACCTGTCGACTGTCCGGGAGCAGATGAGGCTGTACAGGAACAGGATGACTCCATGACTCCCCTCTGCTTTAAACTGCAAACACAGATTTAAAACATAGACTTCCCCAAACCTTGATGTTCATCTCAGTTTAACCAAAAAAACCTTCCAGGTTTAGATTCTGTAAGAATCCAGGTTCACACATCAGAGCTGATCTCTGGGCCAACTCACACACTGAATGTGGTCCAGGATGAACTTCCAGACGTCGTCCTTCCTGTCAAAAGTGAACAGCTGCAGCTGGAAGACATCATGGGGTTAAAATGGAGGATGGTGCTGCAGACAGAGGAATGCAGAGGCAGAACTGACCTTCTCCGTGAAGTCATCCAGCTTGTAGTCCAGGTGAGGAGTGATGCAGTAGTCCTCGGTTACCAGGGTAACAGTGGCCCGCTCCTCCTGGCCGGCCAACCAGAGGCTGTCGGACAGCGCAGCTGCCAGCGCCTTGTCCTGGTCCCTCTGTTGCAGCTGACTGAGGCTGGTGGAGAGACATTACTGTCCACCAGATTAAGGCCATTCACGATTGGCTCATTGTGCTACTGACATGTCCATGTAATCCCTGCCTCTGGAGGGAGATAAGCACCAGGCCCCAAGGCTTCTGATAGAAAACCAGGAGAATTTATCACAATGGAAGTGGCTCCCCAACTTATACCAGAGGCAGGTTTATCCCTGGTAGAAGACAACTCTGGGATGGTCCTTTGAGGAACATGGCTGCTTGATTCCCACTCTGCATGAAACCCTGAAGGTAACCGAAAAAACTTTGAAGGTGTTTTCACACCCGATAGACCAATAGACTCAGTTCTGTAGTCCACTTCCTGCTTTTGGAGTGGTCTCTGGTCCGCTTAGTATTCATATATGCACTGGAACAGCACAAGAGCTTTCTTTAATCAAACCAAGATTGAGGTTTTTAGGAGGACCAGAGTTCGATTATAAATTCACACCTCCCAGACAAATCAGACTTTCAAGATAAACGGACTAGAGTTCGGTTAAAGTGGACTAAATGTGGCTGGTGTGAATGCAGCCTGACCCTGTGGTACCAGCAGTGGGCACTGCTAACTGAAAAGTTAGCTAAGGTAACCCTAAAGCACTAATCATAAATATTAGTTCTGCTGATGCTCAAGTGCAACATCAACTTGATGTTTATTGGAAGCTAATACTAAAGTGCTAACTTCCACCATGTTGCCACCCAACATGAGTCGATGCCATAACCTGCTATTACACAGCATATTATACCACCCTCAAAAGGGTTAAATCTGTAACTACACATTTTCCTGTATGTACAGTTTGTATGATTCAGGAAGTGATTTGTTGAGTTTTGCTAACTCTGCAGATGATTTTGCGTAATAACTTTCTGCTCATCGACTGGTGAGTCTAGGTACCAAGTTATTTTCTGTCTTAGGATACTAGAGTTCTTATTGAAAATGAATCTGACACCTCTCTGCTGCCAATCATGGTTCAGGTGTCATGACCTTGTCATGTGATCTTGTGTTTACAGGTGAAGGTGTCATTGCACCAAACAAGATCCTCACCTGTGCAGCGTCCGTCTGTCTGTGCTGCCTGGTTGGCTGAACAGCAGGAACTTGATGATTCGGGCCTGAATGACCATCTGAATAGCGCGAGCTCCGCCCTGAAACACACACCTGTGCAGGTGAGACAACTCAGCAAGGTGTCTGTACATGTCCAACTGACCAAAACTCAACAGAACTCAGTTTTAGTTTGAGTTTTTGTCTGGATCCAACTAATTTCTGGGTCAACAGCAATTAGTTGGTTTTGGTAAAAGTTCAGATTCAACCAACTAAACTTCAGCTTTGAGCAACAGAAGCTGCTTTGGTCTGCATGGGTTCCTCACTCTGTCGGCCTCCAGGATGTACGACAGCTCAGAGTCCGGTTCTCTGAACTGGAAGAATGACTTCCTCCACTCGTAGTTGAAGACGTGAAACGTTCCCCCAAAGAGGATCCTCCTCAGGCTCTGAGGGAAAACAGAGGAACCTGATCAGCCCTGCTGCCACTCACCAAGTGGTCCCTCATGCAGGAAACAGTTAAAAGTTAAAACCAAGTAGCTCCAAAGGATTTAAGTACAGCCATGTGTTACTGATTACTGCGATTCGTTTTGTTACAGCTGCCCCTTTTTAATACTTGCCATTGTCATCTATGCTATTTTCTATACTGGCCATTGCTCCACTCACACATAAATAAATTAGTACAAAATCATCTATAAAACTATGACTGGCAAAACCCCTCCATACTTTCGCTCACTCATCAATACTTACAACAAGACTTACATTTGACGTTCTGATAAATTCATCACAACAATGGTTCCAAGAGTTTGTCCAACATTAGGTCAATCATTGTTTCATTTTTGCTGCACTCAATGATTGGAACAACTTGCAGAAAGTCAGTAAAACCATAGTAGATGATCAATGTAACCATGTATTTGTGTGTTTTATAGTGTTGGTACTACTATGGTTATAGTTCGCATGATTTTTATGCTAATTGTTCAGAATGATCTGGACCGCTCCGATCTTAAATTTGGGATATTCAACGCATTGGATTGTCTTGGCCTGATATTGCAGCGGGTGTGGAGTTCCCTTAGGACGAATGAGAATGCAGTCTGTAGCCAATCAGACAGCAAGATGACGGAAACATGGAAGAGAATCCAAAAGACAGAACAACTGGCATGGTGCAACAGAAAGTCCAGTGGAAGTCGGAGATCATCTGAGATCTCTCTGTATGTTTTTTTCTCTGTTAAACATAGGCCACAAACTATCGGCAATGCTTCTTCCCAGGCTCACCTCAGTCAGCTGGGGGGTGACCGGTGTTCCTCCAAGGCCAGGGGAGATCACCAGGCTCCGGGGGATGGAGCAGGGAGCCAGGAGGGTCCTGTAGTGTGGAGGGGCCTCTTCCTGGTCCTCATCCTTCGCCACATCCAACAACCTCTGAGGACGGAGAGGAACATGAACATCTCCACAGTAAACACCATCCTGGTAACACAAAACTGATTAGTTCCTTCCAAAACATTCAGGCAGAATACAACTTCTCTGGTAAAGTGGCAAAAAAGTAGCTTCATATTTTATAATGAATTCTGCAGCCAAAATATTTTCTGTTTCATGTCATCAGCTACATTTTTGAACCTCATCCATTGCTTCCATCCATTCCTGCATTTAAAGATAAAAAACACACAACAGTATAGATCCTGAAAGAACAAACAGAAAAGTATCTGAGGACCAAAGATGTCCATGGCATTTGAAAATGGCACGTTTTTCATATTTGTCCTGCACAGGAGAAAATCAGGACAAATCCTCCCAGGAATCTGGAGGAAGTTGCAGAATAAAGCAGTGATCTGCACCAGGAACCATCATTTATTGACAGCTGATAGAATCACAAGAGGTTACATGAAGATTTCAACTCCTTAGGGGTCGGATCTGTCTGGAATGGAGCCCACTGGGAAGGACTCCCACTTTATAACTAAGTTTTAAATATTCTGCTGTTAGTCTAGAAGTAGTCAGCCTATTGGGGGATCAGCCTTAGCATGCTAGTCACTAGCCTTTCCAAAGCTAAAACTATAAGTACTCAGTTACCAGTGCCAGCCTTTCATTATCCTAAATCAATCGATAGTTTCAGAGTGGATATAGCCTCCAGTGCTAAAGAAGTAGCCACTGCTGGAAGCGCAATAGTCCTAATTTTGGCACTAATTCTGCACCATAGAAAGAATCATCCATCAAGGCCAGTGGAGATTTCAGAGCAACACCTGATGTCTTCAAGAACATATCTTTTCCTGGGACATCCAGGGAATTCTCACCCCGAAAGAGGAAAACCACATTCCAGAGTCACGGCTGAGGAAGAAGAAATTACGGCTCCACTGAACCCAGTGGAGACTGTTGGAAAATTTAGTCTTAGACATTTTATTAAGATGTGGACAAAACAATATTCACGTTTTCCTTAACAGGAAGCTTTTAAATGAGTCAGAAAAGAAACTGAAACAAATCCTTTCCTTGTTCTGCAAGATATAAATTCCTTAAAACAGAAGAGAGGAAGAAAAACGAGGTTTCAAAATGTTTCAGTCTGAAGGATCATGGAAACCTGTCGGCTTCTGTAACGGACTCACATCTGGGTTCTTGTTGACTTCGTGTTGCAGCAGCTCGATGTAGTCCAACCCAGAGTCCGTCATCACCACAAAATACCTCTGTCAGAACCAGAGTCAGCAGTAGAGCCAGAACCTCAAACATCAGCTCTGCTTGAACCCCATGGTTCTGGTTCCTGAATCCGACCGATCCAGAATGGACTGCGGTTCTGCTGCACACCTGGGGCTAACAGCAGCAGGTTGGTGCAGCAGTGAAACCGAATCTTCTCTGAGTGACACATGATCAGCTGGAAGGTGAAAATGGAGCCGGCTGCAGTGCATGACCTACATCAGCAGAGGGCAGAGTGACCCAATCCTAGACCGGGCTCCAGACCACAACAATATAATTAGAACCGAGACTGAACTGTCTTATGCAGAACCTGTAACAGGTCCGGTGTTTATAAAACTGTTTTATCATGGAGGATCCTGAAGGGGAGCGTTAGAGAGTCAAAATTTAGCTATTATAACAGTGAATTAATTTGGATTATTTAGCCTGTCATATCAGATAATCATGTTACTCATTAATGTATAAACATCTAAAATAAATATTTAAGTTGAAAACTAAATATTTAGTCCCAAACTAAACAATAAGTAAGCTAAAAACTAAATATTTAGTTAGCAAGTGAAATATTTAGTTTGAGGCTAAGTACTTTGTTTGCTAGCTAAATGTTTAGCTCCAAACTAACTACATAAATCGGAAACTACATATTTATCCTTCCAACTATTCAGCTTGCTAACAAAAGATTTAGCATTTCTTTTCAAGCTAAATATTTAGTTTGGGTCTAAATATTTAGCTCCAAACTAAATATTTGTTGGAAAGCTAAGTCATTAGCAAGTGGAATATTTAGCCTTAAGCTACATATTTAATTAACAAGCTAGATATTTAGTTTGAGGCAAAATATTTAGCTTCAAACTTAGTTTAACTCCATGTTAGTTAAATATTGAGTTTCAAACTGAATTTTATGAATGTAAAATTATGACTTTTGAAAAACAAACCCTCATTATTCCCTCTCATGACAGACTAAAGATTCAAAATTATTGCTGTTAATCTTTGAATGTGTAAATTTCAGTCAGTTTTAGTTGTTGGTTGCTTAGTTGTCTCTTCTCAGCTGCGTATCAGCAGCCATAAGAGGTGAAATAAAACCTGAGACAGGATCTGACGTTCTGTTGCTCCGGTGTGTGGAGATGACTGAACAGTTAATGATCTGAAATGAATCTGTTCCCAGACTCTCACCATGCTGTGGTCGGACTGCAGCCTGATGGAAGAAACAAACGGATTCCTGGTCAGACGGTGAAGAAAAGAACAGTTAGTCATTTAATTAGTCAGATGTTTTTAGTTACTGCAGAGTGAAAACTTTCCTTCGCCGCTGCAGGTCAGAGACGTGGACCAGGATGTTCTGAAGCTCTGCCTCCATCTGTAGACACAGAGGATTTCTAACCATCAATATTACTAAATGTTTGGCTAAATATTTAAACTAAATATTTAGTTTGTGAGCTAAACATTTAGCTTGCAAGACAAATACTTAGTTGGCAAGCTAAATATATAGTTTACTAAATAAAAATGTAGCTACATGAAATATTTGATTTACAGATTACATATTGAGTTTGTAAAATTAATATTTATCCCCAAACTAAAAATGTAGTTAGTTCAGTTTATAGATGTTCAATTTCAACATTTTTCACAAACTAACTAGTTTGAGCGAAATATTTAGTTAGCAAGCTAAATATTTAATTTGCTAATAAAATGTTTTTCTAACTGAATAGTTTGCAAACTAAAAATGTTTTAAATTGATAAATGTTTAGCTCCAGGCTAAATATTTAGCTTGAAACTGTGACATGTATAAATAAATAACTAACATTGTTAGTTAACAATAAATAACTAACATAACTAACATGCTAAAAACATTTGAAAAATGAATCTCTAATTTTAGTTATGGCTAAATAACCCAAATTATTGCTTGTATTTTTTAACTGTATAACTTTGCAAACATCACCTCTCATACTCAAACCTTCTTCAGTTGGAGCAAAATGATTTTAATAACCTAATCAACCAATCAGAGATCGATCTGCTCAGGTAGATCAGGATCTTACCTGCAGTCGAATGAACACCTGAAGAGTTTGAGCTTTGCCGCTTCCTCGGTTTCTTTCTTCACTTATTTTCTTTAAGAAGCAGGAAAATCTATCTATTCATAATCAGGACGTCCTGCTGATCAGCAGCACCAGGACAGCAGAGACTGGCTGGACCGACTCTGACTGGTTCTGCACCAGTTGGGTTTGAATCCATCCAGATTCTGGAGAACATTCATCTTCCTGATTCTTGGATCAGAGGGGGTCCATCTGCGTCTCGGTCTGCCGTCACTCGGATGAAATCCTGGCCTTTAATTGGCCGTCCCACTGAGGAAGACACAATTAAAGAACTGGACACCAACCCCCTGCAGAACCGGGAGGATCCGGGCCCGCCAGACCCGATTGTTCGATTCTCTCTTTTCTGTCAACGCGCCTTCGTCTGGAGACGGATGCTCAGGTTTGGTGTCACTGCGGGGGACAGACGGGTCAAAGAAAAGAACCAGCAGGATCCTTCAGAGCCGGCTCCGGTCCAACTCCCACAGACGGCAGAATGGTTCGGCCCGGTAGGAGCAGCCTGTCATGGATCAATACCTGATCCCTGCTGATCAGTTGATCAACAGAGACTTTGGTTTTAGTCAGAGCAGGAAGTTCTGAGGTTCTACTGGGATGTGAACTTGGATCCAAATGCTTCAATCAATAATCTACACTGCAAAAACACAATATTACCAAGAATTTCTTTTTTATCTCGTTTGTAGTGAAATTTATTTCAGTACACTTGAAATAAATTACAAGTAACTTTTCATTAAGAAATATTAGTTTATTTTAAGTCAATTATTACTTATTGCTAGATTATTGCACTTTTTTCCACAATCAAAGGGCATCATACGGTTACCTAGCAACCCCAGTCACGCCCAGCTCGTTACCTAGCAACAAAATTCCAGTTCCACCAGCAGATTATTTCATTAAAAATGGGAACAATGTCGACGTTATGAGTGAAATAATCTGCCAGTAGAATCATCTTTTTTAAACATCAATATTAAGAAATTATTGACTCAAAAAAAGCTCTTATGTCTTGATGAAATGTTACGTCTAAGTTATTTTTCTCTTAGTTCGTGTGAACTCAGATATTTACAGTACAAACTAAACAAAAAGATTTGGTGCTTTTGCAGTGCAGAGTCAATAAATCCAGAGAGAAACAACAGATTTAGTCAGAACAAGTTTATTTTCCTCTAAAAAAAGTTACAAACAGAATTTATAAAGAATCAGTCGGATCATCAAGTTTTGATCCAATCATTCAGGTTCTGATCAATAATCAATGATTATCCGACTGATTCGACTGGTCAACAGTGAGTCCATCAGTACATGAGGTCGGCCGCGCCGCCGCTCAGCTCCACATCTTTCTTCCCTTGGAACGGGAACTCGATCCCCGTGAGCCGGATCAGAACCAGGTTGAGTCCGTGGAGGATGAGGATGAGGAAGAAGATCCAGAAGCAGCGGTCGTAGCGCTCCGAGTGCGTCTGGAAAACAAAGTTCTCCTCCCTGAAGTTGGAGATGAGCTCAGAGAGGCGGCAGATCTTCACCTCAGAGGCAAACAGGATCAGAACCAGGCAGCTGGTCGCACCTGCAGGACCAACACAGGCAGCTGTTCAGAACCAGAACCAGAACCAGAACCGTTATGGGGCAGGAGCTGGAGAAGTCAAAATCAATTTGATGTCTCTGACTGGAGATGCACTGATATGAAACTTTGGGCCAATATCAGTATCTGATGCTAATATTTGGTTACCGATATCATATTATTTCAACACTGTAAAAAAGCAAACAAGTTACTCACGTTGCTTCTTTGCTTCAGTTAAACTCTAATCACCATCATCTAACCTTATTTATGAAGTATATGAACGTTTATCTTTTTACTTTGTAAAAAGTGATTTTTGATGGTTGCTATCGATCATCGCCATCTTCTTTCCTCGTCAAAAAAATTACAATAAAATGCCAAGATTTTTTGCATCCTTGTTTGTTTATGCAGCTGATGACCATTTTTACATTAAATCAACTAAATAAAAGCAAAACTAGCCAATGAACTGTCTGTGTTTGACTGGCTTTACAGGAATTAATGCTAGTCATAGATTGTTTTGACGTCCATCATGGTGGAAGAGCGGGACCTGACAAGCAACGGGTCAATATCAGCATCGACATTTTGTTGCCGTTTGTTTCTGGAGGAGGTTGGCTGCGAGGTTTTTGTGTGGTTAGAAAGATGCAGAGAGAGAAATCATGGGTTGGTTCGTAAACTGGCTATCTCCAACTTTATATGAACCCCAACTTGGTGTGCTATGTCCAAAAACAAGCTAGCTTAAACTGAACCAGTAGAATCCATGGCTGAACTGGGAAAAATAACTTGGAAAAACAATCGCAGTCGCTCTGTTCAATACTCCTGACCCTCACTTCCTACGTCCGCTGTGGCGTAGGAAGCCACAGCTTCCTCTATGGCTTCCATAGCCGCTGTGGCCATAGCGGCGCCTACAACATCATATTGATCAATATGATGTCATCATATTGATCAATATGATGTTGTACCCCATGTTGTGTCGTTGGTGCATGGTCGGTATCGACATGGTTGAATTTAGCACTTTAGCGTTAGCTTTAGCTAATCTCCATGTTGGTTTAATGCTTTAGTTAGCGGCGTCCAACCGATGTAGAACCTCATCAACACCAGGCTTTAATATCTGATGGTATCTGGTAGAAATCTGAATCGAGTCCAAGCAATTACTCAGAACTATAGAGACGTCTGGACCAATCAGAGGACATCCTCGCCTCTAAGCCCCGCCCCCTGCCCTTTTTCCTGCCTCCTTTGTTCTGATCCGTCTCCTGCTTGCAGCTCCGGTTCTGTAATTGCTGCTGTTATCGTCCTCAGACCGACTGATCCATAATTAATCACTGAAAGCTTGATTAGAGAGCGTGTTCGCATCTGGTGGAGGCAGTTTGGTTCTGTTTGCTCCTCCGGTATTCACCTCCTTACAAATGCTTTCATTGTTAGTTCATTGATTAAGCAAAAAAAAGACAACAGGCCCTGACTAAAGAAATTCAAAAACAGATGATAAATAGATGATTAACTCCTTCTGTCACAAAATCATTTCTAAGGTTTGGAGACTTCATTGAACTGGAGTGAGAGACATTACAGCAGGACGATGATCCAAAGCACAGATCACCTCTAAATCCCTAAAAAAACAAACAAAGTGGACTTTTAGAAGTGGCTCAGTCAAAGTCCAGACATTGGTGTAGCATTAAGCAGGGGAAAGTCTCCAATGCGACTAAAATAAAACAAAACTCCTCAATGATTTAAAAATAAAGACTCATTGCTAGTCTTTACAAACAACTGATGGTTGAAGCAGTTATTAGGTTTAGGGGAGAATTTGACCATAAATGCAGGACAGAGGATCAATTCAAGGATTTATTGGTTCTACATGTCTGACCGGGATTAATACATTTGATCTAAGCTTTCCAAAAAAATCTGGTTAATCACACTAGATTTATGATTTAACAAGGCAGGCCAATACTTTATTATTATTATTATTATTATTATTATTATTATTATTAGTAGTAGTAGTAGTAATTTTAGTCTTCTTATTATTAGTATTATTGTTGTCATTATTATTATTATATTATTATTATTATTATTATACTGTTATTAAACAGACAGATTTTATTGACATTAAACTGTACATTTAAAATTCACATATAGTTATGAATTATATTAATAATTAAATAAGAAGTTTCAGTATAAATACTGTTCATTTTTAATTTTTTAAATATTTTTTTTATTAATTTTCTTTATCTTTCTATTTAGTATTCTTTTCTTTTTTCCTATACGACCCAGTTGGTTTATAAAGCCTCGTATAAACCAACTTAATAATGAAATCTTCTTTCCACGAAGTATAATTATATTTCCTCAGGAAAATTGTCTGATACAAATATATGTTTGAAAAAAATTGATTACTGTTATAACTATTGTTGATTTAATTATTTAAATGGAATTAACCCAGAAATAAACCCGGGTTAAGCCGTCCAGCTGCTCGGAGGACCAAAGCTGCTGTTCTTCTTCTACTGGTCGGTGACACAGAGAGTGCGGCCTCACAGCAGACGCAGGTCCACAGGTAAAGTCCCATGGGGCCTTGCAGCGTCTCGTAGGGCCGCCCGAAGGCGTTGAAGAAGAAGAAGCCGGAGGCCACGGAGGAGAAGAGAACCACAGCGCTGCAGAAGAAGACGATGGTGACGTGGAGGCCGGCCGGGATTCCACCCAGCAGGTCTGGGAAGACTGGAGGAGAAGAAGAAGACATGGAGGTTAACAGCACTGGTTTCTATTTTATTAAAAATACATTTATTCACATCCCAACATGGCAGCACAAAATGATTTGATTAAAAAAATACTTTACTTATCCCAAAGCAAATTAAATGTCACAACATTCAAGTTTCTTCAGTCATTGAAGATGTTAGTTCAACGTGTCAAACTGGAGGCTCGGGGGCCAAATCCGGTACGCCATAAGTTTTTATCCTTCCAGCTGTACAGATATTCTCATCCGTACTACTTTCTCTTACTACTCTCCAGTGATGCATAACCTCCACTTTTCTCCAGCTTAACTTTATTTTTCTCTGTTTTCTATATTTTTCTACACCTGGTTACAAAGTCACAGAACTGGAACAATCAGCTGAGTTTTTTAAATTCCCGTCTAAAAACTAAATATCAGCATCACTCATTCTAACCTCTGTGTTAGAATGACCAAAATGATTCATTCTGTAAATAGTTTAGATAATGCTGAAACAGTTAATCGTGATTAATTGATTATTGAAATAATCAACATATTTCATAGTCGATTAATTGTTACCTGGAGAACTGAGACCCTAAAAAGGCCTTTAGCTGAAAGAACAACAGTCAGATCAGTAATTAAACCAAAACTGTACAAAAACATAAACATTTAAAATAAAAAAAATTCCTGTCTGTAAATCTATGTGGCAGTTTCAGCTTCAAATTCTGTAAATTAAATATTATATTAAGCACCTTTTGCATCCAGTTATTAATCAGTTAATCCATAAATAATCAACAGATCAACCAAACACTGAATTAATGTTCAATCTAACAGAAGGAGGTTAACTTTTCACATGGTGATGTTAGATTTTTTTTTTTTTTTTTGCTGCATATAAATGATAAAATGTTCACCAAAATAATTTATGGAATAAAATGTTTCTTATTTTAAAAAATGAATTTTTAATGATTTGTTTTTAGCATCTTAAAACAGGCTTAAGCAGTTAAATGAAGTCTAGAGAATGTGACAGCTTTTTATTCGATTAGTCGATTAATTAATAAAAAACCATTAGCTGCAGCCCTGATTGTAAATAAATAATTGTTTTGAGAAAGCTCCGGTGATGACGTCACAGTCGTGTGAGCTCGTGATCCCGCTGTTCGTCCTTCTGGACCGGTGACTGTCCTCATTACTGTCACAGAGCGGTTCTGATCCGGCCCACTCAGCCGGAAAGCGTGTTAGTGACGGATGGTCGCTCCATTAACTGGGACCAGTAACCGCTCTGTTCTGGTCCAGTCTGGAGGAGAGAGCGGTGAGACCAACATCATGTCCCACAGAACCGGCCCGGATTCAGGTTCTGCTTAATTCAGAGACAATAAGTGAATGTTTTCTGCCTCAGAGCAACAGAACCAGAACCAGAACTCTGGTCCGTGCGCTGTAGGATTCTGCAGAACCAAACAAGAGGAGCGGAAATATCTAAATCGGAACCAGAGTGTTTCAGCACAAAAGTCACGGTGAAACTTTAATCTGGGTCAGAACCACATGAAAGACTGAATTTAATAACATTTTAATAAAAACTAACTTTTTGATGGGAACTTCACATCTCGCTGGTTAAATCCAGTTTCTGTTCTGCGTCTCAGCGCCACCTGCTGGTCGGAACCGGAGGAGCAGTTCGGGTGTTTCGGTTCAGTTTTTGAACTTCAGTTGGAATGAAAAAAAAAATCCAGGGAATCTGTTGATCCTCCTGGATGATTTCATGTTTTGTAAAATTACACAGAAATGAACAGCAATAATTCAAGATATTAATAAGAAAATAAATGTTCATGTTTTCACCATGTTGTTCTTTTTTTTTTTTATAAATGCCACAGCTTCAAACTATTTTTATTATAAAGCTAAATATTTAGGTAACTAAAAATTTAGTTAGGAAGCCAGTTTGGATTTAGAAAGTTTGGAAATAAATATTAAAATTGAAGCTAAATGTTTAGTTTCTAACTGAATATTTAGCTAACAAGCTAAACATTTAGTTTTAACTAAACATACACATTGCAACTTAAATATTTAGTTAACTAATTACATATTTAGCTTAAATTTAAATATTTTCTATTTTATTTAGCAAGTGAATTTGGATTTAGTAATATTGTAATTAAATACTTCTGTTGAAGCTAAATATTTAGTTGTTTTACTAAAGCTAAATATTTAGCTTTAAGTTAAATACAAGTTCAATTTAACTTAACCAAATATTTAATTTGGAACTAAATATTTAAATTTAAGCTAAATAATTAGCCTGTTAACTAAATACTTAGTTTAGAACTAAATATTTAGTTCAGACTAATTTTAAAATGAGTCTAAATATTTAGCTGGAAATAAAATGTATAGTTTGGAACCGAATATTGGTAATTGCATTTTTAGTCTGAAACTGTGTGACATTTAAAAATGAATAATGGAAAAAATGCGACTTAGAGAAATGAACCATTTTGCTTTTATAAATAATCCAGATTATTGCTGTTTATTTCTGACTGTAACTTTACAAACGGAACTCCTTAGTTTTCATGTTAGAATCAACATTGGTGCTTATTTTAATAAAACCTGGGATCCAAGTTTCTGTTCTTCAAGGAACACTATCTAAACCAGGGGTGGGCAATCCTGGTCCTCGAGGGCCGGTGTCCTGCAACTTTTAGATGCATCTCTACTTCAACACACCTGAGTCAAATAATGAGGTCGTTAGCAGGACTCTGGAGAACTTGACTGCACTTAGGAGGTGATTCAGCTGTTGGATTCAGGTGTGTTGGACCAGGGAGACATCTAAGAGTTGCAGGACACCGGCCCTCGAGGACCAGGATTGCCCACCCCTGATCTAAACGGACCCTCCGGTTCCGACCCGTGGACCCCCGGTAGGACTCACATGAGAACCGGGACGGTCTGCCCCCCAGGCCGCACTGCTTCACCCTCTCCCCGTGGAACAGCCCGTAGCTCAGCTCCCCCAGAAACTGGTCCAGTTCGGCTCCGGTGGCGTTGACGAGCTCGGCTCCGGTTCGACAGAGTACGACCCCGCGGAGCCAGTAGGGCAGCCCGGTGACGACGGCAGCCGACAGGGCGCAGCAGAGGCTCAGGAGGCCGGCGGAGCAGAACAGAACCTGCTTCTGTCGGTTCGGCATGGTGATGGAGGAGGAAGAGGAGGAGTCCAGATCAGGGCGGGGGGGACTCCATCAACCCGAACTGAACCGCAGAGACCAACAGCAGCCAGGACTATCCCGACAGAACCGGCAGTCCATCAGAACTTCAACGGGACCAGATCGGATGACACCTCCTCTCTGCCGTCACCATGGCAACAGAGGGTCCAATTACCTCCCGGAGGGGCGGAGGGGTCAGAACTGTCCCGTAAAGGCTGACAGATGGCTCGCTGTCTCTCCTGACCTTATACGGACTTCCGCTCACTTCAACCTCGTCAGAACCGAACTTTGGACCGCTGGTTCTGTGGAGCCTTCAGCTGAGGAGCCTGGTTCCGATTAGTGAACCTGTTCAGATGATGATGATGATGATGATGATGATGATGAGGGGAACTGTAATCAGTGGCAAAAAGTGAGTATTAACGACCTGCCATACATGTGGGCGCCGAGCGAGAGAGGGCGCCAAAACGTTTGTTTTTGGTATTTTCTGTATTGGTGGTATTTCAGCTGTTTGCGGTTTGAAGAGATTTACATTATTTTATCTCACTGTCAATATTGTCCCATAAACCGACACATTTACTCAAAATGCATCGTCACATTTTTTATGTAAGTTTTTGAAGTTGTTTTGATTTCTCTCTCTCTACAAATGTTGAATATTGTTTGGTAAAAGTTTTTTATGCGCTTTCTGCATAAGTTTTAAAATATTGCACTCTATCAATTCATAAAGTTTCACTAAGATTGACTGTATAAATATTCTGTTTGTGTGATCTCAGTTTAAACTTCCACTGACGACTAACGGCTCTGTTCTGCAATTATGACAGTCGACCTTTGACCCTATGTGGGGTCAAAGGTTGTCAGTTTGAAACCAAAACTTTATACGGTTCTGGTTCTGTACTGCAGGTGATCAGAACCAGAACCCCTGAGCTGTTACGTCTCTGCTCGGCCAGCAGGGGGAGCTGTTACGTCATTTATTGAATCTTTCTGGCATTTATCACGTGACCATTTCAGAGCCACACCTCTCCAGCAGGTCCGGATTCGGTCCAGACAGACGGAGCCGGAGCAGCAGAACTTTAGTCCTTCATCATGAGGTGAGTTTCCTATTGATCGGTGATCTGCAGCTGCAGCAGTTTCTGATCAAACGATCAGTTATTGAAATAACATGATAGCTTGTATCACAAAGCAACACATGGTAACTACATTTAATCATATTTTCAGATTTACTGATGTTTATTGATGCTTTTGTGGAACAAACTGGAGAAAATCGTAAAAATAAAATTTCTCATAGTCATTTTAAAAAAAATTAATAAAATTTTTATCAAGATATTGATAAATCTATTTTTTTTTTTCATAATAAACAATAAATGGTAACAACATCATATGATAAATATCCATCCCTCTGTTC
This sequence comes from Xiphophorus hellerii, assembly GCF_003331165.1. NCBI lineage: Eukaryota > Metazoa > Chordata > Actinopteri > Cyprinodontiformes > Poeciliidae > Xiphophorus > Xiphophorus hellerii. The sequence continues at coordinate 2,148,997 of NC_045689.1, forward strand.
CAGTCCCGTCTGGTCTGGTTGGTTCTGATCCGGTTGTCTCTGTGCCTCAGGATCTTCCTCCTCTCCCTGCTGGTCCAGTTCGGATGCGGCGCTGAGCTCCAGTTGGAGATGTACGGCAGCCTGGAGTCTCCAAACTTCCCCGACCCGTATCCCACAGACACCAAGCGGAACTGGACCATCAGCGTTCCGGACGGATTCCGGATCACGTTGTTCTTCAGCCACTTTGACCTGGAGCCGTCCTACCTGTGCGAGTACGACTTCGTCAAGGTAAGCTAGGAAGACCCGGAACTGGATCAGGAAACTTTCTGGATCCGGCTGCCTTTCAGAGTCTGAATAGGAACCAAGTTAACTATCCTTAAATGTAGCTGCAGTCAGACTTCTGTGTGAACGGTTTCTGACTCCAAACCGACCCGCGTGAAGAAGAAGAACGTAGCCGCCGCCCAGCAGCGCGCTGTTTATGGGAGTAAAGATGGCCGCCGCCCAGCAGCACTCTGTTTATGGGAGTAAAGATGGCCGCCGTCCAGCAGCGCGCTGTTTATGGGAGTAAAGATGGCCACCGCCCAGCAGCGCTCTGTTTATGGGAGTAAAGATGGCCGCCGCCCAGCAGCGCGCTGTTTATGGGAGTAAAGATGGCCGCCGCTGTCTGTGGATGTGTTGTTATGTAAATCAACTTTTTTGAGTTTTACTTTTTGTTATAATATTATCATCAAAAACAAACATGGAGTGTCGCTTTGACTCTTTTATGCATATTTGAGGAATACTTTAATCTCCATGGCAACAAATCAGATGGCAATAAAAAGCCTGGGTGGACCTAGCTGGTTTTATACTGGTTTGTACTTGAATTACATTGTTTTTTTGCTGGTTTGTGTCTTTTTATAATGGTTTTAAACTGGTTTATACTGATTTATACTGGTTTTGTACTGGTTTTTCATTGCTTATCACCCAGGTTTTATACAAGTTTGTATTAATTTATTCTGGTTTGTACTGATTTACACTGGATTATCTTGGTTTGTACTGGTGTGAGACGGGGTTTACTGTTGCTGCTCTGAATCTGAGGTGTGTGTTGGTGCAGATGTTAGGTTTATCGGAGTGTGTGTCGGTGTGTATCGGCGCCCCGTGGTCCGTTGACCCTCCCAGTCTCTGAGTCAGATAAACAGCAGCTGAATGTAAACAGAGCTGCTGGTCTGTTTTCTCTCCCCAGTTTGGACTGAGCCCTGATGGACCCAGATCTCTGGGAGGTTAATGGTTCCAGTTTGACCCATTTGGGGCTTGATAGAAGTTGGTCTGATGAACCTGGAGCCTGCTGCTCATGTTAGACTTTGTTCTGACTTTAGATTACTTGAAGTCAGAACTTTGTGGTTCTGATCCAGATCTCTGGTTCTTCATTCTGACGTAGTTTCTCTGGCCTGCTGTGTTGCTGTGCAGGTGGAGGCGGACGGAGAGGCGCTGGCTTTCTTCTGTGGGAGGGAGGAGACGGACACCGAGGTGGTACCGGCCCAGCGGGTCATCACCTCCCCCAGAAACTCCCTCACCGTCCAGTTTGTGTCTGACTTCTCCAACGAGGAGCGATTCTCCGGATTCGTGGCTCATTATAGCGCAGTGGGTGAGGAAACCCAAACAGCCGAGCTGCTGGTTCCTCAAGTTCTGATACAGGAAAAGAACCCGACAGTTAGCATGTCGGATTAACATTAAAACGTTCAACAGCGTCTGAAATCAGTGATGAACCCCGACATGTTCAGACCATTTTTATATGGTGATTTAAATGATCTATATACTATTGAGCCACAACATTTAGATGCAAAACTTACATTAACAAATAACCGAAGGTGTTAAAACAAATTGGATACAAATGGATTGTTTTGAGAGAATCCTCATGTTCTCCTTGTGACACAAGGTTGAATTAAGCACTTTAGCATTAGCTTCCGCTAAAGACTATGTTTATGATTAGTGCTTTAGCGTTAGCTTAAGCTAAATTCAGCGCTTTAGCATCAGTGTAGTTGATATATAATTAGTGCTTTGGGGTTAGCACCGCTAATATTTCAGTGCCTGCCACTGGTTTTCTGATTTTCCCAGTCTCATGGTCATTCTAGATAAAAATAAAATTATTTGGCCACAGAGGAGAAAATTTTCACCAAATACCTCAGAGATTTCTACATTATGTCACATCTTCACAAGCAAAAAACTCAAAGCTGTCTGATGTCCAAAAGTCAAGAAATAACATTTTTCCATGATTAAAATCATAAACTTCTGATATTGAAACTGAGATATTTTCTGAGTAGTGAGATGGCAGCACTTGGACGGGCCGACCTCTTCCTGCTGCTTGAAAACATCAGAGCCTGAACTCTGACCCTTCTTCTTCTTCTTCTGCAGATATAGACGAGTGCAGCGAACGCGGTGATGAGGAACCGCTCTGCGATCATTTCTGCCATAATTTCATTGGGGGATACTACTGCTCCTGTCGCTATGGTTACCAGCTGCACACAGACAACCACACCTGCAGAGGTGAGTGTGTCGGCGCCCCCTGGAGGCCCACGTGGAACCTGCCTTTACTTTGTAACAAGACATTTTCACAGTATTACAAGTTGAATAATCCGCCAGTGGAACTGGAACTAGAAACTAGTCAAAGTGACTTGGTAAGATTTAGTGTTTTTGCAGTGCAGTGAGTGTTGTTGTCTCTGAGAGCAACATGGATCAGAGTTAAACTAACTGATCAGTCATAACTCAGTGAACGGTTACAAGTCAGCTGGTTTTCAACCAGTTAAACCATTGTAACCAGTAGACATTCACTTGATTTCACTGACACCAAAGCATCAGGGGCCTCAGGGGCCTCAGGGGCCCGGAGCCGTTAGACCTCAGTGTGGCTGATAACAGCTGCTGATTGGTGGAAATGTTTACACGATGAAGACGTTTTAGTGTGGAGGAGGAAGCTCAGTGAATCTGCGTGTGTGTGTGTGTGTGTGTGTGTGTGTGTCCAGTGGACTGCAGCGGCGCCGTGTTCAGGGAACGCTCTGGCATCCTGAGCAGCGTTAACTTTCCGGGTCCGTATCCGAAGAGCTCTGACTGCTGGTACCGAATCGAGCTGGAGGCTGGGTTCAGGGTCCAGATGAACTTTGACCCCCGTTTTGACGTGGAGAGCCATCCGGACATCAGCTGCCCCTACGACCACCTGAAGGTGGGACAAACACATCCAGGTTATCATAGCTAACCAAAACGAGCAAAAACTGAAACTGAGAAAACAATTTCATTAACTGAAATAAATAAAAATGGTTATTAATTAGGAAAAACTCAAACTAATTGGAACTGCATTTATAAAACTAAAACATACTGAAATTATAGATACAATGCCCTTCGTTTCTGTGTTCATTAATCTATTAATTCGCTTTTCATGCTGATGTGAAATAGATGTTTTATGTCAGCTGTTGGTAAATTACGGTACTCCAGGCTCCTCCTGGCAGCTACACTGTGCTAATCCGCAAAATGGTAACGGCAAAAGTTGGGAGAAAACTCCAGTCAGCTGGTTATCCCACAATAATTGGATACGCTTTTTGAAAATGTTTTTTTCTGTGGAGTATTCATTAACCATTTGATGTATTCATAATCACAATACTTTGGTTCATTTTTAGTTGCATAATTAAAAAAGATACAAGTATAAAGTGCTAATAGAAACTAAACATTAAAGTAATAATTAATAAAAACTAGCAAACACACTCTAAAAACTAATTAAAACTGAATTAGATTGTGCGTGCCGTGGTGGCGTAGGGCGTAGCGCGACCCGTATTTGGAGGCCTTGAGTCCTCGACGCGGCCGTCGCGGGTTCGACTCCCGGACCTGACGACATTTGCCTCATGTCTTCCCCCCTCTCCTTCCCTGTTTCCTGTCAGCCTGCTGTCGTATAAGGGACACTAGAGCCCACAAAAGACCCCCTGGAGGGGTAAAAAAAAAAAAAAAAACTGAATTAGACAAAAAGTCAACATAAAATGAAACTAAAGTATAATGAAAAACCCAAAACTATTATTATCCTGCCTCACACTCCTCTCCAACCACACACACACACACGCCTGCGTGGCTATCTTTGTGGGGACTTTCCATTGACTTCCACTCATGTTCTACATCCTAACCTTTACTCTAACCATCACATACCTGACCCTAACACTAGCCAAAACTCAATGCACACCTCAGCCCTGAAACTAACCCCTAACCTAAAAACAGCATTTCCCCTCATGGGGACCAAGGAAATGTCCCCACAAGGAGCTCTGGTCCCCATAGCCCCTCATTGTAGACAGAAATATGTCCCCACAAGGCTGTAAGAACCTGGTTCACACTCTGAGGTGATGACGGAGCATGTGTGTGTCAGATCCAAGCAGGAAGCAGAGAGTTTGGCCCGTTCTGTGGCGATCGGTCTCCAGGAATCATCCGGACCGACAGCAACATCGTCTCCATCCAGTTCCACAGCGACGACTCTGGAGAAAACCTCGGCTGGAGTCTGAGCTACACCGCCACAGGTGAGACCACGCAGGGGGCGGGGCCACAGGGCTGATGTGGAGAGAGAAATTAGGCTTTTATTTTGAAATTACAGGAAGTCAGTGTCCAGTACCTGAGGCTCTGCCCAACGCGGTGATGGTTCCGATCCAATCAGAATACTCCTTCAAGGACCATGTGGTGTTCAGCTGTCAGCCGGGGTTCCTCCTGGTCCAGGTGAGGCTTCACTCTGCTGCTGGGAACTGAAACTGGAACCAGTGACTGAACTGGGAGCAGACAGAGACATTCTTATTGGTCTACACAGGAAACACAGGAGAGAGTCTGATTGGCTCTTGACGTCATGCAGGTTTTATTTGATCCATCAGATTAAATTTGATTAAACTTTATTTACTTTAGTTAATCAAAATAAAAAACTGAAACTCTTGAATTTTGCTCACATGGAGAATTTTTTATGACTTTAGATTAATGGAAACCAAAAATTTCTCATAAAATCAGAATACATCTGGCCAGTGGTGGGAACACTTCTGCTAACCCGCTAATGTGCTAATAGCTGAGCAAATTTTTTGTTTAGCACTTTAACTTTTTTGCTAACTTTAAAAACATTTAGCACACTCAGGTTGCCCTAAAATATTTTTTCCAGCTAAATGCTAAGTGCTAATTTGCTCAGTTGTTTTGTTAATTTTAAGTTGAATAAAGTTCAACATTTGTGTTGAAGTTTTGGTTCTTGACTGGTAGCAATAGTTAGACATTTATGTTGAGGCTCTTATTTTGAGGTGTGTGTCAATATGGAAAAATTTAGTGCTTTAACTTTTGCTAAATACCATGTTGGTGTAGCTTTTAGCTTTAGCAGAACTAATGTTTATGATCTGTGCTTTAGAATAGAATAGAATTAGAATAGAATAGAATTCAACTTTATTGTCATTGCACTGTCACAAGTACAAGCAACGAGATGTAGTTTGCATCTATCCAGAAGTGCTCTACGAGATATAAATATTTATTTACAGATGTACAAGACTGTGTATGTATGGACTATAAGGGGTTATAGCAAGAGATATAGATATTGTTTATAAATATAAATATGGGAGCTATATGCACAGATTATACAGATTATACAAGAATGTTAGGGAATGGATTATATATGTATATAATATAATACAAGATAAATAATGGCAGATAAAATGTACAGGTTGTATGTGTGTGTGAAGAAAACAGTCCGTGATGTGTGTGTGTGTGAGGATAGTCCATGTGTTATTGTTGTATGAGAGGATAGGGGAGTACAGTCCTTATAGTTTATGTTTTATGTCAGGAGGCGTTCAAAAGCGTGACAGCTGTGGGAAAGAAGCTGTTCCGGTGCCTGGTGGTTCTGGTCTGTAGGCTTCTGTAGCGCCTCCCAGAGGACAGGAGGGAAAAGAGTGTGTGTGCTGGGTGAGTGGAGTCCTTTGTGATTTTCCCGGCCCTTTTCAAACACCGCTTCCTGTAGATGTCCTTGATGGCAGGGAGCGGTGCCCCGGCGATATACTGGGCAGTTTTCACCACCCTCTGCAGCGCCTGCCGGTCGGAGACAGAGCAGTTCCCGTACCAAGCTGTAATACAGTTGGTGAGGATGCTCTCAGTGGTGCAGCGGTAGAAGTTCGTGAGGATCTCTGAGGACAGGTGGTTCTTCCTCAGGGTCCTCATGAAGAAGAGGCGCTGATGCGCCTTCTTAATGAGTTTGGAGCAGCTGGTCGTCCAAGTCAGGTCCTCGGAGATGTGGACTCCCAGGAACTTAAAGGTGTCCACACGCTCCACCACTGTCCCCTTAATGTGGATGGGTGGATGTGGGTCAGCGTTCCTCCTGAAGTCCACGATAAGCTCCTTGGTCTTCTCGGTGTTCAGCTGCAGGTTGTTTTTGTCGCACCACTTAGCCAGACGGTCTACCTCCTCCCTGTAAGCGGCCTCGTCATTATCTCTGATGAGGCCGATCACCGTGGTGTCGTCTGCGAACTTGATGATGGCGTTAGCGCCATGGACAGGTCTGCAGTCGTAGGTGAAGAGGGAGTAGAGGAAGGGACTCATCACACAGCCTTGTGGCGCTCCGGTGTTTATGATGATGGTGGATGAGAAGTGGTTGTCCAGCCGGACATGTTGAGGTCGACTGGTCAGGAAGTCGAGCAACCAGTTACACATGAGTGGACTGATGCCGAGGTCTGTGAGTTTGGTAATGAGTTGTGATGGGATGACAGTGTTGAATGCTGAACTAAAATCTAAGAACAGCAATCTGGCGTAAGTGTTCTTACTGTCCAGGTGAGAAAGGACAGAGTGCAGCGCTATTGAGACTGCATCCTCTGTGCTCCTGTTCTGCCTGTATGCAAATTGGTGGGGGTCTAGTGTGGGGGGGAGACAGGATCTGAGGTCTGCTAGGACCAGCCGCTCCAAGCACTTGGTAATGATGGGGGTAAGGGCTACCGGGCGGTAGTCACTGAGTCTGGTTGGGCTGGGATTCTTGGGGATTGGGACGATGGAGGTAGACTTGAAGCAGGTCGGTACCACAGCGCGGGCCAGGGACAGGTTGAAGATGTCCGTCAGCACTCCTGCCAGCTCCCCAGAGCACGTTCTGAGGACACGTCCAGGTATGCCATCAGGACCCGCAGCCTTGTGGGATTTAATCCTGCTCAGAGCCGCTCCTACGTCAGTGGGGAGGAAAGTCAGTGGCTGTTGGCCTGGGGTGGTAGCTGCTTTGGTTGCAGTTTAGGGTTAACCTTTTAGTTAACACTGCCCTCCACTGCATTTGGGCATTAAAGAAGGATTTTTAATAGCGAAATCATATTTTTGGTCATGTTGTGACCCCAGCGGTTATAGGAAAGACTTCACTCCTCCATGCTGTGATGTGTCTGCAGGACGGTGGGACGTCGGATCGTCTCCAGCTGGAATGCCAGGCTGACGGCTCGTGGAGCGGCCGTCCTCCTCGCTGTGACAGTAAGACTCGGATCTGAGCTCAGAGCTGCTGATGGACTTGTTTCCTGTCCAAAATGGAGATTCTGGAGTTTCACTCAGCAGATCTCCAGTTTCTGAATCTGCCCTCTTGTTTTACACACTCAGATTTATTCATTACAGATTATTTAATTAGTGTGAAGCTGCACTGTTTCCAACATTTAATGGACCAAACTTCAGGTTCGAGAGGTTTAATCCTCTTAACTGCAGTACATAGTAATTTGTTACACCAGCAGGGGGTGCTGTTGTTAGGAAAAAGGAGATTTTGTTTGGACCTCTCATGTTTCGGCCAATTTGCCAAAATCCATTTTCATCAACGTTTTTTTATGCACCTTATTAAGAGTTGGACTAGAAAATATTGATAGAAATGACGAAATAACTTCCTCAATTTTGCAATAAAGTTTTTACAGTGGCTAAACAATAAGTGATCATCAGTATCAATATTAATATAAAGTTTGTCACCTTTCCTAGAGAAGTTTAGAATCTTGTAATTATCTAAGGTTTTGCTCACCAAGCCGTGTGTGTGTGTGTGTGTGTATACGTCCATGTGTAAGAGTAAACACATACCTCTGAAGAAAACCTACAGTTTAACTGTTTTACTGCATTATTTATGGCAGCACGATTAGTCAGTGCTGACTATCAGTTTGTGATTTCCTTCATCCGTTCCGTCACTTAAATTTGAAACTCATAGATTTTTTTCTGTAACACTTGCTAGTGTGATACATGTCAGTAAAAGTTCCTCATCTGTAAATTTATTTCTGAAGAGTGTGACAGGGACTAAACAGGCCTGGGTGAGGATACTCATATGAATCTTTCAGTTTTCCCTAAAGTTGAACGTTTTTTACAGTGCACAACCAGGCTGCAAGAGTTGCTCCAACTTGGGAAATTGTTGGTTTTTTACCTTTAAAATTATCCACTACTTTTGTCTCTGACTTTGTTTTCCCTCCATCCATTATTTTACACACTTGAGTTTGTTCACTAACAAAATATAATACACCTGTAGTTGTTGAATTTTCCATCAATAAAGCTTATAAATTATTTTATTTTATCAATGTAAATGTAACGCTTTTCTTAAATGCGCAGGTCTGACTGCAGGGCTTAGTGTTAACCACTCTATAAAATCAGAAATAGGTACGGCATGGAGTCATGATTGGGTGGATAATTGATGCAACTGATGCAAAGAGCTTTGTTTATATTGCCATTTATTGCAGTGGAAATAGTAATGATAATAATAATGACAATAATAATAATAATAATAATAATACTAACAGCAAAAACTAAACAAAGAGAAATTGTTCAAAAGAAACAAGGACGGGGAAAAAGAACAAACCGAAAAAGAAATAATCAATAATACTTCAAAACCAAATGTAGTTCAAAAGTCCAAGAGCAACGGGAGAATTGTTCTTTTCCTTTAGATACTCCCTTAGAGTTTATTTTGTTTCCTGTATGGAAAGTGTTGTTTGGTTTTCCTGTGTGGAGAGTGTCTTTCTTTTTCCTACCACCAGGTGGTGTGTGGGTAGCTCGCCATCCTCCTTCAGCAAGCGAGTCGATGAAGGGGGAAAAAAAAAACCTGACCTAAAAGGCCAGAAAACATACATTAAGTTCATATATAAATGTTATATTTATATAAGCTAAATGGGAAAAAAACAAATACATACTGCTATGTATTGACAACCACTTCATATATTATAAAAATGAGAGAAAACAAAAAATCCTTTTAAAAAGAAAAGTGCACTTCATAATTCAAGTTCAAAATTTCTCAAGGTAATTAGCAGTCGCTACGAACAGCTAATAATAAATCAAATCAATCAACTTTAAGAATGTGATTGATCAAAGTAGCTACAAACAAAATCATATTAGGTACCAGACTTCATTGATGCACCAGCATGGAATACAACAATAAACAAAGAAATCATGAAAAATAATCAAATCTAAAGTTGAAAGAGAAGCCTTTAAATATTAAAGGTGTGGCCTTTAATTCGGCTTTAACAGTGTGACTTTTTATTAAGTAAGTTATTAGTAAGTGGACTGAGCTGATGTGGCAACTGATTGTCGAGTTGGTAGCTAATGCTAACTGGCGGCGCACAGCGGAAATAACGCCCCATCATATATGGATGAATATTTACTCACCGTCGAGTAACGGCTTGTTTGAGGAAGTGGATGTTACTTGTTCTCATCAGAAGGTAAACCAGGCATCAACAAAGCCCAACCTGGTGAGTATTGCAGCGGATATATTAGCGGCGCTAGTATTGCTGATACAACGTCAAGTTCAGATGGTACTTAACTCACCGCAGATCCTCGAGTTTTAGAGATGAATTCGTTCAGCGATGAGTTGAGTTGGAGATTTGAGATTGTTTTATTAACAACCAACGCCACAACCAACAGTGAGCAGCAGCACAGTGGAAACCCGGAAATACACATGAGGGTCCCAGCTGTTAAAGGGACGGCTTAAAGGGAAGGTGGTTGGGGCGTGGTGGTCACGTGGGTTACATGTTCCCCCCCTGATCCCATGCACGTCCCCGTGCATCCAGCCAGTCTGGATGGCTGGCTGGATAATACCAGGAACAGTCATGTGTTCATCATCCTCAGTCCCTTCAAGAGCATGTGTAAATGCAGTGGTCAGTCCATGAAACAACAACTGGATACTCTTCAACAGCGGGTGACCGAGTTGGGAGTACTGTAAACGTTCTGGTGGTCTTCTTACTCGGGTTGACCTCCGCAAAGATGGTTCTCCCTCAAGACTCGATGGTTCTGTTTCGGGACTTGATGATTCTGTTTCAGGGCTTGATGGTTCTGTTTGAACAATTAAGTCCACTTCTGGTTCCATATTATTGGTGGAGGGCTCTGGAGTGACAGGCTCAGGACCTCCCTCAGCAGCAGGATCTCCAGCAGCATCTCCTGCAGAATCATTAGTTTTTGAACTGATGTTTACTGCCTCTCTGTCCACAGGTTGAAATTCCCTTGGTTCCTCTGTGACAACTGGGAGTTCCTGTTCCAAATCCTCCTCCTCTTCTGCAGCAGAGGATGGGGGCTGATCAGGAACTTCAGGTAGGTCTGCAGGTGGAACAAATTGCTGGACAGGAGGTACTGGTGAATTAACAACAGTGATGAATTTCACAGGCTCGAAGGAAGAAGGATCATACAGAGGTGAGATGATCTCATCTTCTGATGCATCTTCATTATCAGGGTCAGGTAAGTTCACAGGCAGGTGCTTTTTCCTCTTCACAGGTAAGTTTTTTACAGGACTCTGTTCAGCTAGGTAATTACAAGGCAACAAAAGATCACAATGGAGTGTTCTGAGAGGTTTATCCTGGTTCTCTGGTTTTACAGTGTAAACAGGGAGGTTGCCAGCCCTCTTTACCACTACATATATGTCAGGTTCCCATTTGTCAGCCAATTTGTGCTTTCCTCTCAGTCGGACGTTTCTAACAAGGACCCTGTCGCCTACGGCAAGTTCAGAAGTGGTGATACGCCGATCAAAAGAGGCCTTATTGCGGGACATCACCTTCTCTGAGTTTTCCGCAGCCAACTGATGGCTGTCTTGCAGATGCGTTTTCAGTCTTTGGACATACTGTAGGTGAGAGGTGGAGGTGTCCTCTTCCAGTGGTAACCCAAAAGCCACATCTATGGGAAGACGAGGTTGGCGACCAAACATTAGTTCGTATGGAGAAAACCCAGTGACATCATTTTTAGTGCAATTGTATGCGTGAACAAGGGGTTTTACAAAATCTTTCCATCGAGATTTATTCTGCTCACTTAATGTCCCTAGCATGTTAAGCAATGTGCGATTGAATCTTTCCACAGGGTTACCTCTAGGGTGATAAGGAGTTGTCCTTCCTTTATGGATGCCAGATATATCACACAGTTCTTTGATGGTACGGGACTCAAAATCCGGTCCTTGGTCACTGTGTAACCTCTCTGGAATGCCATAGTGGACAAAAAAATTTTCCCACAAGCATTTAGCAACAGTTCGAGCTTTCTGATTTGGTGTTGGAACAGCAACAGCATATTTTGTGAAGTGATCTGTAATCACGAGAATATCTTTCACTCTGCGGTCTGGCTCCAGAGACAGGAAGTCCATGCACACTAGCTCTAGAGGTCTTGAAGTCTTGATGTTAACGAGAGGTGCAGCCCGTTTGGTAAAGTTTTCCTTTTTACACATCGTTCACAGGTCTTGATTTTGTTGTAAACGTCAGTGGACATTCGTGGCCAAAAGAACCGGGAACGAATCAAGTCTAATGTTCTCTCAATCCCAAGGTGGCCCATACGATCATGAAGCTGAACCATCACCATATGCCGACACTCCTCTGGTAACACTAACTGATAGGCTACTCTGTTTCCCACTTGCCGTCTCCTGAGAAGAAGGTTGTTACGGAGCTCCAATTTATTTACTTCTCTCAACAGGAGTGGCAAATCTGGAAGTACATCCCTCAGTGATGGCGGTGGAGATTCCCCTCTCTCAAGCTGAGCAATCACATGTTGGATGGTGGAATCAGCTCGCTGTTTAGCAGCAAGCTCAGCAGTAGAGAACCGAGGGAGAACAGAGGTAGCAAATTGGGTGTCGTTTGTGTAACTGTCAGGTAGGCTTTCCACATGGGCAGACAAAGAGAGAACAAGGGCATGGTCATTGCTTGAGCTGAGCACCAGGTGGCGGTCACAGATGGCTTCGACAATGTGCTGGTCAATGGTGGTGCAACCTGGTTCCTCGAGATGATGTTGAACAAACTTTAACACTCTCTCCCTTTCTTTGCAGGATTTAAGGTCATCCGGTATCTCAGGATGTGGTCGTCGGGACAGCCCATCAGCATCTGCATTCTGTTTTCCTGCTCTGTAAACAATCTTGAAGGTAAATGTGGACAGAGCAGAGAGCCATCTATAACTTGTAGCATCAAGCTTAGCTGATGTCAAAAGGTAGGTCAGCGGATTGCTGTCTGTGACCACAGTGAATTGTGTGCCATATAGGTAGTCATTAAACTTCTCAGTAACTGCCCATTTAAGTGCCAGAAATTCTAATTTATGTGCTGGGTAGTTTGATTCACTTCTGGACAGACCTCTACTTGCATAAGCTACAACTCGATTTTTGCCATCATTTTCTTGATATAGCACTGCTCCAAGGCCTGAAGAACTGGCATCAGTATGGAGAGTGTATGGCTTGCGAGGATCTGCAAATACAAGTACAGGAGAAGTAGTGAGTTTTTTAATAATGATGTTAAATGCATGCTGACAGGATTCAGTCCAACGTTCAGCAAAAAGCTCTTTTGGGTTGAAATAGTTCTGGGGTTTCAACATAGGTTTTAGTTTCTTTTGGCTAGGTGGATAGCCAGCAGTAAGGTCATGCAACGGTTTGACGATTGCAGAATAGTCCTTCACAAATCGCCGATAATATCCTGCAAATCCCAGGAACGATCTCAGTTCCTTCAGGTTCTTTGGCACTGGCCAAGATGCAAGGGTGGAAATTTTATCAGGATCTGTCTCCACACCATCCTTGGACACAACATGGCCCAGATACTTCACTGAAGTTTGGAAGAACACACATTTTTCAATGGACAGTTTTAGTCCAAAGTCCTTTAATTTGTTTAGGACTTTCATCAATCTTTTTTCATGTTCTTCAAGAGTTGGTGCGAAGATGATCAAATCGTCAATAAAAACCAGAACTTCTTTCAGATGGAGCTCACCCATGCATTTTTCCATGAGTCGTTGAAAAGTGCTTGGAGCATTGGTCACTCCTTGAGGCATACGATTAAATTCCCAGAAGCCTAAAGGACAAACAAAGGCTGTTTTGTTCTTGTCAGCTTCCTCCATTTCTATCTGGTAATACCCAGATTTTAGGTCCAGCACAGAGAACCATTTAGAGCCTGCTAGTGCGGTGAATGCATCTTCTAGCTTCGGAAGGGCATAAGCATCTTTAATGGTTTGTATGTTAAGTTTCCGATAATCAATACAGAGGCGTACAGAGCCATTTTTCTTACGCACCACCACAATGGGTGAAGCAAATGGAGATTCTGATTCACGGATTATTCTCAAGCAGTTCTTGAAGATGTTTTCTCACAGCATCAACATCCTGTGGATGTATAGGGCGTGGTCTTTGTTTGAACGGTGTAGGGTCAGACAATTTTATTTGATGTTTCACCTTGTCTGTACGACCAAAATCAAGGTCATGTTTGGCAAAGACCTCTGGTATGCTGTTGAGCTTTGAAATGATCCGACTTTTCCATTCTGGTGTTAGAGGCGATTCTCCAAAGTTGTATTGAAGCTGAGGTGTTAATGACTCTGCAGGCTTGTCATGGATTTTGACACTTTGCTCTTTGGAGATAACAGACTCTAAAGCGGCAATCTCTGCAATGGCTGCTCTCGCGGGGATGATAATTGGATGGTCTGACTCATTAGTTACTACCACTGGCAGGTAACAAGGCCGATGTTGAGGTATGTTAATGAGACAGGCTTTAACCATAAGTCCCCCAGGCAGACAGGAAGAGGCTGGGTGTTCAACAACAACCACTTTCTCTTCCCTCAACACCCGTGTGGTCAAACATCCCTCAAGGACAACAGTTTGGCCAGATAAAATGGTTTGTGGCTGATCAGGCTGCAGAGTCAAAACAACTGGATGTTCAGGTGAGTTTTGAACATACCTGTTCTGCAGGATCTTCAAGACAGCTTGATACCCAAAAGCAGTGGGTTTAAAAGTAGTAGACTGGCTCTCAAGGTGCTTCTTGTAGGCAATATCAAGAGTATTTGTGCCTACTAGTAAAAGTGGATGTGTGGTTTTGGTGTCTGGGACTACCAAAGCTAGGGTGTCCACTTCAATTGGTGAGCCAAGAAATTCAGGTGGAAAAATCAAATTTAATTCAATGTACCCAAGGTATGGTACATTTTGGCCATTGGCGCCCTCAACTTCCAACAGATTGTTCAGAGACATAATTTCATGGTCAAAGAGGTGGGTATTATAAAATGAATGTGGTACTGTAGTGACTTGCGACCCACTGTCAAGGAGGCAGCTGAAGTTTGTCCCCTTTATTTGGATTTGGCCCATGCTCTTTGTACCGATGAGACCCTTAGGTAATACAAAATGTGATTCAGAATGGAGGTTGGGACAGCTGATGGTGGCAGCTCCTGGGTGTCCCTCAGCAGGAACTGCATTTAGTTTAACTGCTGACTTGACTTTTGTCCATCCCACGCTTGTTGTTTCTGACGAAGCTGTTTCTTCTTTTGTTCCACAAGGCTTGGATTTGCTTTGTTACTACATTGGGAAGACATATGACCATCCTCACCACAGTTAAAACAGTACCCTGGCTTTGGTCTTCCAGCGGTCTGAGGTGAGGTGTTGCTGGTCCTTGGCTTAGACTTGGTCTGTTGCAGTTCTGATTTTGCATCAACAGGTGTCTTTCTGGACATGAAGGAAGACATCTGCCGTTGGAGTTGCTGAATCTGCTTTTTTAATTCTTTCAGTTCTTCATTAACTGTGACATGACCACAAGAGCAGGTACTCTGAGACTGAATGGTCACTTTTTGTTTAGATGAATGAATGTGCTTTCTCATTAGAGATTCTTTAGCAATTTGTCTGTCCTCCTCTGTCCGGAGTGACAACAAAAGTTCAGAAAATGGGGGAGGATTGCTTTTTTTCTCCTCAAGTTGCAACTTGGAGATGACTGAGTTGTCCCAGCATCCCCGGCAGAACTGTTTAAGTAAATGTGTGTCTTTGTCTCTTGGTAATATTCCTCCTCTTTTTATTACTGTGTTGAGGGTAAGCTGCAATCGCTGGAGATAGGAAGATGGCCGCTCTCCAGGATTTTGGAAAATGTTTAAAAACTGAGCGAAAAGCTCCTCTCCATCCTGCACTGTCTGAAAAGCTGAATCAAGGACTTGAAGAAGAGTGGAAGGTGGTGCACCAGGGCTCAAACATTTAATTAAATCTGCAGCTGGCGACAACAAACTTTCCACAATTCGCCGATTAACATGCAATCTGGAAAGGCTGGGATCAGCAAGTAACAGTTCGATTTGAGATCGCCATGAGTCATAGTCCGCTTCATTGCTTGGTTTAGGAATTTTTCCTGAAAATGAGCGGAGTCTAAGTGAAGATGTGGAAAAGTCACTATTTTTTACAACATGCTCCACCACAACTCTTTGAATGTCCTGTGGAATAAGGTCATTCCTCGACAAAGGAACCCTCTGGGTTGGTGGTATACGGGAGTGACTGGGTCCAGGAGGTGCTCCCTGCTGATCAGTGGACGAATGGGTTGGAGGAGGTGAAGAGGCTTGAGGCACAGTTGGTAACATCTGCTGACTTTGCACAGACTGTGCTAAGGTAAGGATGTCTTCTTTTTTTTCTTCCTCCTCTTCATCACCACCATCATCTCCATCATCACCACCATCATCATCGTCCTCATCACCATCATCATCTCCTGTTGTCTCCAAATGTGTGCTGATTTGATCCATTACACCTTTCAGGACCTCCTCAAACCGTTTTCCGCTTCGTTTAGCTATGTTCTTCAGCTCATCAATGTAGTCCATGGGAGGGCTGCTGCTACTCACTGAGGCTGCATACTCTGAAGCGAGAGAAGTAACACGAAATATCGCATCTACTGTGGTTCTGGAAGGGTAATTATATGGGAAAAGGGGTTGTAGTGAATTTAATGTAGAATCTTCTTCAAACTCGACAATCAGGTTTTTATAAAATGTACTTTGTGGATCACTGACATGGAAAACCTCTTTTACTGCACCATAACATTGTAAACGATCAACTATCTCTTTTTCATCCTCACTGCTCTGAGTGCCAGTAACTAACACAGATCGTTGCATGTTTAACCCCAGCTGAGTAACAACATCCATTTTTGTTTTTGTTATTGATAATGATAACACATCCAGAATAAAGGTACTGTGGAATTATGCAATTATTCACCCACTACAAGACTCCTGGCTAACTCGCCACATGTAACGCTTTTCTTAAATGCGCAGGTCTGACTGCAGGGCTTAGTGTTAACCACTCTATAAAATCAGAAATAGGTACGGCATGGAGTCATGATTGGGTGGATAATTGATGCAACTGATGCAAAGAGCTTTGTTTATATTGCCATTTATTGCAGTGGAAATAGTAATGATAATAATAATGACAATAATAATAATAATAATAATAATACTAACAGCAAAAACTAAACAAAGAGAAATTGTTCAAAAGAAACAAGGACGGGGAAAAAGAACAAACCGAAAAAGAAATAATCAATAATACTTCAAAACCAAATGTAGTTCAAAAGTCCAAGAGCAACGGGAGAATTGTTCTTTTCCTTTAGATACTCCCTTAGAGTTTATTTTGTTTCCTGTATGGAAAGTGTTGTTTGGTTTTCCTGTGTGGAGAGTGTCTTTCTTTTTCCTACCACCAGGTGGTGTGTGGGTAGCTCGCCATCCTCCTTCAGCAAGCGAGTCGATGAAGGGGGGGAAAAAAAAACTGACCTAAAAGGCCAGAAAACATACATTAAGTTCATATATAAATGTTATATTTATATAAGCTAAATGGGAAAAAAACAAATACATACTGCTATGTATTGACAACCACTTCATATATTATAAAAATGAGAGAAAACAAAAAATCCTTTTAAAAAGAAAAGTGCACTTCATAATTCAAGTTCAAAATTTCTCAAGGTAATTAGCAGTCGCTACGAACAGCTAATAATAAATCAAATCAATCAACTTTAAGAATGTGATTGATCAAAGTAGCTACAAACAAAATCATATTAGGTACCAGACTTCATTGATGCACCAGCATGGAATACAACAATAAACAAAGAAATCATGAAAAATAATCAAATCTAAAGTTGAAAGAGAAGCCTTTAAATATTAAAGGTGTGGCCTTTAATTCGGCTTTAACAGTGTGACTTTTTATTAAGTAAGTTATTAGTAAGTGGACTGAGCTGATGTGGCAACTGATTGTCGAGTTGGTAGCTAATGCTAACTGGCGGCGCACAGCGGAAATAACGCCCCATCATATATGGATGAATATTTACTCACCGTCGAGTAACGGCTTGTTTGAGGAAGTGGATGTTACTTGTTCTCATCAGAAGGTAAACCAGGCATCAACAAAGCCCAACCTGGTGAGTATTGCAGCGGATATATTAGCGGCGCTAGTATTGCTGATACAACGTCAAGTTCAGATGGTACTTAACTCACCGCAGATCCTCGAGTTTTAGAGATGAATTCGTTCAGCGATGAGTCGAGTTGGAGATTTGAGATTGTTTTATTAACAACCAACGCCACAACCAACAGTGAGCAGCAGCACAGTGGAAACCCGGAAATACACATGAGGGTCCCAGCTGTTAAAGGGACGGCTTAAAGGGAAGGTGGTTGGGGCGTGGTGGTCACGTGGGTTACATAAACCATCAGTCTGTATTAAAATAGTTAACACAATTCATATTATTTATTTAGAGTTGATGTTTTGATGTGTGCCCTTGGATTTCTATTGATTTATTGAACGATGGTTTGTGTAAATATTTATCAAACTGAATGGCCATTTAGGTTTCATATAGTTTTTTTCTTTTTGTGTTTGTTGCACAAATCCAAATATATGCTGGCTATCAATCAACAATTCAATCAGTGAATTTGGTTTTTTCTTAAATACTCCGTCTCACGGAGATTTACTTACATCTTCTGACATCTAACCCAACTTATAATAACATAGTAAGGACCATGGTAAGGCCAATGGACAAACCGTGGGTCAAAGGTCAGGGTGGATTCTTTAAACAGCTGCACTGGGTACAAAGCAAATTTGACAACACAATTTACAAATGAGACCATTTCTGGAAACCCCAAGTCTAAAAACTGTATTTATCTGATCACCTGCAAAATTTGTCAAATTTATTATGTGGGTGAGACGGGCTACAGCCTTCTCACCGGTTTCACCCAACACAGATATAACATCAAACATCAAAAAGAAAAACATGTACAACTTGTGAAGCATTTTATCAACCATGGCTGGGAAGCACTTTTGGCCTTGGTGCTGAAATGTAACCCAACCTGGTCCTCAGCACAGAGGAGAACGGCTGAGAGGATTTGGATCCCTAGGTTGGACACACAGATCCCTACAAGTCTGAATAAGAGGTAGGCCTTGGGCGTGACCACCAGCAGAGAGTGTCCGTGCATGGTGTGAGGGCATGGGATCCTTCAGGAGCCCTAACTCTAACCCTAACCTTACCCCGAACCCCAACCCCGAACCCCAACCCAACCCTGAACCCTATCTCAACCCAACCCAACCCTAACCTTACCCCGAACCCCAACCCTATCCCTTCCGTCCATTTATAAAAATATGACTTGACACAGATCCTACTTTTTAAGGCAAACCCGGTCTCCAAAGCAACCAGCTAGCGTGTGCATGATGTCTACTGGTTGCCATGGAAACCGGGTTTGCATGAAAAAGTAGGATGTGTGTCAAGTCATATTTTTACCCCACGTAATGTAATAGTACACTGCCTGGCCAAAAAAAAAGTCGCCACCTGGATTTAACTAAGCAAATAGGTACAAGCCTCCTATTGGATAAGTGCTGCATAGGCGATTATCTTTCAGCTGGCAACAAGTTATTTAACCCCAGCTGATGCAATGAGTAACTCCTCATTTCTTAAACAACCATGGCAAAAGACACATCCTGTGGTCGTGGAAAAGACATTAGTCTGTTTAAGAAGGGTCAAATCATTGGCATGCATCAAGCAGAGAAAACATCTAAGGAGATTGCAGAAACTACTAGAATTGGGTTAAGAACTGTCCAACGCATCATTTGCTGCAGTTGGTCAGGTCTAGGTTCAGCAACATTGTGTGCCCAAAGAGTGAGGTCAGCTGACTACCTGAATATACTGAATGACCAGGTTATTCCATCAATGGATTTTGTCTTCCCAAATGGAACGGGCATATTCCAAGATGACAATGCCAGGATTCATGGGGCTCACATTGTGAAAGAGTGGTTCAGGGAGCATGAGACATCTTTTTCACACATGGATTGGCCACCACAGAGTCCAGACCTTAACCCCATTGAGAATCTTTGGGATGTGCTGGAGAAGGCTTTGCGCAGTGGTCAGACTCTCCCATCATCAATACAAGATCTTGGTGAAAGATTAATGCAACACTGGATGGAAATAAATCTTGTGACACTGCAGAAGCTTATTGAAACAATGCCACAGCGAATGCAGGCTGTAATCAAAGCTAAAGGCGGTCCAACAAAATATTAGAGAGTGTGACCATTTTTTGGTGGCGACTTTTATTTTGGCCAGGCAGTGTATATTAACTTCCCTCTGATTTTCTAATTTATTAAGTATTTATATCATGCAGCTACAATCAAATATTGATTTTTTTTTTTCTTTTTTACAGATTTTTACTTTGAGGAGGAATTTCCTTCCTCTCTTGTCTGGAAGGTTTAATAAACTTCATCCAGCAACGTTTATAATTAACTTTAAATCAGTCTGGAACCTTAGATAATTATTAAATACACCTGAAGTGTAGACCAAATAGCCTACAGTTGTAGTCTCCTAGTGCTCCCTCCGAGTCTCCTAGTGCTCCCTCCGAGTCTCCTCCCCCCAGTGGTTCCAGTGCTCTCCCGAGTCTCCGCCCCCCTAGTGCCTCCCCCGTCGCCTCCCAGTGGCCCCAGAGCTCCTTTGTCGCCTCTTCGCCGACGTCGCCCGCCGGACCTCCCCCGAGGTGAACCCGTCCTGTGCCTCCACACTTTGTTGTGTTGATCTTTTTGGACATGTTCGGGCGTCTGGTGTCTGCCCTTGTGGGGGGGGTACTGTCAGGATTGGGTTTTCTTCTGGTGATACTGGTATGAACAGTGAAATAAAGTAAATGATGACCCAAGCAGAGGCCACCCAATCATAATGACTGAAAGAAAAGGCAAAGGGTGCAGTAAAAGTAAATAAAGGAAACAAAAGAAAACAAATCAGCTGTAATAAGAAATGAATCATGTACAGATCAATAAGACGATCAAGAAAATCTTCTACTCTTTGATGATGATTTTCTTGGTCCTTCTTGACTGACTCTGACTTTTCCAAATTGATACTTCCAATGCTAAATTCGCCGTAAATTTCCTGATCATAATTGCTCATTTCATCGTCTGTTGTGTCTTCAGACAGCAGATAATATTCGCTTTCGTTTCTATAGTTCACCACAGTTGGTACGATTCCACAGTTGTAATTGCTTTCCTGAAAGCTAAATTTGTCCTCTCCTCCTGCGTACTTCTCGTAGAAGTAGATGAATCCTCTTCTCTTCATGTCTTCTACACAGCCCTCATCTGCTTTGGTTACCAATTCATCTTCAATTTTATACACTTCTTGTCCACATATCACATATGTATAAAAATTGTACGTCTGGGAATTTTGGATTTCACAGCAGATGACCGAGGATAGACAGAACAATTGGCTTCCCATTTTTTTTTTTTTTTTTTTTTTTTTTTTTTTTTTTTTTTTTTTGTAACCCCTCCAGGGGGTCTTTTTGTGGGCTCTAGTGTCCCTTCTTATGAAGTAGGCTGACAGGAAAGGGGGAGGGAGAGGGGGGAAGACATGCGGCAAATGTCGCCGGGTCCGGGAGTCGAACCCGCGACCGCCGCGTCGAGGACTTGAGGCCTCCAAATGTGGGTCGCGCTAACCCCTACGCCACCACGGCACGCCCGGCTTCCCATTTTTAAAGGAACTTCAAGGGTTGCACTGGGAGTCACAAGCAGTCCGCCGTCACTGAGCTGTCGATGCAGGAACATGCTGATCACATCTGTTGTGTCGAGGATGCAGATGTTCTCTATTCTACAAGAGCTGCAGCATTTCTTCAGAGAACTCGCTTCCTGAAGATGGCGTTCAAACAGAGATGCCGTTGTGTCATTTGGTCTTGCGTTTTTCAGCTTAATCAGGTCACCTAACTCTGTCAAGACCGGTCCAGTCATCTCACAGTTGAAACAAGTCATAACCTGCAGTATTTTGCAGGTTGTTTTGACACTATAAACTTTTAAAAAAGTCAAAGCAACATTCCCTAAAAATAATATCCCAACCCTCTGACTTGGTCTATTCAACTCTAAAAGTTCACTCTCTCTCCTCACAAACTTCATGCACTTTGTGATGTCAAACTGCCGAACACTGCATGACTTTCGGCTGGTTGGGAGATCTTCTTGCTCTGGATTGTCCCTGGAGGCACCTGATGGATGTCCTGATGACGCTCCACAGGCCTGCTGGCCATCCTGAGCCAGGTACTTTTTGATGACTTTCAGGTTCATAATGCTGTGCATCGTGACATTTGCCAATCTGTATCTGAAATTCTGGCAAACGTGAATGACTGGAGCAAGATCACTGTTTGTTGGATGTTCCTGGTTCAGTGCATGGGGACTCGGCTTCCTGGCTGTGTTTTCCCTGACTGTGTCTTCAGCTTCAGCGCCGGTGCTGTCACTGCTCTCTGTGGAGTTTTCTTCCGCAGTGCCATGTTCGTTCTTCGTTGTGCTAATTTCTTTAGCACAAACTTCATCTTCAGGATGTTCTTCAAATCCAGAACATCCATTTCTATTCCCAAAGGTGGAAGGGATCGGTTCGCTGCTCTTACTCATATTATGCTCTTCAACAGAAGAGTCAGCAGAACCACTGGCGATGGTCAACACATGTTCAACGGTTTCAACGGTTCGTCCATCTTTGCAGCTTGATTGGATCGAACTCTCGGGTTTATCAGATGTCCTGACTGTATGAACATCAGCAGAGGATTGAGGTTCTGCGTTCTCATCCTTTGAGCTAACATTTCCATCCAGGTTGCTTCTCTGTTGGGGAACAGTGAAAGCCAAGCAGTCTTCTGGTGTTTCCATTTTACTGCTGTTCTCCTCTAAATCAGCATCAGCTGCGTACCAGCTGCTGAACTTCTTCACTGCAGTAGTAATTATATATCCAAGTCCGAAACCAACGTGGAAGAACATGATGTAGTATTTCTGAACGGATTGTTAGAAATACTAGAAATTCCTGAGAATTTGTTTCTCTTTCGAAGTTGTCCTAATCGTACGAAGCGATTCTTCACGATGCCGACCTGATCCAACCGATTTGAGATGCAGAGTGAAGGAGAAGTTCTGCCTGCCAGTCATATAGAGCCTCTGTGACTGATGATGTCATCAGCCTCTGTGACTGATGATGTCACAGAGGCTGATGACATCATCAGTCAGCTCACTCTTTTGAAAAACGTCTATTTTTCTATATCAGATGTTTTATTGACAGTAAAAAGTTTTGATATGAAGCTGAATGTTTGTTTTTCCTGAACATCAACACTTTCCTGCTTTATTGGTTTATTGAAAATAAAACCTGGATGTTAAAGACATGGAGGAAGAGATGAAAACTGAAAAAATGTATTTTAAACACAACCAGACTTTAAACAGTTATCAGTAAAATAGTTGATGGAAAATGAGTAAATATCACAAATTTGTTCACAGATTAGAGTCGAATAATTAAATTATTCAATTATACAGATTATTTTTATTTCACAAAATATTTGAATTAAAGAAATTTTTAAAATATACAATGTAGCTTAGTTTACTTTTGGTTTATTAGATTTTTTCTTACGTTATTTATAGGCTTTAACTTATTCAAGATTTAATATTTTTGTTAAATTAAATTTCATTTTATTTTACATATCTTATTCCCCAGGATTTTAAATAATTGATATATTACAGTTAATTTGGTTGGATTTAAAAATATTTTCACTATTAGTTTTTTAGATTAATTTTATTGTAATGTTAAAATATGCAATATTACAATTTTCTTTTCTTCCTTTTTCATTTTATTATACAATCAGATTGTGTTTCTGCATCTTTATGATTTTCTGTACATGTAGAAATTATTAAAGCACAAAGTGAAAAAAAGAAAGAAATTACAGAAACATGTTGGGTAAATAAATAACAAACAGCTAATTTAGAGATAATTGTTTATGGAAAGTATTTTTTAATGGAATGAAACTTCATGTTTTATTCCATTTTTACTGCTGATAGAAAAATAACGTCTTTTTTAAAAGTTGTTGTTGTTCCTCGGAGTCACCAGCAGGTGGCAGCAGCGCCTCCTCTCAGCTGTCCGGAAGTCTGGACCAGACTCGGCTGTTTCTCCCAGTAAACCGGTTCGTCTCCCAGTTTTCTTCCAGTTAACGGAGTCGAAAGGCGGCTTGAAGCGGGGACAGCTCGCCGGGATGGAAGAGTATCAGAACGGCAGCGAGGTTGGTGTCGGAGCCGGTAGTTTACTTTGGTTTGCGGATGTTAGAAGGGAGGAGTTAGCTGGAAAAAAATCAACAAACATGTTTGCAAAAAGAAGTGCTGTGGTGGCGCAGGGGTTAAGCACAACCCACACGAGGAGGCCTTAGTCCTCGTCGCGGCTGTCGCAGGTTCGATTCCCGGCCTGGCGACCTTTGCCGCATGTCTTCCCCCTTCTCTCATTACCCACTTTCCTGTCAATTAACTATCAAATAAAGGCCAGTAGAGCCAATAAAACCTTTAAAAAAGAAAATGCCGATGTCCCGCCCCCGAGAGCAATATACTCCACCGTGATTGGTAAGTTCGTTCAGCTCCGCACACAACACTGAAAAGTGCCAATTATATCAAACTCGCGGGCCGCACTAACATTAAACTTTCATATTAAGGCGGGGGCCACAAACTATCGTCCCGAGGGCCGCAGTTGGCCCGCGGGCCGCGAGTTTGAGACCCCTGGTTCAGATCTTGTTAGTCATTTACATAATGTGATTACTAATTAACGGCTGATTCTTTTGTATCTAGATGCAAAATAATCATTGAATTCACAATTGAAGTTTTATTATCGGGATTCTGCAGATTAAATATTTCATAGTATATTTCAATGATTCCTTTCATACAGTCTAAACTCCCTGAAAAGGAGAAATGACCTTTCAGAGAAATATAATTTTGATTGCTTTGAGTTTGATGATATTTTACTTAATCTGACTGATATGATCTTCTTTAGCGCGTATTGATGCTTCGCATTGATCATTTATAAGCTGATCAATTACAAGAGGTTTACTGTCTGTTAGTGAACATTAGTGAACAGCATCATTAGGACCAAAGAACAAAAATTGCAGATCATTTTAAAGATAACAAAACAATTCATCATGTTGTGACTAAATCTTGGAGCGTGGTTGTGTAGTGAGTATGTTTAATTTGTTTTGTTTTTTAGGTAAAGTGTACCAATAGCAAACTGAGTCAATGTTATTATAAGTTGGGTTAGATGTCAGAAGATGTAAGTAAATCTCCGTGAGACGGAGTATTTAAGAAAAAACCCAAATTCACTGATTGAATTGTTGATTGATAGCCAGCATATATTTGGATTTGTGCAACAAACACAAAAAGAAAAAAACTATATGAAACCTAAATGGCCATTCAGTTTGATAAATATTTACACAAACCATCGTTCAATAAATCGATAGAAATCCAAGGGCACACATCAAAACATCAACTCTAAATAAATAATATGAATTGTGTTAACTATTTTAATACAGACTGATGGTTTACATTGATCATTTATAAGCTTTAGTGATGGAAAATTCAACAACTACAGGTGTATTATATTTTGTTAGTGAACAAACTCAAGTGTGTAAAATAATGGATGGAGGGAAAACAAAGTCAGAGACAAAAGTAGTGGATAATTTTAAAGGTAAAAAACCAACAATTTCCCAAGTTGGAGCAACTCTTGCAGCCTGGTTGTGCACTGTAAAAAACGTTCAACTTTAGGGAAAACTGAAAGATTCATATGAGTATCCTCACCCAGGCCTGTTTAGTCCCTGTCACACTCTTCAGAAATAAATTTACAGATGAGGAACTTTTACTGACATGTATCACACTAGCAAGTGTTACAGAAAAAAATCTATGAGTTTTAAATTTAAGTGACGGAACGGATGAAGGAAATCACAAACTGATAGTCAGCACTGACTAATCGTGCTGCCATAAATAATGCAGTAAAACAGTTAAACTGTAGGTTTTCTTCAGAAGTATGTGTTTACTCTTACACATGGACGTATACACACACACACACACACACACACACACACACACATACGCAGGTACACTGACCACCACTGCCATTGACCTTCCCCAGAGGTCATGAGAATCATCCTGTGGGGTCAGCCTTGTCCCCCTTCACGCTGTGCATCAGGAAGACATTCTGTTTAAAACCAGAGGTAATTACAACATCCAGATCTATTTAAACTTCTCTATGTATAGAATATACTATATATACTATTCTTCATTATCTAACACTTATTGTTTTTTTCATACTTTAATTGTATTACTCTTAAAACTCAGAGGTCAGAAGGAGTTTACCAAAACAAAGTGTCACAAAGATGCGACTAACAGATGTCAAGGGAATGTTTTTTTTTGGGGGGGCACATTGGGTCACCGGAAATTAAAAGCAATTATTGATTAGGGTCATAAATCAGTCCACTGATTAAATTTTGTCATAAGGATGCCTATATATCTCTGCTGGACTATTTATGTAAAAAAAACAAAAAACTGTTAAATTAACTTAAACTAAAAAAGATGACGGAGACGATAATGGAAAATATTTGAAGTGTTTGCGGGATGTGGAAGCTACCAAATGAAATGAAGCGGATGACATAAAACCCATAAAAACATTGGTTGACATCCTCAGGAACCATCAGGAGTTCGACGTTTTCTTAAACTGCAGGTAAGATACTGACTGCTGATAAACACCCTGCAGAACCCCCACCTTAAAAACCTGGACTGTCCCTTTAACACCTGGGTTACATTCCTGTAACCTGATCCTGATTGGTCGCTGACTCACGTCTGTTGCAGTGGTGGATTGTGGGATTCCTAAGAAAGTTGATGGAGCTGTTGTGATGTTCGGTCGCCATGACAACAGCACGCTGTTTGGAGCGACGGTTCGTTACATCTGCGAGGAGGACGGCGTCCAGCTGAGCAACAGTAAGATGGTGATGATGTCATCGGATAAATTAAGATGTTAATATTTAGTCTAATGATTATTATTGTTATTTTATATCTAAACAAACCAAAGATCTGATCTATTGATCATGTAAACCAAAGATCACGGAGCTTCGGTGGGTTTCTGTGCTCAGCTTCGTTCAGGTGCGGCCCAGCAGGAGAGTGGGTGGATGCTGACGGAGGAACAGAACTTCCTGTCTGTCTGCCAGGTACGACTCCTGCATTAACCTGAAAATAATAACCGTCACATACTAAACATATCAGACCCACGTTTATTTTTTCATGTTTTCATCAGCTGTTAATTAACAGAAATAAATCATAATGTACATCATGTGTTTTAGATGTGAGCAGAAATACATGAACTTCTCATTAATATTCTGATTTATTGAATTTGACTGTTTGCTTGACCCGTCTGTGTTTTTCTGTCTAACATACATGTTTACCTGAATGTTCACTAATTCATTTTCTTTTCTGTTGTTTCTTGACCTTTCTGTCTGTTTTCATGCCCGTTGTTTTTTATGTTTACCCATTTGGACATTTATTCTTCCTGTTTGCTTATCTGTCCATCTGCTTGTTTACCTGCCTGCTATGGAGCTAAATTGAGGCCATAAAGTTTGTTCAAAAGAAATAAAATCTGAAACTAAATAAAAAACCTTGAATGTGAAAGGTTGTTTGGAACATTTTTTCAGATTTAAATCTTTTTTTTTTTCCATTTTCAAAACTTTTTTTCATTTGCATTTTTTTTCTTTTGAACAAACTTTATGGCTCTAATTTTGCTCCATAGTCTGTTCCTCAGCACCTGTTTGTCTGTTTTCCTGTCTGTGTGTTTATAAATTTATCTTCTGTGTTTTTTCCCTGTCTTTTTGCCTGTGCAGTCACCTGTCTCCTCTCCGTCTCCTCTCCGTCTCCTCACTGTCTCCTCACTGTCTCCTCACTGTCTCCTCTCTGTCTCCTCTCTGTCTCCTCACTGTCTCCTCTCTGTCTCCTCACTGTCTCCTCACTGTCTCCTCTCTGTCTCCTCACTGTCTCCTCTCCGTCTCCTCTCTGTCTCCTCACTGTCTCCTCTCTGTCCTCCAGCCTGCGGCCTGCCTTCTCGGCCTCTCCCCCACCAGGTGAAGCGGATTGTGGGCGGTCGGAGCGCTGAGCCCGGTTTCTTCCCCTGGCAGGTTCTGCTCAGTGTGGAGGACCTGTCCCGGGTCCCTGAGGACCGCTGGTTTGGCTCCGGGGCCCTGCTGTCTCAGTCCTGGATCCTGACCGCCGCCCACGTCCTGCGGTCCCAGAGGAGAGACGCCACCGTCGTCCCGGTCGTCCCGCATCACGTGAAGGTGGATGTTTGTCCCTGAATGTGAGGTTCATGCTGTCTTCATGTCTCAGTCAGGACTTTCTGTCCCTCAGGTGTTCCTCGGCCTCCACAGCCTCAGAGACAAACAGACGTCCGCCGGCCGCTCCGTCGATCAGATCGTCCTCCATCCAAACTTTCAGCCCGACAACTACAACAACGACATCGCCCTGCTGAGGCTGAGCGAGGCGGCGGAGTTTAACCGGCTGGTCCGTCCCGTCTGTCTGCCACCGGCTCACCGACAGGTGAGCAGGAGGCTCCGGGTTTCAGGTTGTTACGGACAGTTGGAAAGACGGACATGGGGTTACTGAGAGACAGGAGGGGGACACTGTTAAACATTAAGGGTGATGAATGAAACACAGAGGGACACAAAGAGACACTAAGGCTGTTTTCCCTCCTGATACTGTGGCAGACTCAATTTGATTTGGGACCAAAGTTGCGAGTCAAACCAACCAAACCCTTTGAGCAACTTGTTCCCCTCCTGGCCTGTGGGGGGGCTGCACCAAGAACCACTGTAGGAAATGACGCAAAAACCTCTGAAGACACAGAGAGCAACTTCCTTCTTCACCAAATGGAAACAAAATGGAGGCGTCAGATTTTAGTGGTTGGAGGATTTCTCTTTAATCCTCTTTAGTCTTTGGTTAAAGACCACGAGTCATTTGTCCTGCTAGTGCTAGGCTAGCATGTTTGTTTGGGTTGAATTTACCCAGAATGCCCTGCGCTGTAGTTTACTTCCTGCTTTTTGAGCGGCCTTTAGTCTGCTTGCTGTTCACATATGCATTCGAACCGATCCAGAGTTCACTTCATCCAAACCCAGATGGAGGCTTGTAGGCAGAACAGAGTTCACGTTTTTGGTTTGATTAGCATTCACACCAGATACATTTGGTCTGCTTTAAGAGGACCAGAGTTTGTTTCCCCTATTGGTCCAGATCTTTTCTCCAGATGTGAAAATACTCCTGCAGAACTGTTCAGTTGGATCCAGACCCGCTTTCTGAGCTGCTTGCAAACCTGCAGACCGGCCTTGATCCGAACCAACATGGAAACAAACGTCTTTTTAGACTTACGAGCCACTGTAGCTGGGCATCATCAAATGAGCCCTTCAGTGTTGCTAATGCTGCTGCAGCAGGCGCTAACTGGACTGAAATTGGATAGATAGATTGGATATGTGAGCATAGATAATAGATAAAAGACAAGAACCTTCAGATAAAAACAGGAACATTCTGTTTCAACCTCTGGTCTAATCAACACATTTAACACATTGGATCAATAAAAAGCAGTCTGACTAAAATAATAAAAACCTAAACATGTAAACAGTTCTATAACATTTACACATTCTCACCTCTTCAAATGAACTGGACTTTTAGACGGACGGACTGGATTAAATCGGACCAAACAGGTTGGAGGGGATGAAACCCTAAAAACACAGATGGTGTTTTCCACCTTCCAGGTTGATGATGTGATCTCTTCTTTGTCTTCTGTCTCCATCAGGACCGTCCGCCTTCCCTCCTCCCCAACTCTCTGGGTCTAGTTGCTGGTTGGGGGATCTCCAACGCTTCCTCCACCCCGTCCCCGCTGACCTCTGACCTCTTGCAGTACGTGAAGCTGCCAGTGGTCCCTCAGGACGAATGTCAGGCCAGCTACGCTTCCCGCTCCGTCCGCTACAACATCACAGACAACATGTTTTGCGCGGGTTTCTTCCAGGGTGGGCGAGACACCTGCCTGGGGGACAGCGGGGGGGCGTTCGTGATGCAGGCGGGGCGGCGGTGGGCCGTGTTCGGCCTGGTGTCCTGGGCCGGGCCCGAGGACTGCGGCAGTCAGAGGGTGTACGGCGTCTACACCCGGGTGGAGAAATACCTGGACTGGATTCAGAGCCGTGTTCAGGCTGCCCCCTGGTGGTGAGGAAGAGACGCTTCGCCTGCCTGCAGAGACCTGCTGCTCTGCAACATGTAGAATCTGATCAATCATTGGATTTATCAGGAATTTTCATGGATTGCTGAAAGTTCACACTATAAACTGATGACTCTGTGTTTTCACCATGTGAGCTGCATAATCTGCATCCGATCAATCAGCCTGCAAGTTTAATTCAGATTAGTATCTAGAACTTTCTCCACTTCTTTCAGAAACTCCAGACTATTATTTTAAAATTTATCAGTGTTCTGCAAAATAACAAAACCTTACCAAATATTTTTACTGTAGTTTCTTGTCCAAATATTTTAGTGCACTTGAAATAAGACAAAATAAACTTACAAATAACTTTTCTGCAAGAAATAGGAGCTTGGTTTTAGTCAGTAATTCTTAAATATTGATAAAAACTGCTAGTTCCTGTGGCAGATTATTTCAGTTATAACAAGACATTTTCCCCACATTATAAACTATATAATCTCCCTGGGGAACTAGTTCTCACCGACTCACACAAGCTCTTATATCTGGCTAAAAAATTACTTGCACATTAGTTTTGTCTTATTTTAATCATGTTACTTACTGTGTGCTGTTGGTTAGTAACAGGTGAAGTAGAATGTAAACATCACTTTAATGGAAAACTTATTGCATCAGAAACATTAATCTGATTCCAAGGAAAAGTATATTTAACTCTGTGATATTTTAGGTCATATTTAAGTTTACATATACTTTACTAGTTACAATAAACGTCATGTATTTTAGTAGTAAAGGCATTTTTCTATATATTTATATTTATTTCCAATTATTTGCCATATATCTCAAATACAAAGAATGGCAGGAGGATTGCTTTTATTGATCACAATTGACAAATGTTTTACTTGGTTTTTTCAGAAAATATCTGACAAATATTTATCTTAATAGGGCAAATTTTCAAAACTCTTCTTAAGTTTTGGCTCTACAATATCTCACACATCTCTTTCCAACAAAAAACGTCTGACTTCTTTCTTTAATGAAACTATTACATTATCAAGTTAAAAAAAATCCAAACATCACAAGTTTTTATGAAAAAGTTCTTTTGACTTGGGGTTCAAACCCAGCTCAGGCCTTAGTCCTCAACGCGGCCGTCACAGGTTTGATTCCCGGCCGGGCGACCTTTGCCACATGTCTTCCCCCTTCTCTCATTACCCTCTTTTCTGTCAATTCTCTACCAAATAAAGGCCAGTAGAGCCAATAAAACCTTTAAAAAAAAGTTCTTTTGACTTGACAATTTCGATTTTACAATAAAAAAAATGCAAACAAAAAATGTTGCAACCACAAGAGATGGAAGAAAACAGAAAATACAAGTAATAGCAAAACCAAACAACATGAAACTTTTCAAATTTTCTCCACAAAACCAAGTCCTCCAGGCCACTAGGGGGAGTCGACTAACAAATTATATGGGACCAGACCCTCTGTAAAGATGTAATGTCCAGGAGAGGAGAAATTTGGAGGATTAAAGGAACAATGTCACATTTCGTATCTTTTCAAATATGCAGACTTTTATAATATTACAAAACAGCAGCATATTTACATACCTAGTCCAGACTCTCCCTGATGGTCTGGAGGACTTTCCTTTTGTGGAGCAAGTTTTCAATGTTTCATACTTTGCTGTTCGCAGCATTATTGTACATAAAGAATGAAACGGTAAAAAGACAAATGACCAGCACCAGGCAAATCCCACAGTCGACTTGATTCAAATTTTAGCTTCACATCATCAACTAGTTCACAGAGATAAAACCAGACTGCCTCATACTGTAGATGAGATCCGAACCAGTTGTGCGTGATCTCCTTAAAAAGTTTGAGTTTTCTCTTCGTACGTTTGTGAAAGGACACCTGGAAACAGATCCAACATTCAGGTATTTTCAGAAGATAAATGTTCAACCTTTTATTGTCCGACAGGATTGGTAATAGTGGGCTAGAATTTTGTGATTTTAGGGTTTTGTTTTCCAATAAAACCCCCCAGTTCAATCAGGTGTTTTTATATGTAGAGGAAGAAATCATTAAAACCTTTCAGGAATCAGAGGTTTTTCAAAGAACAATCATTCAGTTCATTCAGACAGTGACACAGACTGCTCAACTGTTTCCTGATTGGTCTGTGAGCTACTTCCTGTCTGTGCCAGCAGACCTTGTATGAGTTTCTGATTGGACTCCAGTGAAATCCTGAGGAGGAAACGAAGGAACAAGTCCAGTTGTCTATTGGAGCTCCGTAAGACCTGCCTGGTCAACAGCTCTCTGATAGAGAGATGTCAGATCTGATTTGCTGAATTTAGAGAAACTTCTTTCTTCTTCAGAAGGTAGTGCTTGCTTTTCTTCCATCAGGTTGACTCCAGAGTTATGAAGGTCAGATGAACATAAAGAGCAGCCAGAAACTCCTGAACACTCAGATGGACGTAGCAGAACACCTTGTCCTGAAACTGCCCTCTCTCCTCTTTAAAGATCTGTGGCCTTGTTTTTTCAGTCATTACCCAAAGCTCATGACCATAGATGAGGGTAGGAACATAGATTGGGGGTTTTCCTTTGGACTTAGCTCTTTCTTCACCATGGTAGATCAGTACAGCACCCGCTTCGCTGCAGACGCTGCACCAATTCACCTGTCGGTCTCCCGCTCCATTTTTCCTTAATTCGTGAACAAAATCCCAAGATACTTAAACTCCTCCACTTGGGGCAGGACATCCTCCCCGACCCGGAGAAGGCATGCTACCCTTTTCTGGTTCGAGACCCTTAGATTTAGAGGCACTAATCCTAATCCTGGCAGCTTCCCACTCCTCTGCGAACCACTGTAGATAACTTCCCAAGGAACCCAATAGCACAACATCACCTGCAAAGAGCAGACGTGATCCTAAAGACACCAAAATGGATCCGCTGCACCTATTTATTCTGTCCTTAAAGGTTATGAACACAATCAGTGACAAATAGTAACCTTGGCAGAGGTTACCGGTGTCAGACTCTCACACCTGTCATAAAGGGACCTAACAGGCCCTAAAGATGAGATTTAACTTTATCGTTTCCTAATGTGTAGATCAGTTGTTGGTATTTTCCAGAGGTCACAATAACTGTTCTGGGAATTTAAACATTGCAAAGACATGAAAAGGTTTGATGACAGCTCCAAATATCAGATAGTTTGCATCAAAAATAAAATAAGTCGGGGCGTGCTCTGGTGGCACAGGGGGTTAGCACGCCCCACGTTTGGAGTTCGACTCCCGGTCCCGGCGACCTTTGCCTTTGTCGCAAAAAATACGAGCCACTAGCGCCGCAAAAACTCTTCGGAGAAAAAAAATGAAA
Organism: Xiphophorus hellerii; assembly: GCF_003331165.1. NCBI lineage: Eukaryota > Metazoa > Chordata > Actinopteri > Cyprinodontiformes > Poeciliidae > Xiphophorus > Xiphophorus hellerii. Next base: position 2,181,936 of record NC_045689.1, read on the forward strand.
AAAATAAAATAAAATAAAATAGCCAGCACTAATTGTTCCAACTCTCCAAACAATATGGAGCCATATCAACCATGATAACCCTGCAGCCCTCTATCCAGTTCTGCTGGTTCACAAATCTGTCATCATCTAGGAAGGAGCTGCTTTACGTTTCCAGGTTGTCTGTTGAATAACCTTGAAGCCAAATGAAAGCCCTTAACTCTGGGTTCCATGAATTCCTCCAACTCCAGAGTTTGCTTCAACCACACCAACTTCATCCAGTCTGACCACATGATATTTCAGACATAGGTGACATAACAGAAACTTACTTTTGATTGTTAGAGTGATCGTCTTCAGGTCCAGAACCCTCTGGAGGTTCAGAGATGCTCTGATGATGAGGTAAAGGATCAGATCCCAACAGGGTGTCAGGTTCTGGTCCCAGCTTGGATCCAGATTCACATCCTATAAATGTCTGAGATTGAAGCTCGAGTTCAGTGTTGGGTTCAAAACCTGATACTGTCTCAGATTCAGGATCGTTATCTGATATGGGTTCAGTTCCAGGTACAAGTTCAGAGTAGGGATCGTCTTTGGATTCAATTTCTAGCCCAGGTACAGCAGGAGGTTCAGGAGAGTCTGGTTCCTCTGTGTGACTAGAAATGTATGATAAAGGAAAATATATTCCCAGAATTCTTTTGCACATATAAGGGACATGAATATAAAAAAACTTACCTTTGATTGGTAGAGATTTCATCTTCAGGTCCAGAACCCTCCAGAGGTTCAGAGATGGCCTGAGGATGAGGTAAAGGTTCAGATCCCAACATGGTGACAGGTTCTGGTACCAGCTCTGACCCAGATTCACATCCTGATAAGGTCTCAGATGGAGGTTCAGGTTCAGACTTGACTACTGAGTCAGGTTCATAAACTGATTTGGTTTCTGACCCAGACAAAAGGTCAGCATTGGGTTTGTGTTCGGACACAGTCTCAGGTCCAGGTTGAGGTTCAGGAAAGTCTGGTTTCTGTGTGCTGCTAGAAAAACATGGTTAAAAAGAAAAGGTAAATGTTTTCAGGTCAGCAACTGCAGTTATTATGAAATGTCCTATTTTACATTAATTATTTCCATTTCACCATGAAATTTCAGACACAGAAGGACAATAAGAGAAACTTACCTTTGAGTGGAAGAGCGATCAGGTTCAGGATCAGGATCAGGTTCAGGATCAGGTTCAGGTTCAGGTTCAGGATCAGGATCAGGTTCAGTATCAGGTTCAGGAAGCTCTGGAAGTTCAGTGATAGTTGGAGGTAAAGGTTCAAATCCGAACAGAGTCGCAGATCCAGGTACTGATACTGATTCAGGTTCATTAACTGATCCAGATACAAGTTCAGAGTTGGGTTCAAATCCCAGCCGGGTGTCAGGTTCTGGTACCGGTTCTGATCCACATAAGATCTCAGATTGAAGTTCAGGTTCAGAGTTGGGTTCAAACCCTGATGGTGCCTCAGCGTCTGGTACTAAGTCAGGTTCATGAAGTGATTTGGTTTCTGATCCGGTTTCCAGTTCAGCGTAGAGTTTGTGTTCAGATGCTACCTCAGGTCCAGGTTGAGGTTCAGGAGAGTCCGGTCTCTGACTGTGGCTAAAAATACATTTTTAAGAAAAAAGGAATGTTTTCAGATTAACAACTGCAGTTATGAAATACACTTCATATAAAGTAATTATTTCCATTTCTAATCTGTCATTGTGACATTTCTGTCATAAAGGGAACATAAGAGAAACTTACCTGTGATTGGTGGAGAGACAGTTTTCAGGTTCAGAGATGGTCTGACTGTTGGATTCATAACTCGATAACGTCTCAGGTTCTGGTACTGACATTAATCCAAAACCTGACACAAGTTCAGGTTTTGGTTCAAATCCCAACAGAGAGTCAGGTTCTGGTACCAGTTCTGATCCAGGTTCACATCCTGATAAGGTCTCAGATGGAGGTTCAGGTTTAGAGTTGAGTCCGTATCCTGATAGATTCTGGGGTTCTGGTACCGGTACAGATTCAGGTTCATAAACTGATATGGTTTCTGATCCAGAGTGGGGTTCATATTCTGACACAGTCTCTGGTCCAGTTACGGGTCGAGCTTCAGGTGAGTCTGGTCTCTGTGTGCTGCTAGAAAAACATCCAAGACCAAAAGGAAAATGTTTGCAGGTTAATGTCTGTAGTTGTGGTGAAATTTGTCTATTTATATTTTATTTTCAACAACTGATCCGTTGTTATGCTGTGAATTTGCCCCTGCTATAAAGTATGCTATTCTTAATTTTGTTTATATGTATATATATTGCATTTTTGCAGGAAATGCACATTTTGATCATTTTTCACTTTTTCTTGATTATCTTTTTGTTTTGTTCATTCAACAAGTTAGTATTCACACTGCTGTTTCACACAGAACTGCATTTTCTCTAGTTTCTCTTTCTAAACTCTCATTGTGATTTTTTTATTATTTTTTTAAAGGTTTTGTTGGCTCTAGTGGCCTTTATTTGAAAGTAGTTTGACAGGAAACAGGGTAATCAGAGAGGGGGAAGACATGTGTCAAATGTCGCCAGGCCGGGAATCGAACCTACGACCACAGCTACAAGGACTAAGGCCTCAACGTGGGTCATGCTTTGCCCCTGCGCCACCACAGCACCCCATTGTGATATTTTAGACATTTATATGAGTTTGAATACATTCTCAGGATATTGTGGATTAATAAAGAGTGGTACTTCAGCTGCTGGTTTTTAAAGTTTTGGAAAAACAATACAAAATGAACAGTTGAACATTCAATCTTTCCTAGATGATGAATAGTTGAAGTTCCTGAAATGGAGAAAAACTGACAGCGTACCAGAGTGAGCAGCACCAAGTCAGACATGTTGGGATGAGATGTGGATCCTCTGCTCTGTAACACAACAGAAACGCTGAAGATGCAGTGACATCCATGCTGAGCTCAGTCAGTCACAGACGCTGGCCTCACCTTTGACCTTTGCTCTGTTTCTTCTGCTCTCTGAGCAGAGGAACGCTCTCATTCACATCCTGATCCTGATCCATGCTGCTGAATCCACATCAGCTCACGCTGCCTTCACCTGCAGAGGAAACACAGGCAGAATGTTAGGATTCATCTGGACATCAGCTGTAAACGTTGGTTCTTATTCTCTGATTCACTTCCAGGTCAGGAGGCTCAGTTACCTTTGAGTTTAAAACTGACTGGATAAGAAATATGATTCTAAGGAGTTGGTATAACAGAAACATCTTCACTTGGTTTAATACAATAGTTATTGAGTGAATATTATTAGGATTCATGTAATGAAGATTGAAGAGTCTGCTGCCGCTAGTCTGGAGGAGCTAAGTGGCGTCGTGAGGCAGAAGCTGTTTGGTAAATAGGCGGCGCTTTGTGTGAGCTAACGTTCAGGCACAGCTGAATGGTTGCCATGGAGATTAAAGGATTCCTCAGATATTTATGAATTAATAAAGTAACACTATTGTTATGTTTTTGGATGAGGGAATAATTTTATAATATGATGTAAAACTCAAAAAGTTGATTCTACATGATGCCGCCTCTTTAAGCAATTAAAGGGGTGGTAAAAATTTTATTTAAGTAATTAAATTTTTACCCATTTTCTATTTGGGTAAAAATGTGTTGAAGTTGTTCTAAGATTACTGGAGTAGTTTTTGGTTTTCTCACCGTCCTCTGTGAACGAATGATTACTTTCTAAAATAAATCATAGCACAGCTGCAGGAGCTCCACCCTGTGAAAGAATGGCAGGCCTTCACGATCTTCACCCTCAGGGCCTATCAGTGCATTCAGGCAGACTCGGGGGGGGATGGGGGGCCTCTATACAAAGGTTGGCCCTGGGCCCCAAAATGACTGAGTCTACCTCTGCGTACCTTCACTCTGTGGCTTTTCCCACCGTTTGCTGTTTGCTGTCGGTGTTTGTCTGCGATTCGACCGACTGGAGTTTGTCTCTCACTCCTGGCAGCAGAGTAATCACTTCCTGAAGTAAACGTTGGGCTGACAGTCTGTCGAGTTTCCAGCCTGACACTAACTTCACTGTGGAGTCATGAATGAAGTTTTCTCTCTACAAAAATAAAAAAACAAAGAAGAAAAACTCACCCTGGTCACGGCTCTTCTTCAGAAACGCCGTATTCCACCTGCAGCTTCGTTTGTCTTTCTGTTCTTCCTGATTTCTCTTGTCTGTCTTGTTGGCAGCGTCTCCGTGGAGACACGCCCACTGGCGTGTGTGAACCTGCTCAACATCACTGCTTTCAGTTTCTTTTCATTTTTTATCTTATTTCTGGTAGAACTGTTTTACATGAAACATAATTTTTTCCAATTTAATCACCTTTTGTTTTTAAGTCTTTAAGATCTTCAGGATTTTAATGTTAAATACATAAATTTCTGTCACTGCTGTTTCTTATAGATTTCAGTTTCATCTTTTATGAAGCCAGTATTTTTAGTTTGTTTTTGGTTTTTTATGCTTTAATATTTGGAAAAAGCTCTAAAGTTTGTTAACCACTGCAGGCTGGTTTAGCTTGGAAGCTGAAAGAAAACTGAAGTTAGACTGAAAGTCTCCCACTAACCGCTGATGTGAAGTTTTTAAAAGAAAATAGTTTTTTTTTTTTTAAATTAAATTTTCAACTCGAACTCACAATAGAGCAGAAAACTAATCAGATTTGGTCGATGCTGGTTCTTCACCGTTTGAATCAGAGGAAATGAGGATTTCTGTAAAAATCTGTTTATTAAAAGCAACATCAGATGAATTCATTAAGCCTTTATGAAAACATCCCATAATTCCAAACAGGACGAACTGATGTGACCTGCCTGCTTCATTCAGCCTCAGTTTGAACTGAGAGCAGCTCTGGATTATTAAACCTGCACATCCTGCTGCCTGCAGGACGGAGAACTTAAACAATCCTTCAGCTTTTTGTTGCATCTCCAATAAATGTTGGAACTATTTGCACAAAAAACAAATAAAAACTGTTATTAAAAAAAACATTGAGTTTAAGCTGACAAACTTTCTGTCTCTGATAGAAAAGGATGATTTGGTTCTTTTAGGTCCGCTGAGGTTTGATGATGATGATGGTGGTCCCGGTGCGGTCCAGTTAAAGCCTCATCAGCTCAGAGTCTGGTTCCGCTCCACCCTCTGCATGGTGTCTCTGATCCAGCCCAGGAAGTTTCCCAGCCTGGTGTAAACGCCGTACTTCCCCCGCGCGGCGCATTTCTCCCCCCAGCTGACGATCCCGGTCAGGTACCAGGTTCCTCGGTAGTGGACCACGAACGGCCCGCCGCTGTCTCCGCTGCAGGCGTCCATGTTGGTCTCCAGGTAACCTGCACAGAACATGTTGTCTGTGATCACCTGCAGGACGGACAGAGAGGAGAGGAGGGTTCATCTGGACTGAAACATCAGGGTTTTAAAATCACAAAAAGCTACAATAATGATGTAAAAACCTTTGATAAAAAATTTTAACACTCGTTGAACTTGAACTTTGTCCATATTTTCCAAACAATCAAGTTGGAAGTGCGATCAAGAACCAGACCACCTGCTGCCACCCACAGCCTTTTACATGTTTGGTTTTGAAACTTAAAAGGAATTAATGTTGATAAAAAATACATTTTTTACGTTTGTTGAATCTGTCACCATGTTGTGACAGTTTGATATGAAAGAAAAAATCAATCTCCTCCGCCTTCTCCCAGTAGTATCTAGAATCAACCAATCAGAGTCAGGAGGCGGGTTTTCGTGCTGTCGATCAGGCCTGGGTTTGTGCAGCTCTCCCCTCCTATCTCTCCGCTACAGCTTCTCCTTGTAATGAATGCTAGGCTAGTTAGCATGGCCACTGACGATGGGAGATGAGCTGTTCTCTAGGAAACGCAAGTTATTTCTCCGCCATTAGCACATTTAGCAGCGTGTTCATTGATTGACAGCGCTAAGCCCCTCCTCCTGGCTCTGATTGGTTGATCTTGGTGCATTTCTTCAGACTGCAGGAACCGTTCAGGTAGGAGGTAGAGGAAACTGACCTTTTCACAGTCTAGTGAAAATGTTGTCAACGTGTCGTAACAAACTGTCACAACATGGTGACAGTTTTAACAGATATGGATTTTTTTTTTTTTACATCGGTTACCTGTTGTAGTTTTAAGAAAAGCTCAGATAGAAATAAACATCTAAAAAAAAGTTTATAAGTTCTTCTTATTTTTCATTTTAATTGACAAAAATCAGAGTTTTCCTGAGTTGAATTATGTTTCTGAGTTTTGTCCAAAGTAAACTAAAGTGAAATCTATAACATTCTGCAGAATGAAACCTGGTTAGCGCTCTGACTGGAGCTCAGCGCCGCCCCCTGCAGGTGGCGATCAGCTCACCTGTTCGGTGGAGGCAGAGCAGGCCTGGTAGCTGACCACCGGCAGGGTCACCTTCCTCAGGAAGCGGGAGGAGCTGCCCAGGTACTGCGTGGCGCCCCACCCCGTCACCACGCCCCGGGTGTCTTCCTGAACACAGACAGGCGGTCAGAACCCGAAACATGCATCGGCCGGACTCACGGCCGGAACCGGGTTACCCTCAGCAGGTATCTGGACAGGTGAGGGTCCGGCAGGCAGGCGGGGACCGCAGTGGGGCCCCTGAGAGCCGGCCGGGCCAGGTAGAGCAGGGCGATGTCGCTGTCGAAGGTGTAGGAGTGGAAATGAGGATGAGCGACGATCTGCTGGATCTTTATCTTCTGCTCGTCTGGATCAGGACGTTTTTTATCGTAGTCACCTAAAAAACAAAAAAACAAACAAATGAATAAATAATTGTGAGACGAAGGAAGATGAGAAAAAGAAAACAGACCTTTTGAGCAGAATCATGACTGCTGTTGCTTTTCATAGTTTTAATTTTATTAGATGTTTCTTATGATTTTATGCTTTGACGCTTTTAAGCTTAACAAATCTGTTTGTCTGGTTGGATGTAAATGTTTTATTCCTGTAAATGGAGCCGCCGTCTCACCAGGTTCCGCTTGAAAAAGAAACAATGAATGTAAATTCTATAAAAAATATTTTTTATATATTTGTTGAATCTGTCATCATGTTGTGGCAGTATGAGATGAATAATCTGTGAAAAACAATCGATCTCCTCTGCCTTCTCCCAGTGCTAACTGCAAACAACCAATCAGAGCCAGGAGGCGGGGCTAAGCGCTGTCAATCAATCCCGTGTGCGCGCGGACTTCAATAACATTTTCTCATAGTTTATACTTTCTAGCAAAAATTCCTAAAGGAGAAACTTCAACCATCAAAGACTAACATCAAATCTACCTCTAGCTCAGAAGAGTAAAATCAAGTTTCAGAGTGGCCTAGTCAAATCCCAGACTTAAATTTGATTGATAGTCTGTAGCGTGACCTTAAAACACTCAAAAACTAAATCAAAGCAATAAATCGGACATTAAACCAGCCAATCAGTACAGAGACCAATCAGGACCGGCTGATGGTTCCCATCGTTTTGTTCTGGTCCAGCAGGAACAGGAACCAGTTAGCGAGGTTTTTCAAAATAAAGCTCCATTCTCACCTACAGTGACGTGGTCCGCTGAGTCCTCAAAGCAGTGAGCTGCAGAAACAACCCAACGCTCCGAAACCAGGGTTCCTCCACAGAACCCGGACCCGTCCGACCTGTGGACCAGAACCTGGACAGAACCGGTCGGAATCAATCAGAACCTCAACAGAATCTGAACAGATCCACACAGAACCAATCAGAACTTTGACAGATCCATACAGAACCAATCAGAATCTGAACAGAACCATCAATAGAAGACTAACCTGCCAGGGACTTCCTCCTCGACTCTCCAGGTTTCCTCCCACAATACGAGTCGAAATATTCTCCTCCATTTGTCCCTCCGTCTGGTACCCACCTGTCAATCAATCAATCAATCAATTAATCAATCAATAAATGAATCAAGTTTATTTGTATGGCACATTTAAGCAACAAGGCAGTTCAAAGAAACATTATAAATGTTCTTCAGGTGACAGAAGGCCGTCTTTGTAACCGTCTTTATGTCTCTGCAGGTTCAGGTCTGATAGTTTCAGCTGTAATAGCTGAAGTTGACCAACCTGAAGTTGACCAACCTGAAGTTGACCAACCTGACGTTGACCAACCTGACGTTGAGTTTGTTGCCTCTGACGGTTCTGTTGAGTTGTGTTCATGGACTTCGCTGTTGGTGCCGTTCTGGTCCGTTGCCATGGTAACGTTGGCGTCATCCAGGAGATCCAACAGGGAGCGACCGTAGTGCAACGCTGCCATCTGCTGGCGGCCGCAGGGAAACTCCACTGGATGGGAGAATAAAGCAGTTATGGAGAATTTCACCTCAGGAAAATCTGCTGGAATTACAGATTAGACAGGTAAATTAGTGCAACACAGGACAACGACCTGTCAGACAGGTGAGACTGACATCAAATCTGTCTCAGATTAGACCAGGTTTATTTCAGATTACACCAGATTAGACCAAGTTTATTTCAGATTAGATCAGATTAGACCAAATTTATTTCAGATTAGACCAGGTTTATTTCAGATTAGACCAGATTAGACCAAATTTATTTCAGATTAGACCAGATTAGACCAAATTTATTTCAGATTAGACCAGATTAAACCAAATTTATTTCAGATTAGACCAGATTAGACCAAATTTATTTCAGATTATACCAGGTTTATTTCAGATTAGACCAGATTAGACCAAATTTATTTCAGATTAGACCAGATTAGACCAAATTTATTTCAGATTATACCAGGTTTATTTCAGATTAGACCAGATTAGACCAGGTATACGTAGTGTGTTACCTGTTGGTGTGCAGCTCTTTTCATCAGCCTCCAGTTTAAATCCGTCAGCACAGCCACACTGAACTCCAGCGCCCTCTGGCAGGTCTTGGCAATACTGCAGGCAGCCACCGTTCCCATAGCGACACTCCAACACCTCTAGACACGGCACAGACACAGGTAGCAGGTGTGTTGTGAGACCTCATGGCCGACAGGTGTTTATCCGAGTCGCAGCTCGTTTCTCACCTGAGTCGCAGGTTTTCCCGCGGAACCTGGGAGGACACAGACACAGAAACTCCTGCCGGTCCTGACTGCAGATTCCCCCGTTAAGGCAGGGGTTGGTTCGGCACGGGTTCAGATCTGCAAAACAGAGAAAACACAGGTGGACCCGTCACCTGGCAGTGATGTCATCAGGCAGTGATGTCACCTGGCAGTGATGTCATCAGTTAATGATGTCACCAGATAATTACTATACATACCAATTTACCTGTGTTCAGGTAAATTTCTCATTCAGCTCTAAATTCAGCAAGAAAATCAAAACATGTTGCAACATAATTCTGATATGCATAACTAAGGCTGAACGATACGGCAGGAAAACAAATCACCAATCAATCATATTAGTCAATATCAATACTTTATTATGTTGTTGTGCTTTAAATTATCTGAAATACTGCCAGTGTAGATAACTGTTTATCCACAGTTTTCTCTCTGCAGTTATGACCCACCGCGCAAGTTACTCAACAGGTTGTTGCTAGGTAACCAAAGAGTGTTGTTAGGTAAATGAACAACAGTTTTACTCACGTTGGTATCTGTACCAGAACTCCATCTGTGGATGAGAGTTTAGAGTTAATATCTGCAGCAAAGACGACTCGACGACGAGGAGAAACAATCCAGGTTCATTTTCAAAGACATATTTCATCATCTACAAATCTTACATTTTCAAACTTAATACTTAGTTAGCAAACTAAGTACTTAAGTATTTAGTTTTGTAGTTTTAATTATCTGAAATACTGCCAAAGTGTGGATAAATGTTGTATTAACAATTTTCAAAACTAAAAAAACTAAATACTTATGTATTTAGTTTTGAGCTCAGAGTGACGTATTTGAGACGAGCTAAATATTAATCTAACTAAATATTTAGCTTTAAGACAATTTTTTGTCTTGCTAATGAGACAAAATGAGGTTGCTGACTGAATATTCAGTTTGAAAGTGTGACAAACAAAAAACATGGTGAAAATATCCATCCATCCATCCATCCATCCATCCATCTTCTTCCTCTTATCCGGGGTCGGGTCGCGGGGTAGCAGCTTCAGAAGGGAGGCCCAGGCTTCCCTCCCCGGCCTCTTCTTCCAGCTCTTCCGGGGGAATCCCGAGGCATGAAAATATGATTTGAAAAATTAACCACAGTTTTTTCTCTTATGGCTAAATGACCCAAATTATTTCTGTTAATTTTTTACTGTGCAAATTTACATATTAACCAATTTCTCCAAATATTAATGTAATAAAGTGAACTGCACCAGAGGAATCTAATTATTCCCATTATTTGTAGAACAAATCTGCCACTGACACTGGAGGGCAACCGGACCCACCATGTTGTCCCAGGAAGATAAACCTCATCACTGAATGTGGCCCCCAGTGTGGCCCCCTGTCCCTTAATGTGGCCCCTGGCCCCCGGTGTGGCCCCCTGTCCCTTAATGTGGCCCCTGGCCCCCGGTGTGGCCCCCTGTCCCTTAATGTGGCCCCTGGCCTCCAGCGTGGCCCCCTGTCCCTTAATGTGGCCCCTGGCCCCCGGTGTGGCCCCCTGTCCCTTAATGTGGCCCTGGCCCCCGGTGTGGCCCCCTGTCCCTTAATGTGGCCCCTGGCCTCCAGCGTGGCCCCCTGTCCCTTAATTAGGCCCCTGGCCCCCGGTGTGGCCCCAGAGTGGGTTGTACTGTGGTTTCGTGGGTCTGGAAGATCTCGGCGGCCTCCTCTCTGGAGCAGCGCTCTTCGTAACACTCCCTCTCCAGGTTTCCTGGCAGCATCTCCTCCAGGATGAAGGAGTTGGCACGGCGCCACCTAGTGGAGGACTGCAGCACCTGCACAGCCGTCGGCTGGTCGATGAAGACTGAGGAGTAAATTAAACTTTACTCAGACATCGCCTGACCTAAGATGGCATATTAGGGCCATTGTAGACAGAAAAAATTAGGAGTAAATTTGAGAAAGTCAAAAATTTACTGGAGAAAAATCTGAACATTTTTGATTAATCTCAAATTTTTTAGAAAATGTTTTGGAATTTTTTGAGTTTGAAAAGTAAAAAGAAATTTGGGGAAAAAAAACAAAAGATTTTGAGATACATCTCAGAAATTTTCAAGAAAAAATATCTTGAATTTTCTTTACTTTTGGAAGTTTTCTAATTTTGAATTTCAAAAGTCAAATATTTTCAGTTTTCAAAGCTCAGAAAATTAATCTCACAATTTCTGAGTTTTTCCCCACAAGGTTTTGACTTTTGGAGTTCAGAAATTCCCTATTTTCTAGAATTTTTTTTTAGTGGACATTTGCTCCTTTTTTCTATGTACGATGTCCATAATACGCCATCACCGCTGCACTCTGACTGCTGCTTGTTTAATTATTAAACCGTATTGATGGCCATCAGCCTGAATCTCATTTTAAAGACTCCACAGCGTCAGGAGAAGGTGTCGATCTCCCGGTTCTCTACATCTGGATAAAGATCCGGTGGATCCGGGTCTCACCTGAACATTGGATCAGCGTGGAGCAGCTCAGCAGGAAGCCCAGATTCACCGTCATGAACGACAACATGTCTGCCTCCGGAGCGTCAGTCCACCTGCGAAATGAAGGTCCAGCTCATCGATCGACTTTTAACCACAGTTCAAATATTGACTCGCAGCAGAACCGCGAACAACGAGGGAGAAAAGACCAAGAATTCTGGCAAAATGTTTGGTTTTCATCACTCACCTGTACAGCAGGAGGTCAGAGGTCACCTTCTGAGAAAGAAGAGTGATTGTTCATTCAGTGGGAGCAGCAGCTCGGTTTGTTATTGGTGTGGAAAACCAACATCCTGCAAGACAAGCTGCAGGGAAAACTTAGCCCACCGTGATTTCAACCCCAGAGTTTCCAACATCCCAACCTGGCAGGTTCCTCATCTCAGAACCAGTTTCTCCAAACTAAAACTCTACATCAGGATGCATTCACTTACCGTCGGAAACTGGGACTCTGCCTTGACATCTCGCATAAAATATAATCCCTAATTCCATTTGTTTTTATTTTTTTTTGCTGATTTTGAGAAACAAATGAGCAGCTTTGGTTCCGACCCGACCAATCAGAAAGCCTGAAACCAGTTTGAAAAGGGTTTTCATCCCGACTTAAACTGGTTTCAGACTCTTCGGAACGGGTTTAAGTTTAAATAATTAATTAGATCAGGTTTCTCCAAAGTGCGGTCCGGGGGCCATTCGTGGCTCCCAGAATGATTTTGGGCGGCCCTTGACTTGATCACAATCCAAAAATGGCTTCATGTGGTTCTGCCAGGTCAGGCATTTTGATGCAGATTCACATTTAAAAACAATTCCACTGATGGGTGGCCTTTCAAAATAAGAGACAACTTAACATCTTACCATGGAAAATTTGAGGTACAACCAAAGTATTCATCCAGGTTCTGCTTTGAATTGAATTTATCAGTAAAAGGAAAAACAAACATCCAGTTGACAACAAACTCAGATAAATACATGGATTTTTTAATAAACTTTTTTTTTTAAATTGTTGCTGAAAAGACAAAAAGAATCTAGAAAAAGATGAAAAGTTTAGGATGTTTTGTTACAGAAGGACTTTTTAGCTGCAGATGCATCTTTTGTGATAAATAATCACTAAAATAATATATTTTATTCATAAATGTTCTTTGTGTGAATCCTGAAGTTGAACTCAGAGAAGCTATAAAGAAAAACCGCAGAGTTTCAGAGGAGACATGAAGTTTATTTATCTTCCACAGGTTTCTGTGTATCTACAGCGACGGCCCAGCAGGGGGCGCTCCTACCGCCGGAACAGTGTCACGGTTTATAAATTACACAATAAATACAGGCGGGATGAGACCGGCACTGCACCGCGCCCTGGAGCAAGGCACTGAGGAGGAGGAGGAGGAGCAGAGGACACATCTGGATCAGGACGACTCTGGGTCTGGATCCAGAGGTTAAAACACACATCTGGATCCAGAATCTGGAAAAAAATCTGGAGATTTAAACTCTTAAATTCAGGGAGTGAGGCACAAACATCAAGTAATCTGAAACATCTGGATCCAGACTGAAACTTCTGTGCCAGGACTAAGAAATTCTGGGTCTAGAATGTGACACATTGTAACATGAAACACCTGAAGAATCTGGATATCAGGACCCAGAATCTGAAACATCTGGACCGCGAAATATGTGTAACAGGACTCAGAAACATCTGGAAAATCTAAATGCAGACATGAAAATATCTGGGTCAACAGTTTGTTATGAAAATACATCTGAAGCTCAGAAACATCTGGATCCAGAGGTGGAGAGAGATCTAAAGTATTAGAATCCAGGACCAAAAACGCGTGGATGTAAACCTGTATGAATCTGGATCCAGGTCCAGACACTTCCGAATCCAGAATTTGAAGCATTTAAAACAGAACTCAAAGATCAAAACTCAGAAACATCTGGACCCAGACTGTAAAACAAATGGATCTAGATGTTTATGAATCTGGATCCAGATGTTAACCATCTGTAATCTGATCCAAACTCTGGAATATTAGGAAGCAGAAACAGAACAATCTGTTCCAGAACCTCACAGATCCGATATGTCCGGGTCCAGAAAAGCTCGGATGAAGATGTGGAAACATCTGGAACCAGACTGAAACATCTGGACAATGAAAACATGGGAATCTGGATTGAGTCCAGACTGTGGGGAATCTGGAGCGGGTTCTGGAAACGTCTGGGTCCAGATTAAAACTGGAACCAAACAAACATCTGGAACAAGATTTGGAAAAATCCTAATCTAGAATCTGAACATATCAACTGTAGAACGATAAAGATCAGTAGAAAAATGAAGCTGGAGAAAGAAAAGAACAAACAAACCGCGGCCTGATCTGAGATCAGCCGGTTGACCTCTGACCGGTTAACCTCTGACCGGTTGACCTCTGACCGGCCGCCGCGTCTTTAAGGCACCCGTCAATAAATGTTCAGGTAAACTCTTTGAATCTCCACCAGATTGATCAGAAAGGTTCAGTCTGTGATTGGTCGCCCCCTGCTGGTGCACTGCAGGAATCCAGGGGGCGGGGCTTCCTGGAATCTGACCAATCAGATTCAGCAGGGCAGTTCTGAACTATTCCAAACCCATTAGGGTTCTGTTTCAATCTGATGGATCGTTGTAGTTTCAAAATAAAACATTTTGGACCCAAAACCGTTGATGAGGCTGAAATGTTGGATCGGGTTCTGACCGGGTTTCATCAGAACCACATGTGATGTGAATCCTGTAAACTGGTTTAGTCCATCCAGAACCATAGCCATAGTTTTCTGGTTCTGGTTCTGGTCCGGGTGTTTGGGACATTAAAGGTTTGATTTTCTTTAAAGGGTTCTGCTAGGTTCTGGTCCAAAATGTCAAACCCGAGGAGGTTCTGTTGTTAAAAAAACCCAAACCATATGGCTCACCATATTCACCTAATAGGTCAGTGGTTCGGTTCTGGATCACTCCGACCCAGAATCCAGCTCACAGAGCTGCTGCCGGACCTTGCTGTTCTGGTTCTACCAGAACCCGGTCAGAGTTCTGATCCAGTCTGAGAGGAATCTCACTATCAACAGAACTCAGAACCAGTCTGTGGTTCTATTTGGAGTAAAGGAGATCCGGTTCTGATCAGTATCTGAAGGTGTCATGATCCAAATGCATTGCCGCAACCGGACCTGAGGTCCAGTTGGTTCCGACTTATCAGAACCTGGTGTCGCCTCCAAGGAGAGGCCCGTTGAAACGTTCAGAGAGTCTGAGATGGTCCTGGTTCTGATCTGGACCCATCTGATGGTTCTGGTTCGGATTCTTTGATTGGACCCCCTTGGTTCTGGTTGGAGAGGGAAGGCACTCATGGATCAGCTGATTGGTTCTTTCTCCGGGTCGGAACCGGGAGGTTCCTGTAAAAGGTTCTGCCCGGTGTTTCTGAGGGCCGGTTCTGGTCCCGGTCGGGTCCGGTGGTTTCTGGCTGGACGGGTGGAGAAAGGCAGCAGAGGGAGGAGGACAGCGGACAGCGGTTCCTAAGCAACACAACAAGAACCCAGTTACACCGAAGTGGGACTAGAACCGGAGCGAAGGACATCGGGTCCAAATGGACCTTCAGAACCGACCTGCAGGCGGTTAGGCCTCGCTGGCGCTGCTGCTCCTCGTCAGCTCCTTGACGCCCTGCAGGATCCGCTTCATGTGTCCAACCTTGGTCACCCCAAGGTCCTGGAGACGGACGGCAGGGACGGACTGAGACCCAACGGACCTTCAGACCGTCCCACATGCGTCCTGGGACATGTCCAACATCCGACCAACATCCAACCAAACATCCAACCAACATCCATCCAAGATCCATCCAATGTCCAACCAGCTGTCCGACATCCAGCAACCGTCCAACATCCAACCAATGTCCAAACATCCATCCAACAACCGACCAAACATCCGTCCAAACATCCAACCAACATCCATCCAATGTCCAACCAGCCGTCCAACATAGAAACATAAATCTAGAGTCTCATCTGTGTCTCTCTGTGTCTCTCTGTCCCTCTGTGTCCCTCTGTGTCCTCACCTTCAGGTCTCTCCTCTCCAGGTGGATCAGCTCGGCTCCTCGGACATCGTGTCCACTAAATATGTCCTTATACTCAGACAGACAGAGGAAGTCCAGCCAGGCCCCGACCTCCTCGGTTCCCCACTGGTGGACTAAAACACCCAGAAAGTGGTTCAGACAGACAGGAAGACCCAAAAAGAGACAGAGACCTTTATACAGTGGTTCTGTGGTACCGGACCCTGTGGACAGACTGGACAGGTTCTGAGCTCACCTGGCAGGGACAGGGTGGCGCACATCTCTTTGTTCTTGTTGTTTTTGTCCTTCTTGAACTTTGAGACAAGACGAAATTTCCCACTTTGACTCCGTTTGGAAAAGTCCGCCAGAGGACCCTGGACAGAGACAGACCCAAATCCTGAGTCGGTCCAAACTGAAACAGAACCCGGTCACCTGTTTTGCAGACGGAGGAGGTTTACCTCCTGGTCCGACGGGTCGATGACAGGACACAACCAGGGGACATCCGACAGCCGGCGGAGCTCCTGGGCCACAGAACCCAAAGCGGCGTTCAGCTGGTCCTGCTGAGGCGGGTCCAACTGCTGCACAGACACAGAACCACAGTCAGAACAACAGAACCACGGTCAGAACCTGGAGCTACAATCAGAGTCAAAGTCTAGTTTTGGCTTTGCTAGAACCAGAACCAGGCCATCAGAACAAAGAAATCAGTTCTGGGTGATACTACTACAACGTCAACCGGGTCATAGAGGGAACCGGACCTCTGCAGTCCAACAGCTACCACCTGTTCAAAGTCCAAACATCACGTCCAAATGCCCGTTCATGGTACAGACATAAACGTCTAAAGATGCGTCCAAACATCCATCCAACAGTCTAAAACCTGGACAGCAGGGTCCGGTTCTCCCTAAGACCCGGCAGACCTTATTTCAGTTCTGGCAGTACAGAACCAGAACAGAACCAAGTGATAGGAATCGGCTACCATGGACATCTTCCCGGCCAGGAGCAGTTCCGTCTCGCTGAGCAGAGCTTTGACGTCGCTCACCATGTGGACCACAGAGCTGCAGCTGAGAGCCTGAAACACACAGAAGATTCTGGTCAGTCCACCAGAACTCCGGCGGGATGGGAGAGATGTTCCGGTCCAGCTGACAGACGTCTCCAGAATGGTGGAGGACAAACCTCGGGGCTCTTGGCGTAGACCACGTCCATGGCCTTGGAGCTGGCGTTGACGGCATGGGCCAGCTCCTGCTCCATGCTGTGGTGGAACTGGGCCACCTCCCGGATACTGGAACCAGAAGAGACGGCGTCAGCGTCCGGACCAACGCAGGAGGACATGGAGGACATGGAGGACGTACCTGTGGATGAGCGCTCCAGCAGCCTGACCGAACTCGCTGACCAGCAGCGCCTCGTCCTCAGAGACCGTCTCCGGCTGCGGCGGCAGGGACGGCTGGGGAAACTCACACTTCTGCTTGTCCTCCCAGGACTTCAGGGTGCTCTCAAACGCCTGCAGGACACAGAGACGCTCTGAGAACCCAGCCGGGCCTGGGCCAGAACCAGAACCAGAACCAGGACCAGAACCAGGGTACAGACGACCAGCAGAGGGACTCACCCGGTCTCTGGTCAGGGTCTGGGTCCGGTTCTTATGGATGATCTTAATGTAGCCGGGAGGCTGGATCCAGGCCTCCCCGTCCACCTGGACCGGGACGCCCTCGTCCCCCAGGATGGTGATCTTCACTGTCCGACACTGAGGAGCGGAGACACCGTGAGACACACAGGACAGGGACATGGAGGGACAGCAGACAGTTGGACAGACAGGAGGACAGTTGGACCGGTACCTGGGCGATGCGGTGGTGCTGCAGGTTGATGACCCTTGACACGGCCATCTGCATGCTGCCGAACACGGCGACCACCTCCAGGATCTTATCGTCGAAGGACGGCGCCGCGAAGGTCTGAGGGACAAACGGACACCGGTACATCACTGGTCAGCCAGTCACTGGTCTCCTCAAGCTCCAGTTCTCCCAGTTTGTTTTTATAGTGAGAACCAGAGCAGGGAACCGGAGCAGAGACGGATCAGACGGACAGAGTTCTTACATCGTCCTCCTTGGTCCCGCCCCAGAAGTTGGTTCCCCCGGCGTAGCTGGGGATGTTGAGCACAGCGATGCCCTGCAGGCTGGGCAGGGGGATCGGCCGCCCGTCACACTGCAGCAGAAACAGACGACACACTGAGTGACGCGCCGTTCGCCGCGGCCGCACGGCTTACTGCGGCGCCGGTTCTGACCTCCAGCAGGACTCGCTGCTCCAGGTTCTTGTAGGTTCTGTGCAGCAGCTCTTTGGTTCCCAACACTCCGTACCACATCAAGTTCTTTGTGCGACTCCTGAGGAGACAGAATCAGACGCATGAAGAAAATATCATGGGAGCTTCAGCTTCAAGCTTCAGCTAACTGCTCCAAAATCTAAACGGTTTTACCGAAAGGTTTCGTCTGACTGAGGGTCAAACAGACTCAGCTAAGAGCGAAACTGCAAATAACGTTAAAATAACAACAAACTTTATTTTAGACATGAAGTTATGTGTTGATGTGACATCCTGGCCATGTTTTGCTAGCTGTAGCATCATGCCTTTTGCTAATTTTAGAACTGTGTGCTAGCTGTTAGCTCCTTTAGGACAGAACCATAATGTGTGTTTTGAATAATATTACGTAAACTAATACATAAATATTACATATGTTTACTTTAAATTTATGTTTCAGAATCAGCCTCATTTCTTTCCATTTTCCTTCCTCTAATCTGAATTGTTAATTGAGTTAATATGTTTAATTATTATATTATATAATATATATATATATATTATATTGATTATATTAAGTAATCCACTTATAGCTTTAGCATCCTTGAACTTGGACTACAAAATTGACATGGGAAATAAAAATGGCAACTTTGTGAAATTGGTTAGCCGACAGCCAAATACTGACATTAAGAACAAAACACAATAAATCGGAACGAACCGCAAAATGTGACCCAAGAACAATATAAAGATTTCTACCCAGCACTGGGAGAGACTAAATTCACCTTTTCTGAACTTCTAGAGACTTCAGTAGAGGGCTGAAACAGTGGACTTTGCATAACATGTCTCCTTTAAATACAACAATTTTCAATGAACAATTGTTTTTAGGTAATGAAGGTAAAGATTTTTCTGAATGAAAAAGGTTTGTTTTTATATCCATATGCATGAAGACGCTGTACCTGCACTTCTCTGGATGCTCGTCTCTCTTGTTGTTGAAGTCTAGCGTGATCTTAGCGTCGAGTCCGATACCAAAGTAGTTGTTCATGACGCACTTCTCCGTGTAGCAGTCCCTGAAACAGAAACACGGCTG
The DNA here is from genome assembly GCF_003331165.1 of Xiphophorus hellerii. Classification (NCBI taxonomy): domain Eukaryota; kingdom Metazoa; phylum Chordata; class Actinopteri; order Cyprinodontiformes; family Poeciliidae; genus Xiphophorus; species Xiphophorus hellerii. The sequence continues at coordinate 2,200,825 of NC_045689.1, forward strand.
TTACACGCGTGATCAGCCTGAAGGTAAACGTGTGCGGTCGCGGCCTCACATGTTGTCGGCGTCGCAGCTGAAAGGGTCGGCGTTGACCAGCAGCCGACTGATGACCGAGCTGCTGGTCAAAGTGCCTGAAACACAGACACAAAGCTCCAGAACCTCACAGGAACTCATTCAGGTGAAGCAGGTGGGAGAGCATCTTACCTGGATACAAGATCTTTGTGTTCAGCATAGGCATGTTGTCTCTATTTCCTGTATGGACAGGAAGTGAAGCGGAGCTCCCAGGTAACAGGCCGCCTTTATGGATCAGTTTCTCACACGGCGTCTTGCTGACTGAGAGCAGAGAGACAAACAGCTGAGCCTCTGGTTGTCCAGAACGAGCCTCACCTGTCCTCAGCTACCCGTCCTCACGTCTGCGGCTGCTGCGCTGTTTGGAGCTGAAAGACGACTGCAGAGACAACTTGTCCTCCTCCCCGTCTTCCTCCTCCTCCTCTTCAACCAGACCCACCTGCTGCTCAGAACGACCCACAGAGAAGACGTGCTGCTGGGTCTGAGCGTTCTGCTCGTCCACAGCTGCAACAAAAACAGACAAACACAATCAATCACACCTGGAAACAGACAGGTGATAGGTGGACACACCTGGATTCACATCGGTCACGCCTGGACACACAGCTGGACACACACCTCAGTCACCTGGAAAAAAACACTTAGACAAATTCCCAGCTGGAGACACTCAGCCACTCACCTTTCTCTGTGTGCTCAATAATTTGTCGGATCGCCTTCTTCAGACTGTTGGCTCTCAACATCAGCTGCTCCCGAGGTTTAAAAATGGCGGCCGCTGCTGAAGGTGGCGGTGTGGCCCGTGGCGAACAGGGAGGGTGAGGAGGAGGAGGAGCAGGATGAAGGAGAGGAGCCAGACTGACCACCTCCAGCTCCTCCTGTTCCTCAGCGATGGTCGGCGGAGGAGCCGGGGGGAGCACCGTCAAGGCCTGCGACTCCTCGTTCAGAGTCTTCAGCAGCGAGTCGAGTTTCTCCTTCAGAACGCCGCACTGCAGCACAAACACGACAACCTAAATACCACGACCGGACGTAGACAGGACTGAGACAGAACCGAACCAAAGCCCCGTCAGCAGAGGCGTGGATTAGACCGGTGCTTCCTCAGTCCACCCTGCCCACATCTGTCTCCATTTGCAGATCCTAAGAGGTTTTTGAAACCACCTCAGGGTGGTACAAGCCCAACCAACCCGGTACTGCTCACAAGTGATCTGATGCCAGCAGACTGTATTTATTGATTGGTCCATCAAACAACATCTCAACCAATCCAAAATGAGCCCACAGCAGTGGGAGAGAAAAAGAGCAGGAAATTGATGATTCCTTGGTCAAACCTTGAAGTTCAAAGCTTCCAATCAGTTGTGGCAGAAAAGCACATGCAACAACTGGATGGGGAAACCCGTAATGAACAAAACCGAGATATTGAGAAATTTCAGAGAAACTGCCTGAACAAAGGTACAGCAGTTAAAACATCAGAGGGTCGACTACAGCTCCTGGTGAGGAATAAACTGCCAATGGAGACAAACTTAAGTTGGCTGGAGCCAAACCAAACATTACCAGCTACAATAAGACTTTACAATGAAGAAGGTGCTTTAGATTTAGTACCTTTTTGGCCATAGCCTCAGACTCCTCCAAATTCTCTGTATTCTTCTCATAAGCTTTACCAACACGAGCCACAAAGTCCTTGACGGTCTCACAGAGAACTCTGGGTCCAAACACACAAACACAGTCGGTTATAGAACTGCATGAGATCCGATGGTGGTTATAAGAACTACAGCGGAGAGAAGACCCTACTTGGCTGAGGAGATGACGACTGAGTGCTGGTCTGAGGTCAGGATCTTCGTCAGGTGAGCAGCCACAGAATCCTCGTAGGTCAGAATCTGCTGCACCTGAATCAGAGGATCGACTAGTCAGAGAACCTGCTAGAAAACCTGCTTCAGGACGCATGGTGTCCGTTCTTTAAGAGGTGATTCTAACGCTGCAAGACTTAGAGGAGATTAAGAAGTGATGCCACATTACCTCCGAGTCATCACTGCAGTCCTCCGTGACAGTGGAGGCAGAGTGTTGCCGTGGAAACTTTGTCTCATACACCATGATGCTCCACCTGAAGAATAAGAAGGGCAAACAAGTGTTAATGGCTCCCCTGGCATGCAGCACACACCTGTCTGACATCACAGCCCTCACCTGTCCAGCATCTTGGTGCTGGCTCTCTCCAGTTTCTCCAGTATCTGAGGTAGCTGCGTGTCGTCATCACAGGCTGAGCCCCAGCCCAGAACCCGAGCCAGGTCATTCCCGGTTCCGAGAGGAAGAACACCCATCTGACACTGAAACAGAAAAACCTCCTTAGAGTCGCTACGCTCCGAAAACCAAAACACCCTAAAGACTCTCACTCAGGCGTACTTGGACTCAAAACAGAAGTCTGCCGGACAGAAAGGTTCATTTTTATGACTGCGTAGTCGGTGTCTGCTCAGCAGGAAACAATGTTTGTACGCAACACCGTGACGATAAGGTTGGCAGTAGGCGCAACCAGTTACACGGTCACTTAGGTTTACATTAACAGGTGGGTGGAGGAGGCTGTGGTGGAGAGGAAACGGGTCAATTCACCCAACTTTCTCAACATTGAGGAACATGAAGAAATTTGTCATGAGAAATTTTGGCAGTCTCAACCTTCTGCCGACAGTGTAGTCAGAGAAAACGTACAGAATACATACAGTACACCTGAGTACATGGGAGCCTTGGGAGACAGCTCTGTTCCCATGACAACCTCACATTTGGTACCTGTTTGTGCAGCGTCAGAGCATCGATCTCAGACAGAACCCAGCCAACGCTGCCGTCTCCTCCACAAACCAGGATCCTGAAGGTGTCAAATTTCTGGAACAGCCGCAGACTGACAGAGAAACAGGTTTATCGTTTCCTTACATATTTTCCTGGATAAACAAGCTATTAGAGAGAGAGCCAGACAGTGTCTCACCCCAGGTGAGGTCCTCCGTTCATCAGGTCAAACACCTGCGCCGGGTTCAGCAGTTGTTTGAACCGTCGCAGGAACTTCACGCCCTGATTGTCTCCACTTTTTGAGTTGACAAAAACCAGCAGAGGACTGGTGCAGGACGGAGGACAGGACGCCTTCCAGAAACCTGGAGACAGACAACCAGACGTTTCAGTTTAATTCATGCAGTAACTACATTAGACCACTGGAGGGCAGCGATGCACTCCTCAATTCCTCACCATCAGAATCGATGCTGTTGAGCGCCGTTGGAGGAATGACGGATACTTTGCACTGACCCAGAGGACACTTGGACGACAGCTGCTCCTTACAGCCTGAGTGCACCTGCAGACAAAGCACACCTGAGGCTCAGTGCATCTAACTGCAGCACGCCTGATCAGGTGTGTGTGTAGCTGTGTGTGGTGTGTGTCTAACCATGGCTTTACACCAGAGACACCTCCAGTCCTGCAGCCGGAGGACGCTGCCGCATGTCTTATCGCAGACGCTACACTTAGCGGAGACAGGAAGGTTCCCCTCCAACCACTGATGAGGCATCGACACCTGGAGACACGAGTGAGAGAGGACAGGTGAGAGGACACCAGGTGAGAGGACAGGCATTGACGACATGCATCAGAGGAATCAGGCGTGTGTCTCTTGGTGTCTCACCCCGTCCTCGTCCTCAATGATGTCCTTCCCGATTGAAGCCAGAGTTGTCCACTTACAGTTGTTTGTGGCTCGGACCGCGCAACGCTTATGAGCCTTAAACTTACACACTGCAGCACACACACACACACACCCACGCCCCCACACACACACACACACGCCCGTGCACAGTTAGAATGCATCAGGGTGAATCTGAACAGCTGCTTAGTGGTGTGAAGTTGTATATTTATTGTCTAGTTGTGTCTAGCTTTGGGTGGTTTTGCGTTTATTGCGTCGTCGTGTTTAGTGTGTAGCTGTATCCAGGTGTATCCAGGTGTGTGTAGTTATGTGTTTATTGTGTAGTTGTGTGTTTATTGTGTAGTTGTGTGTCCGTACCTTCACAGGACAGGCCGTGGGACGTGACCCCTGACAGCGCCTCCCTGCACACGTTACAGTACGTCGGTCTGGCGTGGGAACAGGCGTACCAGTTGTGCATCCCACTGAAGTGGTCCATGCTGTACTGGGTGGACTGGGAGACAGAGACACGGTGAGCAGCACAAACTGGGACGCAGCTGCAGTCTGCTGTGAGGAAGCCAGTCTGACCTCATAGTTCTGCCTGTTCTGGACGCTGCGCAGCGCCGCCATCCACTCCTCCATCTCCTTCCTGTTGTCAGCACACAGAATGAGGTGCCTGCAGGGGGTGATCACCTGGAGGACAGGTGTAGGGTCAAAGGTCAGGTCAGAGTTTGGAATACAAACTGGAGAATGATAATCTGATTGTGTTTGAGATGAAGCCTGGTCAGATTCTATTAAGGCCTTATCAGGACCTCATTAAGACTTTAATAAGATCTCACCGAGTCATCAGTAGAACCTCAACAAGACCTCATTACGACTTCAACGAAACCACATTAAGAGACCACCAAGACCAGCTAGGACTCGTCAGGCCATCCTTATGAGCACACTGGTATGTAAAGAACCTCCTTAAGTCTATGTTAGGAAACTGGTCAAACCTCACTAGGAGTTAATTAAGAACATCAGACCTCAATGGGACCTTGTTGAAAGTTTGTTGTGAAACTGTTATGAGGAAATCCTGTTTCGGTTTTCCATGCAGTCCGTCCTGGAAGCGGGAAACAGTAAATTTGTTGTTTTCCTGTTTTCAGGAAGCAGCTTTAACAGCTTTCAGGAAGCATCAACCTCATGACTCGGACCTCTTGACCGGCTCCACAGAACCTTCAGAAACACTCTGACCTTCTGCCATCAGAACATCTCAGATTATCCACAGAAACTAAATGAATCCAGTCTCAGTGTTCGGACAAACTGGCAGTTTAATTTGGATTATTTCACTGGAATTGAGTCAGCAGGAATGTGTGTGTGTGTGTGGGGGGGGGCGGGGTGAGTGACGTAGACATCCACTTCCTGTCAGATGTTCAACAATGAAGCCTCTGTTCCCACGGCGACAGAAATAGACCCAGTAAAAGGAGAATCTGCTGATCCAGCTCCCTGACCACCATCTGCCTGAGGAGAGCCGCTCCTCTCCTGGATCTTCCTCACTGTTTCCTGGCGTCCCAGTTCAGCCACTCATTCAGCCTTACTGGAGACCAGTTCTGTTCTGGCCCGTTAGGCGGGATCCGTCAAACGGATCTTTGGCGTCAATGTGACCAGATGTCAGCTCCAGCTTTGAGTACGAAAACAGAACATTTTTCCAACAATTCTAGGAATATTTGAGTCCTGAACATGGACAGAATGCTGTCAGAGCCAGAGACCGGTTCTGGCCCAAAGCCCGGACTGAATGCTGGACCTTCACCTCCATCTCTGCTTCACATCTCATCATCACTAACTGAGTTCCATTCACCACATAACTGCGCAAATTGGAATTACAAAAAATAAAGTTAATGGAAAAACGTCAATTCTGAAAAAGGTTTTTGCGGTAGGAAGAGTCGGTCAGTCGAGTTACTTTCATCGCATCAGACGAGTCACATGACAACAACCAAGATGAAGACGGACAGGAAGTGTTTTTAATGACTTGGACAAACTCATTCATGTATAATTTTAACTTAGTTTCTTCTTTAATGGAAGCACTGCAATTACAAAATGTTATTTTTTCGACATTCGCAGAATATCGACAAAGACATTTGAAATAAAAACGCAGCTGCAGAGGTTCTGGTTCTGATCCGACAGCCCAGACATCGACCCAAACCTCTAAACCATCTGATGCTCTCTGAGGAACCCAGAGTCTCAGATTCCTGTTTACAGTTCAGGAGCCGTCCAACCCGACCGACCCGTTTGGATAAAGAACCTTCCAACTGGGTAAAATGTTCTCCAAACAGCTGGGATGAGAATTCTGGACATAACGAGTCAGAAAACCCAGTCAGAGTTCTGGTGGGTATCAGTGGACCTGCAGGTAACAGTCGGCTCTGATTGTTGTCGGGTCTGACTTGGATCAGGAGAATCGGACCCATCCGAGCTTTAAAGGTTGATGATCCCATTCTGACCATCATCATCATCATCATCATCATCACCATCATCATCATCACCATCATCATCGCGAACCAGAACAGAGAAACAAGCTGAGCAAACGGATCAGATCAGAACCTGGCGGACCAATCAGCTGTCTTACCGACCCGAGGTTCTCCTGAGCGTCCGGACCCGGATCCCGTCTGAGACTCGGTGCTCTTTGATCCTCCTGCTGTTTTTCCCTTCACTCGCCCCTCCCACCTCCCTAAAAACAGCTCATGCCCACTTCCTGTCTGACGTCACACACACACACACTGCTTACGAGAACATGCATCCTGCAGGCTATAAATAAACTCCACCACATGATCAGTCACACAAACACACACACCGCCTAACCCTGTGGCTAACCATCTGCAGCCTCATTAACAGGAAGTGACATCACTTCAAGCAAAAATACACATGTAGAAAAAGGGAAAATAAAAATAAATACAAATTTCTGATTATAATTTAAATGTTTTCTGAGATTCTTGGATTTATCTGTGTTTATATCTGTCTCTACTGTCTGTTTTATTTTGTTTTAAATAAATTTATTGGGGGAAAAAAATAAAGAATTTGAGGAGAGGAAATGGAACTATTGTCAACAGTCTACCCCTTTCAAAATAAGAGCATGAATATAAACGTCCATTAACTTGAAGAATTCTTAACAGCCAAGAACCAAAAGTATCAAAACTTTATTTAACTGAAAGTTTACAAAACTGTCACGAAATTAGTCATTTAAAATTTATCTGAAAAAAAGAATTTAGGGGAAGCTAAGTGAGATAAAATGTTTTTAAATTTAGTAAAAAACACTAAAGCATTAAACAAAATGTTAGCTCTGCTCAGAGGTCCCTTCCCCTGCTGGGACTACTTTCAGGATGGAAGGATTGGGTTTGGACTCACTGTGAAGCTGTTGTTAACGTTCTTGGTGCTGGACTCGGCCACGCTGGCGTCGGTCAGGTCCACCTCGTCAAAGATGATCGACTGCAGAGAGACACGTCACTGCTCATCAGTCCCAACCAATCAGATGATCAAACTCAGGCTCCGCCCACTCTTCATCCCGACCTGACCACTCACCTTGCTGGTCTGAGCGTAGTACAGAGTCCTTCCTCGTAGCTTGAAGTATCGTCTCTTCCAGCGCTGGAAGGAGTTTGTCTGTTTCAAGAGCGTTCCTTCCTTCAGGACGGTCTGGAAGAGAGGGGGCGGAGCATCATCATCATCATCATCATCATCACTTTCAGCAGCCTTCCTTCTTAGAGAGTAGTATTTACCAGGGGGTTGGATCCTTACCATCAACAAAAACCTGTAAATCTTCACAGAGCAGTTAGAGGTTCAGTGGCTGAGCCAAGAACATTACTGAGGATGGATGATTGTATGGATGGATGGATGGATGGATGGATGGATGGATGGATGGATGGATGATGGATGGATGGATGGATGGATGATGGATGGATGGATGGATGATGGATTGGATGGATGGATGGATGGATGGATGGATGAGGATGGATGGATGATGGATGGATGGATGGATGATGGATGGATGGATGATTGATGGATGGATGGATGGATGGATGGATTGATGGATGGATGGATGATGGATGGATGGATGATGGATGGATGGATGGATGGATGGATGATGGATGGATGATTGATGGATGGATGGATGGATGGATGGATGGATGATGGATGGATGGATGGATGGATGGATGGATGGATGATGGATGGATGGATGATTGATTGGATGGATGGATGGATGGATGGATGGATGGATGGATGATGGATGGATGGATGATGGATGGATGGATGATTGGATGGATGGATGATTGATTGGATGGATGGATGGATGATTGATGGATGGATGGATGATTGGATGGATGGATGGATGGATGATTGATTGGATGGATGGATGGATGGATGGATGGATGATTGGATGGATGGATGGATGGATGGATGATTGGATGGATGGATGGATGGATGATGGATGAATGATTGGATGGAGTTCCTCAGGCCAGTGACATGGAACAAGTCAGTGGGTTAAACCAACTACACCTGAGGCCTGGACAGCTCTGGACTCACCTGGAGGTCGGCTTAAACCGTTTTAAGAGGTAAACAAGGTTCCCTGTAGGGTTAAAGGTCAGATCGCTTTGAACATGTGAACATTCAGAAGGAGTGCTGCGGATAAAACCACCAAGCCGTTCCTTGTTGTTCCCACATTACTCATTCCCCATGTGTTTAACTCCAACCAAAAAGAAAGCAGCTTTAAATAGAAACTGAACTCCAGTCAGGCCTCCTGAACCCAGTCACTGCTGCCTTCAGGGGCCGTAGGAACTCACAGCTTCACAGAGCAATCTGATAATCAACTTATCTATTTGGATCACTGTTTTCAGGTGCAGAAAGTTGCATTTAAATGACTCTTTTGTTTATTTTTACATTAACGTATAATTTATGTTACATTGTCACAACAAAAAGTCTAAGAAAAACTTTAATTTACCGCGAAAACTAAAGATAGTTGATTTTATACAATTTTCTGTAGCTCGGTGTTTCAGAATGTTTTATTTTTCGCATTTTTAGCGCATCCATCACATTTATCAGTGATTATCATGACAATTCGCCTCTTTCAGCAGAACCGAAGTCGAATAAACATCTGTTCCAACAGCAGGAACAATGCCCAGGCTGTGAAGGCTCCCACCCCGCCTTACAACTCACCACTGCCCGGGTGGGCACGGTGGAGAACCAGGTCAACCAGGCCTCCGCTTTACTGAACGGAACCATATTCTCTCTAGTCAGTGTTTCTCGGGAATAATTTTAAATTCCTAATAATTTGTGCCTTAATTCCGCAAATATTGTTATATAAATGCTATAGGTTAATAAAATTAAACTGAACCAAAATAGAGTTATTTATTTACTCCTGTGAAATAATTTACCGGTGGAGTCGGTGAACCTCAACAGGTTCTGATCCACAAATATTTTGGTCTTCTGTAGGAAAGGAGAAAATACGGACCGTATTCCACCAAAAATCTGTATCGTTTAAACTTGAATCTCTACAGAAGCTTCAATAAATGAACATTAACGTGATTTTTAACGCAGTTACACTGAAACACATTTACTCTAATTCGGCACTATTAAAACTCGCAAGCATCCCAAGGTTCCGTTAGCTTTCTACATGAATAAACCCAAACACAAGTTCAAATCCTTCGGATCAAATTTTGATTAATCTCCAAAATAAATAAATAAAAATAAAAGGGACCACAAATTGAATTTCACGGAGATCGAATGACAGAAACAAAATCAAGCTTTAATTCGGCATCATTAGTTCCGCGATCCAGTTCCGTTATCTTCCGGAAATGAGAAATGGTAGCAAGCTCCATTTAAAATCTTCAGCAAAATTTTTTAACAAATGTTTAAAACATAAACAGGTTCAAACTCGGATCTAAAAGCGGTTAGAGAACAAAAATATACACACTCTTTAACACGGCTTCATAAAAACTCAAATATCAGCTAAGATTCTGGATAACTGTTTAGGTAAATAAACAATCAAACCAATCTCCAGTCGAGGCTATATTCATTGAAAATTTTAATTATTCTCTGATATCGGACTCTGGATAAAACTGGACGTAAGAGGCAAAAATAACCATACTCTTTAATTCGGCGTCAATTAAATGAACCAAAAGCCCAGATTCTGGTTCCAGTAGCAGTGCGGCCGCTCACTGAGCCCCGCATACTACGAGCAGCGGATGAGGGTAGAAGGTGTCAAAAGTTTCGGTAGCAGAGAGATATTTATAAACTCAGTGACAGTCTGCTCTACGACGGATCAGAGAACAGTCTTTATGCTACCATAGCGTGATCATGTTCATTTAAAAAAAGTTTACAAAACAACTTCTTCAGGGCTGTTAGTATAAAAGTGACAGTTTTTCTCCGGGGGTTTGGCGCCCCAGTGTTCCAACGGCCAGAGCGGAGCAGCCCGGGGCTTTGCGGGGCCCACCTCGCTGAATGACCAGTGATACCCCGCTATAAACCCCACAGCTGTGACCCTTTCATACCTTGCTGCGGATCTGACCGGACGTCGACACTTTCCGGATAAGTTTCTGCGGAGATCCGGGCTCCTGCTCGGGCTCGCTGTCCGAGGACTCGTCCGGGCACCGGGCCGCAGTGGACTCCGGTCCCCCTGCCTCCGCCATCCTGTCATTATCAGGCCCCCGATGAGTAGCAGAGAAGCGGCTCCCCCTAGCGGCGAACAGTGGGCAGCACAGCAGCGAGGCTGCGAACGGTGCATACCGCCCCCCGCTGGCGAATCTTCTTCTTCTTCTTCTTCTTCTTTAGATTTTAACGGCAGCTTGCATCCAATTATGCTGCACTACTGCCCTCTATTGCCTCCTACCACCTACTCCTCAAAGACTCTTAAAAATCCCAGTGTTTTTTAAAAAACGAAAAATCATCTTTTTCCCCTCAATACTATTCAGCTGATCGATCACCGCTGGCGAATCTCTAACATTACTAGAATAATAGCATTTTTGTGCACTGTATTAAAAACGACTCGTTTCACTGTTTGACATGAAATCCGACCAAGCCTTTCAAGTTTTAGGCCCGTTAGGATGGCCAAATTGATTCATGTTGCTAATTTAATGAATAATTATCTGAGGATGCTTCAAACTGAGATTTGTACATACATTATATAAATATTTGGAAGAATTACCTTTTAAATGTACGAGCTTTAGTTTCAGATATTCTTCCACAAGCTTTTTAGAAGAATTTGACGTATTTTAGTCCAATTCCATCTGACAGTTCTGGTGTAGTCTGTCATCAGACCAAACACTTTAAGTTTAGCTTATTTACACTAAAGAAATGTCTCCTAAATGTAATCTTTTTGTCTTTTTTGAGTGAATTTGCAAACTGTAATCTGCCTTTTTATGTTGTCTTAGGAGTAATGGCTTCTTCCTTTCTAAGTGGCCTTGCATTCATACGTTAAAAAATTTGTACCAAAACATCTGAGAGACAAAATCCTTCTCCAGATGGTTGGACATTTACAGGCTGTTTCAATTTGCAAGATTGCTTGACCAGATGAATGAGACACAAATAGTCATCTTGAAATTGGACACAAAGAAGAACCAGATTAGTGGAGGTCCAAGGCTGTTCTTCACCATTCCTTTAGATTTCTTTCTAGAAGCCATTTAAAGAAGAGACATGTTGCATTAAGTTGGACAGACAAATGGCTGGTTGGTTGTTTGTTTGGTTGGTTGGCTGGTTGGATGAATCAAACAGATGCTTTTTGGTTTAGGAAGTTCTTTAATCTGAGAACAGTTAAAAACTACATTCTGAACTCTGGTTTGTATTCGATTCACTAGAAGCTACAGAACAATACTACAGATATATGTAGCCCTAGCCCTTAGGTACCTCTACCTCCACAGTGGGACATACAGATTTGAGCTACATCACCTCCACTGAGGAACTGTCAGAGGTTAACAACTACAGGCGCTATCTAACGCTGAGAACTTCACAACAGACATCTTGCAGGGTAACTATATGAGGTTCCTCTGATGACTCCTCTGTCCTGAATGTCTATTGATCATTAGGTGGAGTACTGAGCAGTCGATGCCATCGGCCATCTTTTTAGTTTAGGCCTCAGTTGGAGACTCATCGTCATCTCCGTAGACCACGCCCTTCAGGTAGGCCCGTTTAAAGTCTTCAAACACCATGTCGTCAGGTTCACTGCAAAGGTCAGAGAGAAATGTGACGGCCACACAACATGACTAAACATAAAGTTTTATTTGTTTTATCTGATTTTTAAAGTTTGAAGACTGAATTGTCGTGCTCAAGCAGACAATCTTACCTGTCCTTCGCTGCAGGTCAGAAGCAGCAGAAAAAGATCGAAAAGAGGACGTGAATATTCAATCTGAGGTAATCAAATGAAAGAACCCTTTACTTTGAAACAATGAGTCCAGGTTGGCTACACCAGTCTGGTAGGCGTAGCTACATACATCTGAGGGTGGGGCTGTATGGGATACTAAGCATTTCAAGTCTTTACCTGGTTCTGATTTTGGATTCATCAGTTTGAAGGGCACCTCCACAGAAACGTCACTGTGAAACACACAGAGCTGTGAGCCTCCACGTCATAGAAGATACACACAAACGGTGTCGAGGCATGTACGTACCTGGACCCCACCGTCCTGTTGGTGAGCAGCAGGAGACGGAGCAGAGACACAGTCAGTTAACATTCATCTACAACTGCAGATGATTTGCTGCTGAATGTCTCCAAACATATAAGCAAACTGAAAGCAGAGGTTAACTCACCCGGAGGCTATCATCTTCAGTACCACCTTGTAGGAAATCAGCATCCCCTGGACCTCTTTCAGCACCTCCTGCTTCACACTGAGACAGAGAGACAACACTCAGAACTCCTCCTTGGTCCTTCAGTACCGCACCTCCAGAGCGAACCGTGACACCTACATGCTGGACGAAGCCAGGTTGGTGTCTTCATGTTTCAGTCGTCCATCCAGAGCGATTCCTCTGCGGTCCTTGTTGTACGCCAGCAGAGGGTACAGAGTGTACTCCTTCTTCAGTGTGGTACCAGAGGGAACCGAATCCCTGGGATGTGGATCAGAACCTCATGAACAATACAGCTCCAACAGATAACCGGTAATTCAGAACGTTCACCAGACACCAGGCACACAAACACTCACTCAGGCTCTTCTTTGGCCACAGACTTCACATATTTGTCGTTGGAGTAGAGCACCACATTGGTCACCTGCTCAACTGAACACAGTCAAGAAGAAACAATGATGAGAAAGTGACAATTTCATATACAGGTATCCATATATACCTGGTACATGTTCAGGAACAACAGCCGTAGTAACGTTCAGAGACACATCCATGACACAATCGTGTTATAGTAGGTTCCCTTGCTCATAAGTTTCCTCTGAGAATCTAATAAAGTTGTGATCATACAGAGATACTGAGTAGAAACTCATTAGTTCAATCACAGGACAGGTGAGTTCAGATGGGTGGAAATAAGGACAGGTGTGTATAGGTAAGCAAAGTTGTATAAATGTGAAGACAAGTGTGCATAAAGGACAAATAGTTACGTAAAGGTACGGGGCAGGTATGTCAAGGTTAGCCTGTCTGTATAAAAGATAGGGCAGGAATATAAAGCTGAACACAGGTGTGTAAAGGTGAGGACCGATTGTGTATAGGTAAAGACAAACTGAATAAAGGTGGGAACAAGTGTGTTGGGGTGAGCAAAAGTTTATAAAGGTGGGAACAGGTGTACAATTGGGGAGATACTGTAGGTGTGTGTATTAGTAAGCAAAGTTGCATAAGGGCAGGTGTGTACAGATTAGCCCAGGTTGTGTAAAGCTGAACACAGGTTTGTAAAGGTGTGGAAGATGTTTGGATGTGGAGGAAGAGGACCTCACCTGACAAACTGATGTCTTTGATGCTCCTGCTGGAGGAGTTGGTGATTTCAACGTTTGCTTTGACTGGCTCACCGTGGTAAAACGTCTGCAGACAAAGAAACAGATAGACAGATTATTGTGTCCATAAACTTTAAAAAGTGAAGGATTTCTTCTGGACACCTCATTAGAAAGATGTCCCACTGGTTTGAAAGCCTCTGGAGAAGACACTGAGTTCAACTTCCTTCCTCACAAAATACAAACAAAAATGGAGTATCATCAGATTTCAGTGGTTGGAAGATTTTGCTTTAGTCTTTGGCTAAAGACCACGAGCCATTTCTCCTGCTAACGCTAGATTAGCTTTTGTTTGTTGTTTGTTTTATTTACCCAGAAGGCCCTGCGCTGTAGTCTACTTCCTTATTTTGGAGCTGGTCTGCTTGGCATTCACATATGCATTCGAACTGCACCAGAGTTCACTTCATCTGAACTCAGACTGAGGTTTGTAGGCGGACCAGAGTTTGCTATTTTGCTCTGTATCAGAGTTAGATTATGTATTCATTCATGGGGTCTTCCATGGCTAGCCCTTCTGTTTTGAATGAACTTTAGCCTAGACCATGGATACTTTGTCTCTCATCGACTGATCCCAGAATCGGGTCGACTGACCTCTTTGGGAAGGCTGAGCTTGACATGTAGAGGTTTTTCGGACATCAAGAACTCAAAGGTCATGTCTGCGAATGGAGCCACTTCAGTGTTCTCTGGACTGAACTGGATCTTTCGGATGGTGAGACGAACTGAGCTCCTGCAGAAAAAGATAAGAGCCACATGATGCAACACTGATGGAGTGAATCCAGGTCCGGTAAACACACTCACTGTTTATCGATCTTCTCGTCCTGATTCTCCCCACAGAACGCCTTCACCTCGAACTCCACCGCACATTTCTGCCCAGCACAAACACACAATGGGAGAGGTCAAACATCCGGAGGAACAGAGATAGATGGATGAAGATATGGATGATATCAGGGAGGATCTGTTACCTTTCCCACATCATTCGGACCGGGCTGCAGACTGACAGAACACGGCAGGTTGTCTGGAAACTGAAAAGGTTTTATTGCAGATGACCTTGACTGTCAACAACAATTCAGCCGATTGATGTTTGAAAATGTTTCATGATTTAAATGAGGAGAATCCTAATCTTAGCTCTGGGTCAGATGTGATTCTTGGTCTGACTTAAACTCTTGCTAAGACGTCAGACCAGGATAAGATTTCAATCCCTGACTGATTGGATCTCTGTCTTTTTCACAGCCTTTATCTTCCCTCAGTCCAAAATTTGACTTTTGTCCTAATTTAGACTTCAATACTTGGTCAAACCCAACTTAGGTCTTACAACAGACACCTGTCCTCTGCCTGCTTCAGAGCAATGCCTGGAGTAAGGCCAGACCTTGGGCTGGACAGACCTCAGGCTCCGTGTAGCGTCTGACTTCAACCCTCACCTCGAAGAAGAAAGGGTAGGCGTTGTCTCCTAGTTTGTGCAGAAGCTTCTGCTGGACCCTGGTGTGGGTCAGCTTCTCTTTGTCCTGCAACTCTGGGTAAACCTGCCGGGTCACCACGAACAGGTCCCTCCTGAAGGCCACACCCATCACATCCATGTCCTGACGACCGTATCGAAACGTGCAGGAGAGCATCACATAAACTGGCAGAGACAGAAAACAACGAGGCTTAATGGAGACCAAGGTTCCCAAATATGATTTCTGAGAAGTGAGAGGATTAAAGCTCACCTTTCTTTCCTTTCAGCTGTGCTGGGTCAATCACAATCACGCCGTCTGTGAGATGAGAAACAGGAGGAGTCCATTTCACACAATGAAATGGTCCACACTGGGCTTATGCAGAAAAGACTCAGCACCAACAACAAACAGTCTTGATCCGTTTGGTGTGGTTCTGTTTAGACCCTTTAGGATTTCTGGGCAAAGTGTTTTCAGTAAAGGACCAATTATCCTTTCTCTACAGAGAAGAATATTGGTGAGGTCATATTCTCCATCTCTGGTGATGGAAGTTAATTGATTTTTTCCTGCACAGGAACCTTCAGTCCAAAAAAAAAAAAAAAAAAAAAAAAAACAAAACTCCCAACTAATCAGGAACATGTAATGGTCAAGTTGGAACTCACCAACTGGATCCACAGAGTCACAGTGATCCACAAAGTCTCTCTTCGCCATGTAGACGGCCACCTGTCCAAAAAAACAGAGGGACACACATCAAGATGGCTGCTTGTTCAAGAAGACTTTACCTACAAATGGATGAATGGGTTTTCTCAGCAGAACTTACCGACTTGTCTCTGGATACCTTCTTGAAGACAACGTGTTTCGGACTCATCCTGACCAATGGGTCTCAAACTGAAACAGAAATATTCAAACAGCCCTGGTGGAGAATCGCCTGCTAGAGTCTTCAGAGAAACAAATCTGTTGAGAAACAAGATCCACAGAGACTTTACCGTTTACACAGAATCAGGATCCAAAGATATCCTACTCTACAGGAAACGAGGGTCAAGCACCCCATGAGATCTCTGCATCTACAAAGAGTTTACAATCCAGAGATCCAGGGATCTGCAGCAGGCGCCAAAGTCCAGTCTTCCAGAGATACTATCCTACAAGCTTTAGATGCATTTCTTCTCCAACAAGGCTGAACCAAGTGAACCGTTTGTTACCAGGCCTCTGCAGAACTTAATAAGATGCTGATGAAGGAATTGAGCCATTTGATTGAAGTATGTTAAACCAGGGAAGGAGCTAAAACATGCAGGATACCGAAGCCTGAGGACTTTAGACAGTAATGTCCTAAAGTCTTCAGAGAACCAAGAGCTACAGAGACTTTACAGTCCACACAGAATCAGAATTAAAAGATATTCTACACGCTACTCATAACTAGCAGCCAAATATCCCACGATCTACTGAGATCCCAGAATCCCATTAAAGGGATCCAAGGATCCATAGCAGGGGTGTCTATGAGAGCTGCTATGCTGTAACTTTTAACCGTATCCCTTCTTTAACATGACTGAACTGAACGGTCTGTTACCAGGCGTCTGCAGAACTCAATAACATTTGGTTAAAGTGTGCTGGAGGAGGGATGAATGTAAAAGTTTCAGGGTTGTAGCTTTAGAGGATTGGATTTGGGCAGACAGGATACAGAAATACTGAATAAACCAGTCCCTCAACTTCAACCGGAAAAAGATGGAAACTCTGGAACCTGACAGGAAAATAAAGCTTTTTGTGTCCAGGTCTTATTTTCCTTCTTAGCCAAACCTGATGTTGAGTTTCCATGGAAACTCTTAAAACGGCTGAACCAATGCCTGGGAACAGAAACTCACCTGAAGCAGCAGCCGAGAAGAGGATGAAGAAACCTGAGACGGAGTCGGCTGTAGATGAAGAAGATTGTTTAGCAGCTGATCACATGTATTTATAATCTCTGCACACAGCGTGGTCAGCATGCTGATCATTACTCTGTAATCCTGCAGGCAGATCTGCAGCGTCCGTCTGCAGCTCTGTTTACTGCATCCCACGTGCACGCTCACACGTGCACACTGGCTCTGAGGAAACTCCACATGTAAACCACAAACCCGGACCAGTTAAACTGAGCTGTCTTTGGTTTCCAGGGCGTCTGGGGAATTTTGTTCTGCTGTAATGATGAGAGGAACCTCAGAACGAAACCGAACAGATCTCCATCTGCTGAAGTCATTGCAACATTTTTATTATGAAATCGAGGCCCAGAATTTCAGCTTCATTATCGGCTCCATCCCTGTGACTTCCTGCTTTAAAACGAAACGATGCTCTCCAGTTCTCCTCTCTCTGCTATTTTCCTTCTGTTCTATTTTACTATCTGCAGTTATGTTTGCTGGTTTTTCTGAAAGAGTTGCCATTTTGTTTTTGCTTTGCTTTGGCTTGCCTGCTTAAAAAGATTTGAAGAACATATTTTTAGAAATGTTGAATCTCGTCCAGGCACGTAGCCCACCACCATTCTACTAATTTCCATGTCAGAAAACTGGGAAAAAAAGAATAAAAATGTATGAAAGTAAGAATAGAAGCAAAGAAAATGCAGCTGAGAAAATGGGAAAAGAAAATCTCAGAAAAGATTGAAGGCTGACTTTGCTCTGCCTGTAGCTTATAACAATGCAGGATGAGAAAATTAATTACCTTAAACCCCCAGAAGTCATTGTGACATTCAGGTAAACATTTTTTGCTAAAACTCACCAGGATGCTTTAAATCAGCAAGTGAAGCAGCGACGGTGTAAATGGAAGCAGCTGAAAGTCTCATATTTTTAGCCAGTTTTACTTTTAAAGTAGTTGCTTCAGATTGGATGAGGTAATCTTAATTTTGGCCCTAATATTGCACCATACAGCATCACGAACACCTTTACTAAAAGTCGTGCCGTCTGGATCGTTCATTTTTTATGTTTGGTGAAATAAGGAGGAGTTCCTGAAACTGTCAGGATGACAGAAAGTGATCAGAGGTTCATTCATCAGGATGAAGGTTTGAACTGGGAGTTTGATGCTTTTTAAATACAAACTGGAATCAGGAGGGAAAATAATGTGTTTAAAAAGTTGAGATTTTAGGTAATAATGGAAGATTTCTCTGATTTCCAGGAATTATGACCTCAGTAGAGACAAGACTGTAAACCATTAAGATTACGTACAATAAATGCTTATGGTAAATCTGTTAAATCGGTAATAAATGTAAAAGTTAAATCTGACATGTTTAATTTGCAATTTCAAAAAAAATGTTTTTTTTCTTTCACAAACTTGATGACTAATTTGAAGGTTAGAGATAATTCTCTTTATTTGGAGCCTTAGCTGGTCTGAGCTTCATGTTTCTGCTTCATTCAACCATTAGTATGAGTCCATGTCGGATCAGAACCAGAACCAGTTCCATGAGCTTCCGGTACGATCAGAGCAGGATCATGTTTATAACATGTCGACATGCGTGATCAGGACGAGTCTGTGCTGAGCTGATCAGCTGAGACAGAGTCAGCAGTCTGAGTGCTGACAGCAGCTAAACTCAGACACACACACACACACACTCACACACACACCTTCAGCTCTTATCTGGACTGAACCAAAGCAGAACCATTCGCCTCTCTAGAACCGGGCTTCAGGACATTATGTGAAAGATGCTACAGATCTACAGAGCTAGATGTGGCCAAAATGGCATCATGATGCATTCAAGGACAACCTGTAAACTCTATAATCAATGTTGAAATAAAACTAAAATGTGACAATATGATGGAAGATGGTCATGATTCATTTTCATGATTACATCTGAGAAATGATTGGCACCCTGCTCCAACTCCACCATCGTCCATACTTTATATTTCAAATGGATATTTTATAAAACTATATTAATGAAACCGAAGCGACTTTTTAAGCACAAAAATATAATTAAGTATCTCAGGTCAAGCGGAGTCTCCCTCAAAGAATAGATTTTATCTCAATGGATGTCCAGGTAAAATGAAGTTATAATAAAATAAGCAGTTTGCTAGTTTAGTGAAGCTCCATCAGCATCGCAGCGAGTCCAAGCATAGATCCTAACAACAGGAAGGCTGATTAAAGTTCTGGAACAGCCGGGTCAGACACCAGAACCAGGTTGGACAGAACATCTGGTCACCAGGAGCAGCTGGTGGACGACAGCAGTCAGACATGTGGAGAACGTCAGAGATCACAGGAATAGTTTAGGAGTGAGCCCTCTTTCTGCAGACAACAGCTTTGTTTCTGAGTGGCACTGTGATGTGAACGATTCATCATGACCTCAAGAAGTTTAACCTTTTTAAAAACCCACCGCAGTTTAAATGCAGTTTTAGATTAACTTCATCGTAGCTTCGATTCTATTGGACTCATTTAGCTCTGAAAGCTTCAGCAAACGGTTGGTTTATTTACAGCAACATGACAATGAAGACTCAGATTTCTCACTATAAAGGATCAAACTGAATCCACTACAGAGATTCAGATGTTAGAGTCGTGTTCATGTTCTGACCCGACCGCGGTTCTGCAGTTTGAACTTACAGTCCGGCGGCTCCTTATGCCACCGATCTCAGAAATGTTCAGTGGAAAGTTTTGAGTTGTTTGTAATCATAATTTAAAACAAAAACAGTGATGAGAAAATGTGTTATTCATTTAGCTGTTGAATAATTTAGCTGTTGAATAATTCTGCACATATATTTTATTAATAAAGAAAAAACTACACTTCTGCCGTCTGAAACATCGATAAGAACCGAGGTGAGCAGGAATCTCCTCCATCTCAGCTTCAATTTATCTTCATTTTTCACAAAAACTCCAATGTGTTGAAAATAACTGAAACCATACAGAGGCTTCATGACTTTTCAACCAACCAATCAGAAGCCCACCCAATATGGCGGCCATGCAGTGAGGCTCCCAGAGCCGGCGCCGGGTTCCTGGACCGTCAGCCCGACCCGTCGGGATCCAGCAGAAGACCTGAGGATTGGTCTACTGTGTGAGAATCAGAACAACTTGAGCAGTGAGCGCCAGAGCCTGAAAACCTTAAGGTTTGTGTCTGCAGAGCTAAAGCAGTGAGCTGGAAACATCGTTTATTTTTCCCAGTGGTCAGTGAACGCAGCGTGAGCAGCTCGTTTTCAGGCGGTTCGGGTTTAATGTCTCCCAGCCAACTGAAAACATGAACAGAAACAAGCAGAAAAACTACAGACCGATTAGTGTTTATGGATCTGAAAACTGATCAGGCCGTTTCCATGGTAACATGTCAGCGGCTGCTTCTGAAGGAACCGGCAGCTTTCCCAGTATCGCTCCGGGAACGCTCAGAGGCACTTCAGCAGCAGTGTGTGTGTGTGTATCAAACAGACCAACATTCACTCTCAGAGTCTTTAATCTTCATCTGTTTAGTGCGAAGAACTTCCTGTTTCAAACCAACCCGTCTCCTCCTCTTCCTCAGCCTTCATCAGCTGTCCATTCAACCGTCAACCAGCAGGTGGCGCTGAGAGCCAGCTCTTCTTCTTCTGTCACAGTTAAAATGACTGAGCATTAAAAGCTCCTCAGCAGCTTCATCAGGAGTCCAGCAGCGCCCAGCCGTGTTGGCTCCGCCCCCTTCCTGGGCTCCGGCCAATCACATGTCAGACCACAGGATGGCTCTGCTGCCCTTCTCCACGCTGGCGACGTATGTTCCCGACGGCGACCAGGACACAGAGTTGATGGCCGAGCTGCGGGGCGATGACATCATCAGCGTGAACAACAGGTGGTCTGATCCAGCAGAACCGGGTCCGGTCCAATTCTTACCTGTGGTTTCGGTCCAGAGTCCGGTCCAGTTTCCCCGTCAGGACGTTCCAGACGTAGAGAGCGCCATCTGCTGACCCGCCGGCCACGTAGCTGCCGTCAGGACTGACCAGAGAGAACCGGACAGGTTAACAGCGGTTCTGTTCGTTTATAAGAACCGTTCTGACGTTCAGCTCACCTGAAGGTGACTCTGGTCCAGTCGGCTCCACATTTGAACCCCTGAGCACTGAACACACACACACACACACACACACACACCCACACACACACACACACACACACACCCCCACACACACAGAGTCCACATCATGTGATGAAGAGCAACTAAACTCCAAATCAAACGTCTAAACTGGTCATTAACGGCGCCATCTTTAAGTTTCTGACGTTTTCGCTCACGTTTGTTTGATTCTGTAATATTTGGCCCAAACCAGCGTGAGGAGCTGAAGTTTCCCATCGAATTCAAAGCTACAGATGAAAACATCCCCCGGATCTTTGTTGGTTTCTCACCTGAAGGTCTGCCGGATGGCGTTGCTGCGCAGGTCGATGATCTTCAGCACGTCGTCTCTGGAGCAGGTCAGCAGCTCGCTGCGGTCGTGGTTCAGGTCCAGAGACGTCACCCGGCCCAGCAGCTCCATCTCCCGCACAATGCTCTCCGCCCTGACGGCGCGGCGTGAGTCAGAGCACAGGTCACAGGGTCAGGCTGGCTCAGCCTATCAGAAGCCCAGCAGCTCATCACATGATCACCTCTGATCAGAACCCACCTGATGTCCCAGAACCGGACCTTCTTATCGAAGTGTCCGCTCATGACGCACTGCTCCGTGCAAACGATGTCGTTACAGCTGGAGCCGGCGAAAACCGTCTTCATACCTGACAGGTGAGAACAGGAGGGGACAGATGAGGGGACAGGTGGAGACAGGTGAGGGGACAGGTGGGCGGACAGGTGTGACCAATGACGTACAGACTTTGCTGCGCAGGTCCCACAGTTTGAGCGTTCGGTCGTAGCTCCCAGACACGATGCGGGCGTTGTCCAATAGGAATCGAGCAGACAGAACCTTCCCGCTGTGACCCGTCAAGGTGTGCTGGAGGACAGGTAGAGGTCAGAGAGGTGAGGACAGCTCAACACACACACCTGCTGCACACTGACTCCTCCCTCTGTTGAGTGGACCTCGTTAGCGATGATGATTTAGACCAATCAGGACTCACCCTCAGTCTGTAGTCGTCCATAGTCCAGATTCGACTGGCGAAGTCGTTGGACGCAGCGAGCAGGTAGGAACCCTGTTAAACACAAAGAAAACAGGTAAGCAAGAGCAGCAAACCAAGGTAACCATGGCGACAGGGACCAGCAGAAACAGACTTACAGAGCTGTCGAACTCGATGCTGGTGATTCCTGCGTTGCTGCCGGTCAGAGCTCCTTTAGCCTCACAGCGACCTGAACACACACAGTAACGCTGCGCTGTGATTGGTCGACAGTAAAACAGTTTCTGGTTGGTCGACTGTCAGTCAACATATAACCCAGACTTTGCTCATTTGATGAGCATGTGTCTCTGCTTGGACCGTGAACATTACTGTAGCCGCAATGTGAAGCTCCTGATTCGCTGCGCAGCATTAGCAGAGCTGATGAATGAGAGCGACGGTGCCACCAACAGTTGTGGAGGATTGTTGCGGATAAAGAAACCTGTACTGGTCCAAATCCTCTGGGGAAAACATTTGTTTTTCTCACAAATGTTTTTCTAATGCACTAATAGCAGAGCTAATTCTTCAATTAGCATTTAGCTAACTTTAGAAAATGTTTAAACTCTATAGCGCTAATTTACCTGGTTGCTTTGTAAACTTGTTGGTTTAGCGGATTAGCATTATTAGCTTATGCTAAATTTCATATTGGTTTAACGTTAACTCCCAATAAATCCCATGTTGGTTTAGTGTTTTAGCATTAGCAGAGCTGATGTTTAGTTAGTTATTTAGGGTTAGAGCAGGAAACGGTTTAGCCACCTCTAGTTTTTGTGTTTGACAGAAAGAAATTTCCTATTTTTTCTCACCAAGTTCTAGACATGTAATAGAAAGACACCATCTACAGTCTCCATCAGCTGCCTGATTACTCTTTGGTAAAGTAATCTGATTACAGTGGCAATGAAGGTCTCAGCTTGAAAACTTGAGATCAGCTCCCTCTTCCTCCTCCTGATGCTCCTTCCTGATTGGTCATGTTGGATCAACATCACGGAGAGGCTGCAGGTTCTCAGCTCAGCCTCTCAGTGATGTCACATCCTGTGTGATGTCACATCCTGTGTGTCAGCAGCTGCTGGGCCCATGGCTGCATGACTGGAGCATGATGGGAGCAGAGAGCGAGCTGCTGGGAGCCGGAGGCAGCAGAGGATTGTGGGAATCAGACCTTTTACAGCTCATCACTGACCTTCAGCTGGTGGGCGGGGCTTAACGTTGAGGCGTTACCGTGTGAAGCTCACCTGAGACCACCTCCCACAGCTTCACCCTGCGGTCCATCCCACCGGTTGCTAGGAGACGGGAGCCGGGGCTGAACCGGACGGTGTTCACCTCTCCGTCGTGAGCTTCCTGTGGAGCAGAAACAGTTTTTCCTGTTTGTAGAGAAAAAACCCCACAAAACTTCAAAAACCAGAAAACTGCTTCAGAAGAAGAATTTCCCATTTATTCTCCACCAAAAAACGGCCCTGAGGAGCCGCCATCAACCATCCCCACGGTGAAAATGGAGCAAATTTCAAAATGGTTCTTAAATCTGGGACGTTTTGACTCAACAGAATTATTACTCAACATATCAGTGATGTTACTCTGACTGGTCAGGATGTTAATTCAAGATATCTAAAATAGAGAAGCTATCTCCAATTCTTTAGGAGACATTGTAAAACAAACGTACACTAGTCATTATTTACTTTCATCTAACCGTAATGTAATTTCGCTAGTTGTATCTTATACCTCCATTTAAAAATAAACATACTGAATTGGAATTATGACGACTCAAAACAAAACGTGAGATATCTCAAATTTACTTTATGACTAGTGATAATTTAACAGTTGATATAAATATTCCAGATAGTCAGTAATTTATTGTAAATATCTTGAACTAAAGCTTCGGTAAATCTGAGGCCAGGATGTAATTGGATATCTTAGCCAACTGAAAAGTGTCTAGTCATGAACTAATTCCAAATATCTGAATGTAAGTGTGGTGAAGACGATTTTATGTAGAAACAGCTTGCCATAGAGGACAGGCCCGAACACACAGCCTTGGGGTGCACCAGTAGGGACGGTTGGACTGTTGATGAGGACTTGATGTTTTTTTATGTTTGGTTTTTGTTGCCTCAGTGACCGTCAGGTTGATCAGAACCAGAACTTCCGGTGAGGAAGTCCGGCCGTCTGATTGGTTCCTGACGGCGCCGATAGAAACTCACAAAGACGTGCAGCGCCGTGGTCGGCACCCGGACCTCCGCACAGCCTCCCGACGGCGTCTCGCTGGTTTCTGGAGACGTGCCGAAGGAGTTCGCCGACCGACGCCTGCTGAGGAGGAGAAGCGCAGCGTCATCAACTGAGCATGCTCAGACGAGCTGGAGCTACGCTGACCGGTACCTACCCAAAGATGTTGGAGATGGAGTCCAGGAGCCCGCCCTGAGGCTGCTGGGACGTTTTCCTGCTGCACAAACAGAACCAGAACCGTCAGCCAGGAGCCGCCATGTTTGTTTACCCATCAGGTTTACGATTCGCCACCAGGGGCGCCGACTCATGTTTCCACTGGTGGATGCTCACTAGCTAGTCGACCAAAGGTGCTAATGTTCAGACGATCACTTCATAATAATAATAACCATAATAAATCTGAAATCATGAAACCGTAACGGACTGAATGTTCGATTCATGTAGGAAATGTCTGCGTGATTTTTGGTGTTGATGTTCCTGAATGTAAACTCTGCTTTGTCGGAGCTGGTTGCCACGGCAACGAGTCTGCGTGTGGAGCGTAACAAAAAACAACGAATTTTAGTGGTTTTGATTTGTTCTTCATCTGTTTATTTATTTTCTCTTTGCTGTGGCGCACTGCAGCCGCCGACATTTCTAAAAGTTCAATATAAAAATAAAACCTGGACCAATTTTTTTATTTGTTCGTAGATCATCGCAATAATATTTCATCAAGTATTTAATAAACGTCTTCTACAGTTTACAATAATTAATTTGTCCAGTATAAAAAAAACAACATTCGGTTAGATATCTTTTGATAGAACTGACCAAACTTTATAGACTTTTATCTAGGATTAATACATATTTACATATCAAAACATTAGCAGTTTTTTTAATATTAATTTAATCCACATTTTACAGAAATAAGACAAGAAATAATGGCGCTATGAACATTTTTGTAGCAGATTCCTGCTGATCAGAACAGTCTGGTTTAGTGGATACGACTCGATGCACAGTAAAGGCGCCTGCAGTGGCTAGCTACAGCGGCTAACAGGTGCTAACGGGTGCTAACAGGTGCTAACGGGTGGCCCTATGCAGTAATGTTTGTGACGCGTCGTGGCACACATGGGTGCCGGAGAATCCTTGGATCTCACCTCAGCGTCCTGCCGATTGGTCGGTTTGGTGACGTTTCTCCGGCTCCCTTCCCTCCGTCCTCAGCCAGCACCTCGATGTCGTCGTCCCTGCGGAGGAAACAGACCCGGGTTCATCACCAGAACCTTACCTGGACCGGATCCGGGTTTACTCAGACAGGAAGTGGAGGTCACTGACTGTTCGATGGGCAGCGGCTCCTTGGCAGCGTCCGCCAGGTCCTTCTGCAGTTTGGCCTGTCTGCGCCTGGAACACAAACAGCCACCGTCACATCAGCGCTCAGAGGCCCCGCCCCTCCGCCCGCTGATGCCCCGCCCACCTGGTGTCCTTCTCGTTCTCGGCGTTGAGCCGGTTGGCCTCCAGAGCCTTCTCGGCCATCCAGCGGGACACCAGCTCCTGGTTGTCCTCCGACGTCTTCCTCAGCTTCTCCTCCAGGGCAGAGAAGGTGATCTGCAGCGCGTCGTACTCGTCCTTCAGCGTCTGATTGGCCATTTCCAGCTCCTGCACAGAAACAGGAAGTTATATGGTCACATGGTCGGGTGGTGAAGTCATAACGCCGTCGGTCTCAGTGAAGAAGGTCTCAGCTTGAAAACTTGAGATCAGCTCCCTCTTCCTCCTCTTCCTCCTGATGCTCCTTCCTGATTGGTCATGTTGGATCAACATCACAGGAGGCTGCAGGTTCTCAGCTCAGCCTCTCAGTGATGTCACATCCTGTGTGATGTCACATCCTGTGTGTCAGCAGCTGCTGGGCCCATGGCTGCATGACTGGAGCATGATGGGAGCAGAGAGCGAGCTGCTGGGAGCCGGAGGCAGCAGAGGATTGTGGGAATCAGACCTTTTACAGCTCATCACTGACCTTCAGCTGGTGGGCGGGGCTTATTTTGAAATTTGGGCTTTTATTTTGTAACCACTTCCTTCACATAATCGTAGCTTCTGGAGATGAAACTTCTCATCTGTACCCACATGAGGAAGATACAAACTAATGCCACTTAAGGTGTTGTTTTTACAACTTGGAGCAGCTGATTAGCATCTTGGAAGCACAAATAATATCTGACCTTTGACCCCAAATCCCAGAGGAGTTGAAAAGGAGGCTTCATGGATGAAGAGCAGAGAGAGAAGGAGGTTTCCGCTGCCAGCAGGAGCTAACGACAGGGCCGGCCCAAGGCATAAGCAAACTAAGCAGCCGCTTAGGGCCCCAAGGCCACTAAGGGGCCCCTCAGTGGAGCTGATTTTTTTTTTAGTAATAATTTCTGTCATTATAATATCAAAAACACATTATTTCACTATGAAGTGATTTGTTTTTACAATAATATATATTTGATATTGTATGTAGAAATTATTATTTTATGGATAAAAAGAAAAAAAAATGTAATTGCTCTTGGGGGCCCCTGGTGGCCGCAGTAGGTACCGCACGCTTCATGTGCATAACGGGCTGCTGTGCAGAGAATCCAAACGTCTAAAGAAGTTAAGTAAGCAAAACTATGTCTCAAAAAGGACTTATCCTTCAGGGAGGGAGGGAAAAAAGAGGAAGAATAGAAAAAAAGCCAAGATAAAGGTTTGTTTTAATGAGCTTTGGTAATGTAATGTATTGTAAAAGATTTGTAAAGCGGCTAGTAGAATATTTGCTTGATAGCGACCTGGACCGGTCCAGTTCAACAGCCAAACATTTATGCTGCGTCTTTGTGTGAAACTGAGTTTAAACTTTAAATGAGTTGATTCTCATGGTGGCTCTGGATATTTCTGAGGTATTTTTGGCTTCAAACCGTGTTTGATAATAATAATTAAAACTTCTCAATGTTCGACATCGTCTATTAAAATGTTTTTACGTCAGGCTACATGATGAGCTGCTCTATGCTGTAGTTGGGATTTGTTGTTTGCTGCTGAGCAAAATCATTTAGTGGCTAAAAACATTATTTTTACATCAACTAATAAGTTATGTGAAACTTCTGTTAAAATCATTTGCAGGCTCAGAATCAGTCCAGTACCGGTACTGGTCCACATTCTCAGGGCAGAAAGACTCACCTGGTATAAATTACATTTTTAGCTATATAAGAAAGTCGCTGAGTTGGTAACAGTGGGGTGAATATTGGGCTGTAATCAGCCTCTAGTTGTTAGCAGAACTACAGGGCCCCAAAACCACATTTCGCTTAGGGGCCCTGGGAGGCTTGGGCCGGCCCTGGCTAACGCCATTAGCAGGAGCTAACGAAATCAAAACTAAGTGAAGGAATGTTTATGAATGTTTAAAGTGACAATGAAGCATCTTTAAGTCTTTGTGAGTCACCATCCTAATGAATTGTTTTGATCCAGAGGCTTACAGTAAGCAGCTTCAGCTAGAGCTACGCTCTCCTTTCAGGTTAGCATTTCCAGCAGCAGCATCACTAACACCAGGTTTTTCCTCTTCCTCCATTTGGCCTCATTTTCATTTCACATTTAAAAGCTGACCGTTACTCATTGATAAAAATTACTGTTTGGGCTAAACAGAGCTAGCACTGTAGCACCTAGCATACATCATCTACCCAGGATGCATTGCAGAGTGGATAGATAAATTTGATCTAAAACCTGAACAGCCTACAGTATTTGTACATCTGAAATAAATATTTATTAAATTTAATTTATTGCTACAGGTAATTGTGGATCCTTTTAAAGGGGAGGGGCAAAAGAGATGGATTAGCAGCGCTAGCTAACATCATCCAGTAAGTGTTGATGTGGAATATCATCACTGCTGTCTGGATATTGAGCTGTTAACATGTCATTACAGTCTTTAGTAAGAAGCCTCTTAAGATTTGTTGCAAAACTGACTGCTACTGGAGATTCTTTATCAACAGATTAATTATCTTCATGGAGTCGTACCTGCAGGTTGCTCCTCAGATCCCGACAGTCTCCCTCCAGGCTGGCGATCTGCTGCTGGTATTCCAACATCCTGGAAGGGGAGAACCAATCAGCTGCTGCAGGTGATCAGACTCATCAGGTGTGTGTGTTTGTGTGTGTGAGAGACGCACCTGGCCTCGTTGCTCTGGATCTCTCGATCCTTCTGCTGGATTTGGTTGTTGAGTTCGATCACAGTCTGAGCCAGCTGCAGGAGACAGGAAGGTTACTGACTCCGCCCACTGTCAGAAGCACTTCCTGTTTTAAACACCCGACCCGCGAGCGTCCAGCTACAGGTGTGTCCTGAAGGGACAGACTGGCTCCGCCCAGCAGGGCCTCTGCTACAGGAGCAGCAGAAAGGAGAACAGATGCTGCTGCGTGAGGGAACGTGAGAACCTGAACTGGTTTCCAGTGACGGCTTCACAGGAAGTAAACTGGAGCTGAGAGCCGCAGCGCCTGCAGCAGCCTGAGGGGAGCGCTGTTGCCAACAGAGACCCTGATGAACCAGAAACACCTGCAGAGGAGCAGGGACGCCCCACAGCTCCTGAATGCCACGCGGACGCTCGGGGGAGGACAGGCGACATCACTTCCTGTGACTCACCTCGCCTCGTTTCTTGTGCAGCTCAGTCAGCTCCTCCTGGTGGCGAATTCTCATCTGGGACATTTCCTGGTGCAGGGAGTCGCTGCGGGATGAGTCGAGGGAGCTGGACAGGGACGGGGGACAGAGACAGAGAGGAAACAAGGGGACAGAGGATGAGGACAAACAAGAAATGATGGGGACAAAAGAAAAACAGGAAACAGAAACAACATTAAGAGGACAGGAGACTCAGCTCCAGGGTGTCTCACCTGGCCTCATGTCCTCTCTGGACATCATACTTCTCTGTCTGGTATCTCTCAGTGAGGACGGCCTGCAGGTCAGACTTCTCCAAGAGACGATTGTCTGAAAGACAAACAGCTTTAACCCCTCACTCAGTCCTCAGAGTGGGACACAGTGTGTCCTCAGAGCATCCTAACTCACACTGCTGGACGATCTCCTCGAAGGTGTGTCTCTGAACTCTGTCCCTGAGCTTCAGCTGGTCTGAGATGTGTCTCTTCCAGTCGGCCCGCCGCTCCGCCATCACCACCTGGAAGGGCGGCAGCAGTCAGCGGGACACAGAGACACACTGGGACAGACAGAAGGACTAGCAGCATCTCAGACGGCTCTGTTTTAATCAGAACCAGAACCCGGTTCTGATCAGAACCAGAACCCGGTTCTGATCCATTTAAACCTGCAGTGGAAACCAGTTTCTCTCCTGAGGACAGAGTGAGCCCTCTGTCCACACATCCACCTCTCTGCTCATGAATCAGCTGTTTCATCCCTGATGCAATCAGGTTACCATGACTACATAATCAGATACGTTAATTATCCTGAACTGGACCAGGATTTAACTAGATAACCGCGGTCCGGATGACAAACCTGCTCCAGAGCTGATTATTGATCAGATAGATAAGATAAGATAAATCTTTATTGTCATTGTCACAAGGACAACAAAATTCAAAAGGTGCCATCAGTCGGTGCATATGCCCAAAAACAAAAAATAACTGTCTCACAATTCACACACAACGCAAGAATCAACAAACAACTGGCAAAAAAACCCTAATAAGTAAGAACAGCCACATTCTCACATCCATCATTCATGATGATTAATGGTTGTTTTTGATTGCATTTAGTTTTGTTATTGCTGTCGGGTAGAAACTGTCTCTGAGACGGTTGGTTCTGGTTGCTCTGTATCTTCTGCCTGAAGGCAGCAGTGTGAACAGAGAAGGTCCGGGGTGAGAAGTGTCCTTTGTGATGTGTTGTGCTTTTCTTAGACAGCGGTCGCTGTGCAGGTTCTCCAGTTAGGGGAGAGGGCAGCCTCAGTTATCCAAACACAAATTGATTCCGTTTAGATCAACGTTCCTGAGTGAAAACTACGGAGGCCGAGAGGTTCTGTTCTCATTAAAAGAGTCACATAAACATGTTTACAACGGAAGGAACACGTGTTAATCAGGTGGAGCTCAACTGACCAGCGGAAACCAAAACAGAACCGGAACCAGTAGCAGGTTACCTGTAATCAGCGTCTAACGCGCTGGTGGTAGTCAGGTGGGCCGAACCGGTTTGTTCCGGTCAGATAGAAACAACAGCAGCTCGGTTCGGACCTGATTTCCGATAGAGTCCCAGTTAAATCAAAGTCAATTCTGGGTGAATCACAGTGACTCAACACGTTAGCATCTTGCTAGCTACTGAGCTCCGCGCGCTCCGAAGGGAACAACTGTGACACTCACGGCGTGCACGCGCGTCCTGGCGCGAGGCGGTGGTCCCTGTGATCTCCCCGGTCACGTCACTGCGGTCCGATCACGGTACTAGTCGTTTAACGTTTATTTCCCGAACCAAAACCAAAACCAACAGCTGCCGCTGCTGCGCCATTTTGGCTCCGATCGAGACTTCCGGAAGAGGCGCGGCGTGATGACGTCAGAGAGCGTGAAGCAGACCGAGTTCCTCTTCCCGAATTTTTGCAATCCAAATCCTTAAATAGGCATTTTTAGGCTTTAAAATTTCTTGATATATAAAACGTCATAGCGTATCCGCGTGACTTCTCCTATTAGGTTTTATTTTAGACAAATTACATTTATGGATATAATATTTGCAAAATAGAATAAAGTTTTTGACAATTTTTTAAATTGTAAAATATATATAGAGCAACTTAATTTTAATGCCACAATACAGTTAAAGTGTTGAATTTTAGTCCAGAAATGTTTAGCACAAATACATTCATAGAAAAGATTTGAAAATGTCTTGATTGCATTTGTTTTTCAAATGAAGGATTTATTCGTATAAACAAAGCAAGCGTGATAAAGCCTGTCTGTGAAAATTAAAGAACTGAAAAGAAACTTTGTTGACATCAAAATTACATAAAAGAATACATTACATTTCTCCAACTTCTTTAGCAATAAGGCTTTGGTATCCATAATCTATGTTTGTCTCTGATTAAATATTTGATCCAGTGCATGCTGAATATTGCGCTGTTTTAGACGTATTGAAAACATATTTAAACCCCCTTGATTATAAGAATTTAGAATAGATTTATTCAGTTTTATTTAGTTTCTGCACGACCAGTCAGAGTGACTGCAAAGCCTGAGGTCCTTTCTACCTCAAGTCATCCTCTTTACTGCCATCTGGTGGCAACTTTAGGGTACTACAGTACAAAAAGAGTAAAACTGGAGCCCAAAGTCGGTCCTGGAGGCCCGGCATCCTGCACGTTTTAGTTCTCTCCCTGGTGGTACCAACAACCCATTCAGCATGTCAATGTTCTGCTTAGGCCTTCTAACGAGCCATCATTTGATCCAGGTGCGTTAAACCAGGGAGAGAACTAAAACATGCAGGATGCCGGACCTCCAGGACCCACTTTATTATATTCCTTTATTTAACCAGGTAAACCCCGTTGAGATATAGATCTCATTTTCAAGAGGGACCTGGGCAAAAAATTTGCAATACATAGCAACCTGGTTACAAGATAAAAACAAAACTGTGCTCAGGACATTGGGCACCTCTGGGTAAACAAAAAGATAGAAATCATAATTTGCCCAAATTATCAGTCTTATCAATTATTTGATAAAAAAAAACTCGTGCAAGTCTACATCAGTATGATCTGTTTGTACTAAAGTCGTTTGGTTCTTTGTGTATCTGTTCTCTATCTGCAAAGCAATTGCACTGTAGCGATATGAAAGGTCTTGATTTTTCTTTTCATCCAGTAGGGAAAGAAATACTGTAAGTTTATTTCCCTGTGTAGCAATCACAGTCTTGTTGACAATATACTGAGAGTATGCAAACTTCAATGGTCCTAAAATAAGACCATTGAAGTTTGGTGTTCCATAGGCATAGAACACCAAACTGGACTCACAAGAATGGGATCAGTATGTTTTTGTAGATAAGATTAATCTGTCAGATAAATATGCCGACAAGCAGAGGAAAAACCTGTTGTACCAACTCCTCAACCTACTTAGCAGGGTTGGCTGGTCAACAGTGAGATAATACAGAACGCAAACCTCCATGAAAACAGTTGAGCCTTTAAGAAAAGCTGTTTCAGTTGAATGGGATTAACAAAGCCGTGACTGAAACGGGTCCAGAATAGATCAAGAGCAGCAGCCAACTGCTTGACCATGACCTTCTTTAAAGTCAATGTTACCTGTGTTAATCATCTTCCTAACTCCTGTAATTCACCCTAACACACCATTATTGTTTTTCTGGACCAAACAGTGACGGGTTGTGACCCAATCGTTACTTATTGCTTACAGCTGACTCCAGGCTTTCAGGTAGTTTCCCAGCTGTTCCCAGAACTGGACTCAGGTTCTGTGTTCTTATCTTTAAGCCACTTTAATCATAATGAGTCCTGTGACATTTTGACAGAAAGTCCATAGATCAGAGGTCTCAAACTCCAGTCCTCCAGTCGCTGTCCAGCAGTTTTTAGATGTGCCACAGGTACAAAACGCCGGAATGAAATTGCTTAATATTTCCTCCTCCTTGTGTAGATCAGTTCTCCAGAGCCTTAATGACCTAATTATTCTACACAGGTGGTGCAGCAGAGGCACATCTAGACGTTGCAGGGCACCGGCCCTCCAGGACTGGAGTTTGACACCTGTGCCATAGATGACAGCCTAGTTCTTCCAGGATTGTTAGAACTTGTTCTGAGACGTTCCGGATGTTTATCCATTGCAGTTCTGTCTTGGACAGAACTAGAACCAACTCTGGACTTGGTTTTGGTGTTGGCATCACACAGAACTTTCAGCAACTCCCAGATCTTCAAAACAGCCAGGATGGCTGATCAGAAAACCTCCCTGCTGGAGTCCATCCTTCCAGTCCGTAGTGGATGGTTTTCCTGGAAAAGTGGCTTTTTTGTTGCTTTTTGCACCAACAGAAACTTGCAGCTGATCCTGAGGATGCTCTGCTCCGGTGGCATTAATCTGCTGTGGTGGCATTAATCTGCTGTGGTGGCATTAATCTGCTCTGGTGGCATTAATCTGCTCCGGTGGCATTAATCTGCTCCGGTGGCATTAATCTGCTCCGGTGGCATTAATCTGCTCTGGTGGCATTAATCTGTTGGACGGCTCAAAGGGTTTTACCTGCTGTTAATCAATAACTCTGTGGAATGGAGTAAATAAGGAACTGATTCAGACTGAATTGGTTACATTTTATTTATTGTTTCTGTGGAGAGTTTTCCGCTTTTCATTCAGAAAATTGATCACAACAGAATGTTTAAAAATTAGCCGATCAATAACCTGATCAATAGCTAATTGCTTAAGTGGTATTTAAAAGTAGCTCGATAAACTCCAGAATGACCCTGCTGAGATCAATAGATTGGTGATCAGATTATTGATCACAGTGACACTTTAAAAAGCAATAAAACTTAAAAGTGATTCCAACAGTACACTTGACAGATTCCCTGATCAATAAGTAATAAAACTGACAGAAGCTGTTCAGATCTCAGCCTGCAGAGGGAACCAGACTGCAGGTGCATCATGGGAAATGGAGTTTAGCAGTAACAGTAATAATTTAGTGGTATGGTTTTCCACCTGCAGGCTGATTCTGTCACTTCCCGATCAATCAATACACATCTGATTACTATCATCAATAGCCCACATACACAACTTCTATTAAAAACTGATTAACATTTATAACTGATAGGGAAAACAGCAAACATTCATCAATAATTATTGTAACCCCACTGAAAAATTACCAATAATTGATTAAGTGAAAATGATCAAAACGATTCCTTGAATAATTGATTTAATTACATAAGAAAAACATCAAAGTTTAATTTTAACATATTTAATTAAAACTTTCTGAGCTCCGATCTGTCAACTGATCAGCTCACTGATCAATAATCACATCAACCTTAAAGGAACAGTATCCTCCTGACGGCCAATCAGAGGCTCTGCTCCGAGCTCTGGGCGGAGCCAGGAAACAGAACCAGTACAGTCCAAACAGCACATGACGAGGTGCTGATCTAATGTATTGATCTATTGGTAATCAGAAACTCTGCAGGTTCTGGATGGTTCTGATCGCCTCCTGTGAAGTTCTGGCTGTTAATGGACTTTGTGGCGGGATCTGAAGTGACGTTAGAATCTGATTGGTGCCGATATTTGGAGAAACACTCAGAGCTTCACCGGAGATGAAGTCCAGAACCAGAACTTCTGCCTGTATTGATCAGACAAGTGATCAATACAGGCAGAACTACCCAGAACCACAGATCCTTGGAGAAGTTGCTGGTTCGACTGCAGACAGGAAGTTTAAATGTTTCTCTTTGAAAGAAACGCCAATAATCACGAATCTGAATCATTCCCAATTGATGGTCAGTTATAATCAATTACTTTGTTTCTGACAAGAAACCAGGAGCTGATTCATGTCTGGAAATTTAAAATCAGGGTTGAATCGGTTTTACCGATTAGTCAGGAGACCTGGACAGGAACCGGTCCCTGAAGACAGGACCAGCTGCAATTTGGGTTGAACTTTGAGCCTGGAGGGTCTCTGCCAATCAAATGGCTCCTTTAACGAGGTGATCAGTAAGTGGTGATCAATAGAGGTGATCGATGACAAATCAGCCAGAGCTCTTATGCTGCAAGGAGAAGAAAACATTTATTGAAGCTGTGAGCTCCGCCTCAGAACTGAAGCTCCGCCCCTTTAGTCGCCTATGACTGAAGATAATTAACAGATTGTAGGATAATGGATCCAACCTTGGATCACATTCTTGTCACCCTGATGAATCCCTGTAAGAAGAGAGAGCGGATCAGTTCTGAGTCCGAGCCCCGGTGGACCCGGACCCCTCAGGCCTTTGGTTCCGGTTTGGGGCTTTCCGGGATGCTCAGCGAGTCCTGAGACGACAGCTCGTCTGCGATTAGCCCCCGCTTGTCACTGGAGACAGGAAGAGTTTCAGTCAGACGGCGTAAAGAAATAATCCTCAGTGATGCAGACCCGGGCCAGCAGGGGGCGCCACTAAGCTTACCTGATGGAGGAGTAGCGGCGGAACTGTCGGCGGCGTCTCACAGTCAAGATGACGAGCGTGGCGAGCAGCAGGGCGGAGATTATTGCCAGAGTGACGAAGAGGAAGAAGGCTTCAGGAGAGAGGAGATGAAGGTCACGCTTTACTTTTATTTTGAAAACACCTCACAGGAAGTTTAGGGTCATCTTCAGGTCACCCTTAATTGCAAACTAATAACCTTTATCATTAGGTTTGTCTGGAACCGATTACTGATGATTGATTTACCAACCAGTAAATCTGTAGGTTGGACTACTTTTACTCTGAAAGTCCTAAATGACAGGAAATCCACCATTAGTAAAAGAAAAAAAAAATTCTTGTACAGCTGTGCAGGTTCAGCTGCAGTCAGTGAGGGTCCCAAGCCCTTATCTAGCATCTCCCACAGATTAAACCTGGGTCCAACACTTTAATATCTGTAACAGTAGAAGGGCAAAGGTCAAACTGAGTCCTCTATATGCTGATGACACCGTTATATATCCTTCCATTTCCTGCCTGGAAAATGAGTTCTCTTAATTACAGGATCATTTCACCAACATCTAATGTGCCTTCTCTGGTCCCCATTTAGGTTTAATAGAAACCTGTAGTGAGATTTTATCCTTGGACGTAAATTGATGGTGTATAAAACTCGAGGTCCTCTGGTATCCGTCGTGATGCTACACTCCTCAGAGACAACCTGATTTTTCTTTACTGCAACAAAACCTCATCAGATTAAATTGTTCACAATGTTTGATTTTGCATCGACAAGCCTGCTTCAAAAACTATTTTCAGTTTTATTAGAAAATGTAAATATTTCAGATCTTTGAACAACTGAAGCAGAACCAGACAGATGTGGCTTCGATCACTTAATCTTTCCTTGGAGAGAAACATGAAAATAATCACAGCAACTTAAGGACGAAGACTAAGGAACTCACCTGCAGCCCATCTGCTTCTGGTTTCATCATGACTATCGAGCCGACCTGCAAGACAAGGAATGGATCAAATAATCAGGAGAGACAAACAGGTGACAGGTATTCAGCTCTTTTTATGAACAGTAGGTAAGAACAATCTGATTGGCCCAGTCCTCACCTGTCCCACTGCACACAGACATGCACTCCTCCTCAGACTCGAACTTGTTGTCGTTCCCACCACAACCGCCGTAGATGAAGGTCTTACAGGAGGCGGAGTCAGAGTCGTAGAAGAACATGGGGAAGGCGCCGCGACACACTCCAGACTGACGACTCAAACTGCAACGATCTGACAAAGATGCACAATAATTACCAACCGAGTCCATGAAGCCAAAGAACAGCGTCATGTCCAGCCCACTCTCACACCTGTGTCGTCTTCTGGGATCTTCTTGGAGGAAGGCAGGACAGAGACTCCTACAGCAAACAATGGGCCATTAGTTCCAGTCTTGCCTGTAGTCTGGAGTCTCTAGGTAGAACTAGACCTGGTACCTCACCTGTACAGGTGGACTTGCAATGGTTCTCATCCATGTAATTGTTCTTGTTTCCTTTGCAGCCGCCGTAGTAGAAGGTCTGACAGATGCCCGTCTCTTTGTTGTAGTACCAGCGCTGAAAGGAAGCTCTGCATGGACCCTGCTCATACTCCGCTTCACACAGCTCTGCAATCGGGCAACAGCAACCCACACAATCAACCAGGAACCCTCCAAAACCCAAATGAACCGCCACCCCAGAGTGATCCTCCAAAACAAAGGAATCTCTAGAGAAACCCAGAGGAACTCCAAAGCATCCTTCCAAACATCAAGGAGGAACTTCAGGACCTTTCCCCAGTGCAGAGCCACCAGGCTTTACTTGTCCCCCGGCAGGCTCAGAGTTGTTGGTTTTAAATAGGGTCTTTATAAACCAGTAGAAGTGACAGTAAAGAAGCAGGTTTCTAGCTGACCCAGTGAACTGGGCATGAGGAAGTTCACACCAGTTGTGTCGTCCCTGCACCTGCCCAAATTTCCAAATTATGACCCCTTCTTGTGCACCTCCAAATTTTTGTAACTCAACACAAAAACACAGTGGGTTTCACTGGTCCCACTGGGCTCAGTAGGTTTTCTGGGGGAAAACCCTGGACCCCGAATGTTTCTCCAGAACCAAACCCACCAGAACAGTTTGGAGTGAGACGTACCTGTGAACTGATCAGCTGAGATTTCTGCAGGAAACAGAGAAAGAGTTCGGTGAGTAAAAGGTTCATCAATCCTAACTTCTCAGCTTCTTACAAACTGCGGTCCGGAACCATAAACGGACCTGCTTGTTACTGGAGTTAAATATTGATCTTTGACCTATGAATAAATCGCTGTTTAACTGAGTTTGAGGAGACTAACCGGACTTGAGTTGGGGGGCCATCCGAGGAGCTTTGGGAGCCGACTCTGGAGCAGAAGTTGGGACGTCTTCAAGCAGAACCGAACCTGAACACACAAGTTATTAATGAGACATTAGCAGGTCAGATAAAAGCTTCCCTTCAGATCGATTATTCGTGGTTCCTCTCAGATTTAAAAGTGTTTTGTTTCACAACATTTCTCAGATGGACAGAACAAAGAACTGCTGAACTTTAACACACTTCCTCTCGGCTCCTGTTTTCTCTGCAGAACAAATAAAGCAGCTTTTGTCTGCAGCCCCGCCCTCCCACCTGTTGTTGTTGGTTATATGAACTGGGAGCGGTGCTGCCTATCTGGACCCTCCCAGTTTGTTTTATGATGGTCATTGTGATGATCCAAAACAAACACAGAGAGACAGCGTCTGATTTTCAGCCCGAGGCTGAAGGAAGCAGGATAAAACCAGACCCACCATGAATTACAACCCAACTTCAAACCTGAACTTTCAAGTTTTTATGTTTCTCTCGAGCTTCCTGGAGCTCAAATAAATCAAACATTGCAGCACCTCACTTCCTTATTTTGCTCTAGCACCACTAAGGTTCGACTGGAATCTTGTCAAATTCTCAGATGTGATCCAGAATCCAAACCTTCCCGCAGCCGGTCCGGAGCGGTTCTGTGTTCAGTCACATGAGGTCAAACCCATCAACCGCTCAGTCTGGGATTTCATACCTTTAATTTGGGGTGGTTGTCAACCAGTGGAAAGAGTTTTACTGGATCATATCTGACAATTCAGCAAGTGCAAACTGAAGTTCAATTCCAGATTTCTCCAACGCCACATGTCAATGTTCCTTTGGGCCCAAAGCCACGTGTTTCCTAACTTTTTACATCTCCAGACGGTTTCTGTTCTCTGACCATGAAGACCAGACCGCTGGCAGGCCAGCGAGCGGATCTTACCGGTGACGCCGCTGCAGGCGTTGTTGCACTCTTCCTGGGACTGGAAGTTGTTGCCGTTGCTCTGGCAGCCGCCGTAGATGAAGCTGGTGCAGGTCTGGCTCGTCACGTTGTAGAAGAACCTGGGGAACGCCCCGCGACATGGACCCGTGTTCTGAGGCAGACGGCAAATATCTGAGAGAGACAGGAACTGCAGTTTTAACACTGAGGTCAGAGAAAGGGGATTTTTTCCACTGAGGAAACTTTCATTCCTGCTTGTTTAAGGCAGGCTGCTGAAGCAAAAAAGATTTTCTTCACATTGTTTTAAGTCTCCTGTTGGAAGGATCTTAAACATTTACAAGAAAGGTGGATGCCAAATGAACTGAAAGTCACCAATGCCTCTTTCCACCGAGTGGTACAACAGAATTTGGTCAGCTATTTTGTCTGTTTCCCTTGTAATAGTGGACGGTACCACCAACCCGTCCCACACCGCTCCTGAGGACCCTTTAGTTCTAGCTCTGTAGGCTATGGTTCGGTACGGTTAGGGTGGAGCGACTGCCGTCACGACGACATCCATCGACCCAGGGACAGAAAAACATCAGCTTGCAACAAGAACAAGAAATATTTGTTTTTCATCGCACTGGAATGACACCAGGTTGGGCGTTCGGGTTTAACCCCGCTCGTCCAGTGAGAGTCCAATTGGCGGTAGAAACGCTCTCCTGAATGACCATAAACTACTAGACCGACCCGCTCAGTGGAAATGAGGCGTCATCTAAATTGTGGGTCGTTTCTCATGTGAAATCTGATATCAAAGTTTTCATGTTTCTTTGGACTTCGTCCTCCTTGCAAACGTAAATCCTATTGGACAACATCAGTTTTATTTGTGTAATTCTTTTAAATCTAAATTCCAGAGTTTCACACATTGTTACCATTTACTGTTGATTGAACTGAGTCTCAGCAGAAAGCTGTGGAAACCGTCGGTTTGATAATGAGGACTGGTTGATCCGGCTACTTGTTTTACCTCCAAACATTAACTTCAGAACATCTCATGTCTAAAACCAAACAGTTTTTGTTTCTCATAAAAGGCTTTGATCTCTACAGGAATAATACACAGCAAATTCCTTTGTAACCAGCAGGGGGCGACATCCCAGGCAAGTAAACTTTATTTTAGTTTTCTGGACAAACCAATCTGGGACTCCACAGAAGAAAGAAAAAACCTGAAAATAACAGAAACAGTGAAGAGAATCACTGATCTGTAAATCACCTGACCTGATTATTCTGATTGGTTTTGTTGGAAAAGTCACTAAATACAGAGTTTGTAAGTAACAAGTTACATTTATTTGACTAACTAAATGTACTTTTAGAAGTATTTTTACTACACTGTACTTTGTATTTTTACTTAAGTAACTTTATTCTGAAGTATTGCTGCTTTTACTTGAGTAAATTTCTGGGTACTTGACACAACAAACTTGTTTTAACCAAAAATTCACCAGACATGCAGTTTCTGTTTCATAAATTTTATATTGAAAGGAATTTGCCTGGTTTTATTTGATTATTTATATGAATTGCTTCCTTTTTGGTCTTTAAAATGCCAAAATTTTCATTCAACTTTATATTTTGGTCCATCTGTTGATGTAATTTTTAAATATTAAATGATGGATGCTTTGATTAGTTACTCAGCGGAATAGCTAAGCCTATTGCAATAATCAAATCAATTAATTGCATTATAAATTAAAACTCACAATAATATTTATTTACATTATTTATCATGTTTTAAAATCTTTCTACAAAAAATCTGGACGATAAAAGTTTTCAGTCTGGTGCTTTGTTCTCTAAACCTTTTTAAAGGACATTTTTATTAACAGACTTTATAATTTATTTGTTACCATCATCAGTTTAAAATGGTCTCAAAACAATAATGCTGATTCATCCTTCTGAGGAAAACTCAAAGTTCTTGGAAATGTAAACAGGAAGTGATGTCAGAAACATCAGAAGTGGGCTTTGTTAACCGGAGGCTCCGCCCCCACCTGAGAACAATCCAATCTGATCTAAAAACGAACACAAAGGTGAAGCCAGGTGTGTGAAGTGATCACACTCTGCTCCGGGCCTGAGGCATTGTGAGAAACAGCGGGCCAGTCAGAACCAGAGGAACCGGAACCAGACCGGTTCTCATACCTGAGCTGAGCCTCAGTCAGCAGTGAGTCAACTGCTGAGCTGAAAAACAGCAGCTCAGCGTTGGAGCTTTAATTAGTCTTTAGAGAGCATTTGCTAGTTTTTATTAGTTAAATATCGTTTAGTTTTACTTTAGCTTCTATTAGTTATAGCAGTAGTTGTGGTTTTTTCATACATAAGTTAATTTAGTTAACTATAACAAGGATGTTATAGTTAACATCCTTGTTATAGTTAACTAAATTAACTATCTTTCTATAACAAGGATGTTATAGTTAACTAAAACAAATGAAAAAAAATACAACTAACTGGAACTATATCATGCAGTTACTAAAAATTGAGTAATTTGTTGACAAATTACGGAACTCCATGCTGCTCCTGGTGGCTACGCTACGCTAGTTCACAAAATGGCAACATGCATTTTTGAAAATGGTTCTGTTGAGTATTCATTATATTAAACCACCTTTGTGAATTCTGTACATAAAAATGAACCAAAATATGAAAGTACTAAAACTAATAAACACTGAACTGAAGCTAAACAATACGTAACTATTAAAAACTAGCATAAAAAAACTAAAGCTGAGAAAGTCACAACTAAATTATAATGAAAACCCAAAACTATAAAACCCCCAAAACTCAACAGAAGATAAAAGTTTCACAAAATGGCTTCAATTATTGTTGAACTACCAACTGACTGATGTTTCATCACAACTGTTGCCGTTTTACAGACCAGCGTAGCGAAGCCGCCTGTAGGAGCCGTAATCTGGCGACAGCTGACATGAACATCTAATAAAGGCTAATAAATGGATTCATAATGAGAAAAACAAAGGATATTATAGCTATAATTTGAGTGCGTTTTAGTTTGTTTTATAAAAACAGGTGATATGGTTCCGATTAGTTACAGTTTTTCCACATTAATTACCGTTTTTATTTACTTCAGTTACAGGAAATGTTTCAGTTTTCATTAATTCAGCACATTAACCTTGGTTCTGAACTCCAGAAACTTCAGATTGGGTTTATGAGAGGAGGTCCAATGTGATCTGGATCGGGTCTGGATCAGAGATGACCCAGGAAACTGGAGCGGTTCTGACCCGGATAGTGTTCACATCTCTGCAAGAACCAACGGCAAATAAAAACTGGACTCGGATCAGAAAAAGTTCTCCTTTTAAATGTTAAGCCAGAACTGATGCAAACGGACTCTGAACCGGGACAGAACACAATCCGGATCATTCCGTTTGATGGAGGGAATGGTTTAAATCTATGATCAGAACTGGTTCTGATATCAGTTTGAAAATTAAAGCATGTTCTTAGTTTGAGATCCAGAACATTTTCAATCTGTTTGGTTCTGTCCACTTTTCCAGTTTCAGTCTCAGTTTCCTGGTTCTGAAAATGCTGGTTCTGCAGTGATCGGATAAAACCCAGAAACATCAGAGAACCGAACCTGTCCTCATTAATTCATCTGAGGAACCAAACGGTTCTGGATCACTTCCTGTTCTGGACGCCGGGTCTCAGCAGAATCATCTGGTTCTGACAGTGAAAGCCTGCTCTCATTTTGGAACAGCAGCCAAACCAGACCAGAACCCAAACGGACTCTATCAGTAAATCATGTCAGTTTGGAGCAGCAGATCAGGACAAACAGGAAGTAGAGATCCTGCATGGAATTCAACTTCCTGTTACCTGAGCAGGTTTTCTAAACCACCTCCACTTTCAACATTTGAGTGAAATAATTTATTTTAAAGAATTGCTTAAATATCAAACACAAAAGCCAGTCTTTATGCCGATATGTTGACACTTCAAATTAATATTTGAAATTCTTTTTGTAACATTTCCTGTTTTACTTTCCTCATCATGTTTGTGTGATTCCTTCTTCTTATTATTTTATTCTTTATTTCTGTTCAGTTTCATGTCAAATCTACTTTTATTGTTATGGTGTGTTTATTATTATTCTCAAAGATTAAAAGACAACAGCAAGTAAACTCAGGAGACCGGAAGTGGGGCCAAGCTGATGGCTCCTCATCTTTAACTCAATCATGTTGATCAGAAGTTGGGCGGAAGTTTATTTCCGGTCACTCATGACGCCCCTTTTGATATACAACCAGCTGACTGATCAGGAAACTAACCCGACATTAATCCCAGCTTTAACTAAAGATTAATGACTGATTGTTTGGTACTTTCCGGCGCTCACCGCTGTTGTTGCTCCGCGGCTCTACGGCGTCCAGCAGCGGGACGACGTGCCCGCCTGTGGGGGCTTCCTGCTCGGCCTCGCGCTGCTGCTTCTTCCGGAACGCCTGGAACTGGGAGTTCTGCTGCAGCGAGCAGCCGGCCGGCCCGCAGCTCACCAGCATGCACTGCATCCCTCCGTCCGCCGGCCGACCGACCACAGCCAGGTCGCAGCCCGCCTCTTCGCAGCAGGCGGCCCGGCAGCTCTCCTCGTCCGACACCTCCTGAGTCTGGCCCAGGTAGCGCGCCCCGGCTGCGAGGGAGTCCGGGTGGAGGCTCTGGTTCGGATCGGCGGACTGGTCCCAGTCACAGGTCTGAGCCCGTCCCAGCTGGACCAGGAAGCCCAGCAGCAGCAGCTTCAGAGTGAACATTGTGGAAATATCTTCCTGAGGACTGATTTCCTCTAGTCCTGATTTAAGCTGCAAGAAGCAGAACCGAAAATGTTAAACAGCTGGTGACTTCCGCCTCTTACAGCCAGTTGTGTCGCAGTTTAGTTTACCTGCGACAGGTGAAGTCACTTAAGCCACGCCCCTTGCGACACACATGACAGTAGCATTGTTTCACCAATCCAGTCCATCTGGTGACTGTTTCCTTTATCAGAACCAGAACCAGAACCAACTGCGTTGTTCTGACATAAATCCAGGTTATTTCATAAAATCCGACAAATTTAATAATAATTAATAATAATAATAATAATAATAATAATAATAATAATAATAATAAAAAGAAACAAAATGAGAGCTGATCTGCGAAAACATCAGAACACAATCAGAACCAGGATCTGGACTCGGAACCAGAATCTAAACCTTTCAGCTTTTCTATATCAAAACTTAAATGAAGTCAAGTCAGCCCCTCCGTGTCCAGCTGGTTTTTATTTTATTTTATTAATAAAACAAACAAAAATGTCTGTTTTGTTTCCAAAACAAAACAATGCAGCAGCACACACTGGACACCAGGATTTATTATTCTCATTTTGAACAGCAAGCTTCCCACCTGTTATAATATAAATCTCACAATAGCAAATGAAAGCTTAAAGAACTAAATTAAATAAAACAAAGTATTAGCTTTATGTTTTTTAATTGTCATAAGAAAAAGAAAGAAAATGCAGAAACAAAACAACCTTTATGGAACTAATAAATACTAAAGTAACTTTGGATTATTTTCTGTAGTCTAACTAGAAATAAAAATGTAAAATACTTGTATATGTGTGTGTGTGTGTGTGTATATGTGTGTGTGTGTATTGATATAGATATGTCTATATATATGACAGGGTCTGTAATTAATTAATTGCAAGCAACATTTTCAATTGAAAAACCTTTTTTGTTGCTAAATTATTGAATATACATATGAGGTCAACAGTAAAGATATTTATAGTTTTTATTCTGATTATTTTACCATCAGATTGGAGAAAAGTTCAGGAAGTTCTGATCATTCATGGAGCTTATTTAGAAACATGGACTATGGCGCTAACATTAGCATTAGCTGCTACCTGTTTAGCGTTCAGATGCTATTTTAGGCTTCAATAGCTTTGCTAGCAGGCTAACTGCTTTAGCACAACTTGATCACAACAACAGTCTTTCCAGCATCCAATCAGATTGTGTAGAAGCAGAAATGAGCCCCAGTGGGCCGAGAGAATCCGCTTTTTACAGATATCATTTGTGCGTTATATTTACCAGCATGCCATAAAAATGCAATTAATCGCGTTACATTTTTTAACGCTGAACGTCACCCGCTCCACCGGTTCCCCTTTAATGAGAGCTGAAGCTGGTGGACTGGACTTCTTTCTAAGATCTTTTATTTCGTTGACATTCAGTTTCAAGTTTTAAGTAAAAGTTGTCACACCAAAAATAAAACCTTCAGCAGCTGACCGGGTGGATCATCCTCTCCCTCCAACAGGCTGATAATAACTTTGTCATCAGGAAACTTCAACATCTAATGTCTGTTTACTCAAAATCTGACCCATTATTATTTCTGTTTTAT
This sequence comes from Xiphophorus hellerii, assembly GCF_003331165.1. Classification (NCBI taxonomy): domain Eukaryota; kingdom Metazoa; phylum Chordata; class Actinopteri; order Cyprinodontiformes; family Poeciliidae; genus Xiphophorus; species Xiphophorus hellerii. The sequence goes on from NC_045689.1 coordinate 2,245,725, forward strand.
CACCTCTACGTGTCACATCCTTAAAATTACACCATTTGTGACTAATTAGGGGTGAGATGATCTTGTGATGTTGAAACAACATGATCTTTCTTGACTTTTTCAAGTCAAGCCATTAGGCCATTAGGCCTCAGACATGTTTCTGAGGCTCTTTTTTAAAGTTAGAGAAAAACTACTTCCTGTGTTGCTCAACAGGTTGTCTTAGTAACTCATCAGCTGACTTCCTGCCTGCTGCTCTGGATGTCATAATAACCGCACACTGACGCTGGAGCAACCCCACAAACATGAAAAGAAATGATAAAATGGAGGAAATATGAAGCTAATAACAGATTCAGCTCTGCAACATGTCTGCTCTTGTCTCATCACTTCAGAGTTTCTGGAGATGTTTTGATCTTTCTGTGTTTGGTTTTAATTCATATTTCTGTGTTAATCATCATTAGTCTTATTTTAAATCAGAGTTTATTTGTGTTTACTGTTTCTGTTACTTTCAGGGTTTTTCCTTCATCCCAGATTGGTTTGGTTCTCCCTTCCCTAGCTGTCTCTACTTCCCTCTGATTAGCTCGTCTGGTTCCTAACCGACTCTCTTCTCTTCTCTCCCTCTGTGTTTTGTTCCCTACTGGCTCCATTAGTTTCTCTCTGTGACTTTCTACTGCAGCTTTTCTCTGTAAATGTTCATTTGACCTTCATTAAGTTGCTTTAATTCACTGTTTTAAGATCTTATCTGCACTTCGGTGTGATTCCAAGAACTCGCTACATGGCAGAAGGAATGGTGGCTTGTTGTTCTTGGGTTAGATTGAATTCTTAAATTACTGATAAAACTTTGTACTGATATAACCGACATGTTGAACATGCAAATTAATGTAGGTTTTCACAGTAAAAGCTCCCATGACGCCATTGGTTTGGAGGTTTCCTGTGTTTTTGGTGATAATAAATTGAAGTTTGTGATTTTTCTTAGAAGGAAAATGAGCAGATATGGAGCAGTACTCTATGTTGAAATGAAAATAGCTGAATTGTTTACTGCCTCAGTGAAACCAGCCGTTTGGTTGTTCCGTCTTTAGAACAGACTGACTCTTCACTGCCATCTGGTGGCCATTACAACTCATCACACCCAGTGGCGGACTAAAGCAGGTTCACCAGTGAATACGTGAACTGGCCGTGCTGAGGTTTAATTGTATGTGCTGGTGGGAAGAGTTTGTCCATTTTTAACTTCTGAACCAGAGCAGCACCAGCTGGTTGGATTTCAGAGTCCTGGGGTTCTGCGGGTCCAACCTCCAGCAGAAATCCCGTCTGATGAGACCCGTCTGCACGCAGAGGACCCTCAGGATGGGGACCCACTGAGGATGTGCAAGGACATTTATATAAATTTAAAGGTTGTTTATGAATATGTAGAGAGGAAAATGTTTGTGTTTCCATTGTATCTTAATTTATAAATTGCATATATTTTAATGAATAGATTTCACTATATGAATTTTGAGGTTGAAAGGTTGTTTATATGAATATGTAGGCAGAAAAACATGTATTCTTACTGTATTTTGTTTTATAAGTTGTTCACTGTAGAGACGCAGCTCCTCGCCCACTCAGCTCCTTCAGACTAGCCAGCAGCAATTAGCAAACACTTGGTGGACCTGAGCATCTGCTGAGCTCATTAAAGGAGCTACTTCTCAGAGCAACGCTGGTAAAGTCTTAGTAGAGTCACTTTGTAATAACTTCCTGAAGGCAGAAGTTCAGAAAGAACAGGCGTTTCTTAAAGAGACAGAGCCCCAATTTCAAAGCGTTAAACTACAAAGTCAAATTTCTTTTAAGTCATATTTGAAATATATGGCATTTTAAATACAACTGAAGGTAACAGTTACCTGATTGTGCTATAAAATGTGCAACTAACGTGACCCTGAGTTACATTCCTCTAACCATTCGAAACTTTAAAATGTAGATCACACATCTACATCTCTGCTTCTCTGCTCCAGTTAAAACCCTCTGCGATCCGCCGCCGCTGTCACATGACCCAGAAAAAACCACATGGCCAACCCCCCTCTGTAACACAAACATGGAAATAATCATCATCAATAAATCATTTCAGCCGATAACCATGTCAATGCAGCATTCAGCTTCTATGCACCACAAATCTGGAACAAACTTCCAGAAAACTGCAGAACAGCTGAAACACTGAGTTCCTTTAAATCCAGACTAAAAGCCCAGCTGGTCAGAGTCACTTTTGAACCACAATGAATGAAACATTGACCAACATATTTGATGATTATTGATGATTTGGATGATGGCACTCATCAAAATGCAATAGTTGTTACTGGTTTCTCAATTAGTGAATAAGATGTATTTTATGACTTCTTATTGTTTTTATGATATAAAACACTTTGAACTGCCTTATTGCTGTACAAATAAACCTCATCGATTGATTGATGTAGCGTCTAATGTCTGTGTGTTTACTATTAATACATTTTTTCATGGTAAGCAGTTCAGACATCAGATTATGTAAAGAATCTCTTGATCAGTTTATAAAAACTAATAAGTTACTCTCTGGTCCTACATCATGAGTGTGAGCATCTTAAAACCACTCAGAAGTAAAAGATAGAGGTCACAAGAGTTAGTAGTAGTTTTTTTTTTTGTTGTGGAAAGTGACCTGAAAAAAGAGAGAAACAGGAAGAATCATCTGCGACGGCAGCAGTTAAAGACGCAGCAGCTGCTTCACAACCTGCAGCTTCAGTCAGGCCAGCCCAGATTCAATGCTCCAAACAATCGTTTTCAGAACGTTTCAGTTAATTATTCAGATGCCAGAACCTTAAAGAAATGCTGGGATGCCAACAAGGACGATCTCGCTTCTCCAGGAAGAGTTTCAGCAGCCTGACTTCATCAATGTTCACAGATATTTAAACATCCCAGTGAGAGAAACACTGACAAATGTTGTTTATTGTAGATTCAAATTTAGAGTTTGCACTAAAGGGAGGCTTTCTGACATGTTTCTGTGTCTTTTGTTTTTGTTTTTGACTTGCAATTGTGACAGAGAGAATGTGCTGAATGGATCCAGAGCCTGAAGGGCGGAGCCGCGTCTGAGGCAGGTGATGCTGCAGGTGAGGTTCCCTTCAGGAGGCTCCACCATTTCAGTAAACAAACTTAAGATATTTATTCTAACATGATCAGGAGTGTTGAGGTTATGACGCGATGGGTTTCGATTGGTTTATTTTTGTTAGAAAAGTGTCAGCATAACACTGACTGCTAAACACATGAATGCAACTTTTATCGTTTCTTGTTTCTTGTCTGGCTTCCTTCTTGGTGTAGCAGGACTTCCTCTGGTTTCTATTTAAAACTGGCCAACGCGGAACAACCCTTACAAAATATAACAACCAAACCTGCAGCCTCAGATAAGCATCTACAGACTCACTCTGGTAGAATCTGAGTTGCTGCAGAGCTACTGTTCAAATCTGTCACTGAAGAGGAAATGATCTGTTGATTCTGTTCTGCCGGGTGAAACGTAGCTGACCCAGAGATGACCAACAACTCCACCAACCACGTCTGTAATCCAGTCAACAAATCGTCTCTTCCTGGATTCATATTCTTCTACAGTTTGGTGTTTGTGGTGAGTCTCAAACCAAAGGGTTGCCAGTGCCCGTGTTTCATGCTTTTCCTCTAAGCATTTGACTGCAGTTACAGTTTTCGCATTATTCAAATCACTATCAAAATTTGCAAAACAGTAAGTGCATTTCTCAAAACAATTTGTACAAAACCCCTCGGATCACCTGCAAAAGACGGTCTCTTTTTCAAAATGCTTAGTTCATCTTTGAAAAGTAAATACCAGTCAGTGAGTTTAGCAGTGCCTCAGAACGACGAGTCCTTGTCATTGTGTGAAACTGATTAGTCATGTTGTAAATATAGCAGCGTACTCTGTTGCAAACTATGGTTAATGTTTGCATGACAAGTATTGCAAATTGCGATTGTGAGAGATCAATAGCAAGAGATTCACATTTATGCTTTTACTGTAATTTGTTGACAGACAATGCCACTGTGATTCAGAAAGGGAAAGACAGAACAGCAGAGACCAAAAAACTAAAGTAGAACTGGGGACCTAAGACAAATCCATCAGTGGGGTTATGGAATAAAGATTAGAGGGAGAGGAAACCCATCAGCATCTTATTGTGGGTTTTATGGCCTGATGATGTTGGAGTGATGGAAACTGACATCATGTCTTCTTCAGACTCTTCCTCCTCTCTCTGGCTGTTGATGCCGCCCAATCTTTGCCCTGTAACATTGCATTGGCTCTGGCTGCATGCACTATATACATGCCAGTTGATGGTTCATTAGATGGAGCTTTGAGCTGTTCTAGCAAACTGGTTGATCATTGGTTGATCTCATGCTTCACAGGTTCACCTTTGTTGGAGAAAGTCAGGATTCTCCTGTGAGCAATTTATCAATTCAGGACAGATTTTTAGAAACAAAGTCTAATGGTAATGTATAGAAATATTTTTGACATGAAAAAGGTAAAGCAGAAAGAATCTAGGAGTTTAAATACTAACATCAAATGCATCAGTTGAATTTGGTACTCCACTGTTAATCTATTTAAATACAGCAAATATGATCAAACCGTGTAATCAGCAGATCTTCAAATGAAGCAGCTCAAATCAAATTAAAACAACACAATGAAACAATATCTAAATTGTTATATCTTAATGGATTTATCTCTGCCCAGACTGAAGACATCTCTTACTGCTAAGCTACAGTAAACAGGCCCATCAGCAGGAAAAATAATTCATCCAGAGCTTTCGTCTGATCTCCTGATGTTCCCTCTGCAGGTGGGTTTGATCCTGAACAGCTACACCTTGTGGTTCCACCTCTGCCGCACTCGGCAGAAAGTCCCTAAGAGCTGGATGATCTATCTGAAGAACCTGACAGCAGCCGACTTCCTGCTCTGCCTCGGACTTCCCCTCCGCATCGCTGACTATGCAGGCAGGTCCGACAAAGTTCACCTGTTCTACTGCACCTTTGGAGCCCCTGTCTTCTACATCAACATGTACATCAGTGTCCTACTTATGGGCTACATCGCCGTCAGCAGGTACAACTTCTATGAAAATTGTAAATAAAACCTGTACAAATGTCTGAGCTTCCCGTCAAACCCAGAAGGTCTCTTACCTTCCTTGAATGTAATCTGAGGATGACATATTGTCTCAGCTGTTAGCACTGTTGCTTTGCAGCAAGAAGATTCCCAGGAATTTGTCATGAATTGTGTAGTTTGTGTTGAGGATGGACGCGGCAGACCCAGATTGTTGATGAAAAATTATGGTTTTAATGATAAATAATGAAGTTCACAAAGTACAGGCAGCACAGGAGAGCAATAAGGCAAGGAGCACAGACACTGGCAGCACCTGGATAGGCACAACACAGGAACTAGGCAGACAGGCTGACGTCAGACAAGGACCCGACAGGGAGCAGGTGACCAGGTGACACAGATGGGGTTAAATCAGATGGGGGAGTAATCAGGGTAACGAGGGACAGCTGGGAACAATCAATAGCCAGACAAAAAACAACACAGAAACATAAATCCTCACAGAATCCTTTTTCCATGGAGTTTGCATTTTCTCCCTGTGCAAGTTTAAATTCTCCATGGGTAGTCCAACTTCCTCCCATAGTCCGAACACACTTGTGTCAGGTCCCTATATTGCCTTTAGGTTAGAGTGTGTGCATGTTTGTTTGTCCAGTAATGGACTGGTGATCTATTAAGGGGTTCCTGCCTCTCGCCTCCAATGACCTCTGAAGATAAACACCAAGGCTGCTGCTACCCTGCAGGATTAGTCAGGCATTTGGGACGGGACATCATAGTAGGCTAGAAATGACTGTTGCACAAGACTTCAAAATTGTCGGCTGATTTTCAAAACCAGACGAACTCCGTACGATATAAAACCTCCAGTATGTGAAGCATCAAGCCACATGCCAGGAACAACACAACACACATCAACCAGTCAACCAGATCACTCTTAACACAACACACATGAAAGAAACGTCTTAAGATAATCTTTAGAATTGTGTCGATAGTCGGGGCATTCTTAAGATTGTTGGAATTGGGACAAAAATCGACATAAAAATCTTCCTGTGTGAACTTGGTGTCGGCATCAGAGTCAGTGTCTTGAAACACTCAGACGCCGTGTTACAAATGTCTGACGAAAAGTTCTTCATCTTTATCTTTATTCATTTCATTCAATACAAATAAAAAAATTTTTAATACAAAGAAAAAAATAAAATAATTTAAAAAAGTGAAATGAAAGGTAGCAGAAAGAAGAAAATAATCTTATAATATCTGCCCCTTTTTCTCAACTATGGATCAAAACAACAAAAAACAAACAAACAAAAAAAAAAAAAAAAAAAAAACTAAAATTTTTTTGATTTGTCTTATGTGACAAAAAAAAGAAAACAAAGGAAGAACAAAGAAACAAGGTCAATCATCAATCTCAACTGAACAATACTATACTTTGACTTTATACTATTTCATACTTCTTCAAAAAAACAATCTTTAACATTCTTTTAAACATGTGTAATGATTTAGCATTTTTAACATCGTTTTGCAGGTCGTTCCACAGTTTGACTCCTTGTATCGAAGTACATCGTTCTTTCAAACAAGTTCTGAATTTAGGTTTCTTAAAAATCTGTGTCCCCTTAAGGTTATAACCACTCTCTCTCTTTTCAAAATTTTTTTGGATGTTTAAGGGTAATGTTTTTAGGTGTGCCTTATACATAACCAACAAAATATTATAATCAACTAAATCATTGAATTTCAAAAACCTCAAATTACAAAATAATATATTTGTTGGATATTTACCATGTTTTCGAGCAATAACTCTTATTGCCCTTTTTTGCAAAACAAAAACAGATTTTATACTAGTATAACATGCCTTTCCCCATACCTCAACACAATAAACCAAGTGTGGAACAATTAGTGCATTATACAACATAAATAGTGCATGATCATTCAGAAAATCCCGTACTTTATAAAGCACTGCAATTGATTTTGCTAATTTTGTTCTTAAGTAATTCAAATGGGATTTCCATGATAATTTCTCGTCAATTATCACACCCAAAAATTTCACCTCACTAACTCTACAAATCTCTACACCATCAACTTTAAATGGAGTATTTACAGTTCTTTGTCTCCTTGTAAATAACATATAATTTGTTTTGTCCAAATTTAAAGATAATTTATTTAGTTTGAACCATTTATGTATTTGCATAAATTCTATTTTCATTTCTTTTAACATCCCTTTTATATCATTGCCCTGACAAAAAAAAGTGGTATCATCCGCAAATAGAATACATTTGAAAAACCCTGATACATTTACCAAATCATTTACATATAAAATGAACAACTTTGGTCCAAGTACTGAGCCCTGTGGAACTCCACATGTAATTTCACAAAATTCGGATCTAGTATCATGTACTTGTACAAACTGTTTTCTATTCTCCAGGTAACTCGAAATCCACTGTAATGCCGGCCCTCTAATCCCGTATTTAATAAGTTTTTTGAGTAAAATGCTATGGTCAATCGTGTCGAATGCTTTCTTTAGATCGACATAAATGCTGGCACTATATTGTTTTTGATCAATAGCATTTGTTATATGTTCTATCAGTTCCATAAGGGCCATTGATGTCGAATTTTTGGCTCTAAATCCATATTGACTACTACTTAATATATTATTTTTATCTATAAATGTATCTAATCTATTTACAAATAGTTTCTCCAAAATTTTTGAGAACTGTGGCAACAACGATATCGGTCTGTAATTACTAAACATACATTTCTCACCATTTTTGTAAATGGGAATTACCTTTGCTATTTTCATGGCGTCTGGAAATTTTCCTGATGAGAATGACAAATTACAGATATAGGTGAATGGTTTAATTACATAAGACATAATTTCCTTTACAAATTTCATATCCATATTTACCCAATCCTTTGATTTTTTATCCGCCATTTTGTTTACGATACTCAGTATTTCTTTCTCATCCGTTTCTCCAAGAAAGATGCTGTTTGGACAACTCCCAATTTTTTGGGTAACATCGCTATCATCTTTTGGTATCTGAGCAGCAAGTCTTGGACCAACATTTACGTAATAATGATTGAATTCGTTTGCTATTTCATTCCGATCATAAATTTCAGTATTTTCTTTTAAAAAGTGTGTTGCAATACCAGATTTTATTGTATGCTTTGTAGAAACACTATGTATAACTGTCCATATTGCTTTTGTGTCACCGTTACTTTTTGTTAATAGGTCGGTATAATATTCTTTTTTATGTTTTCTTATAATCCATGTCAATTTATTTTTATATTTCTTATATCTATCCTCTGCTTCTTTCGTTTTTAACATCAAAAAGGATGAATACAAATTATTCTTTTTTTTACAAGCATTTCTCAACCCTTTTGTCATCCATGGCTTGTCAACAGCATCTTTCTTAACAAAATTAGTTGTCATACAATGTCTTTTATACAGAACTCCCAAAATATTCATAAACATAAACAGTTCTGGCTCCTAACTTTGACAGGAAGTTAAAGAAGAAGGTTTAACTTCCTGTCAAGCCTAAAAGGTTTGACAGGAAGTTAAACCTTCTTGTTTAACTTTATAGATAAAGTGTATTACAATCAAGACACATTTGTATAAATGTCAATAGTCAGAGACCTTTGCTAGAATTAGATGTTCACTTTTATAAACTGTCAAAATTGTTTAACTTAAATATCCCTGATATTGTATTAATTCTCCAGGTACATGAAGATCTTTCATCATCTGAGGACTTCCTTCCTGATAACGGCTCGAGCTGCCCGCTTCCTCTCAGGAGCCACCTGGGTTTTCTCCCTGGTTCCAATGCTTGTATACATCATCCTGATGCTGAACACCGACAGATCTTCTTTTTCTGGTGCCAGAATTTGTGATGTCTTGCAGAGTGAATCAGTCAAAGTACTCTACAAGCTTTTCCATGCTGGTGCTGCCATCATCTTCCTGTCAGTGCTCTCCTCTCTGGTCTTCTGCTACTGCAGCGCCTCCCGCAGGGTTTTCCAGATCCAGCGGAGGCAAGAGGGCTCCTCCAACTGCAAGAAGCTTGTGAAGTCTCGCAGGAACATGTTGGTGTTAGTCAGTGTGTTCTGCATTTGCTTTCTTCCCTATCATCTGGTTCGACTTCCATACATCATACTTCAAGGACAGTGTTCTGTGCTGCTCTATTACCTGAAGGAGGTGACTGTCCTAATATCGGTTTTTAATGTCTGTCTAGATCCTCTGATTTACGTCTTTCTTTGTAAGGAGTTCAGGGCCCAGTTGAACCTGCAGCACATGTTCTCCACTACAAAAGACAACTCAAGCATCTCAGTTTCAGAGGCTAAAGATGAAACTGAGGAATGGGAAACCAACAGACCCAGCAGTGAAAACACAGAATCCCATAAACTGAGATAAAAAGAAATGGATGTAATCAGGATTGTTCTGGTTCTGGAAACCACAGACAGTTTGTCACCCAAAAAACTGAATTCAAGACACAGAAAGCTGTGAAGTACAAAAAGGTGTCATGGTATGGAGAGTCTTCTTTTACCATGGTATCAAGTTTGAATGCTTCAAAATAAAGAGACCTAAACTAAACTAAAAATTAGTTCAGTTATTGACAGGAAAGTTGACTGATTAGAAGACTTTTCATTTTATAGCAAATGTTTGAGCTTGTAAAGAAAAAATGCTGCATTTTATGGTTGAATGAAACCAAATACAGTAAAAATTTTCTTCATCTTTAGATTTGAAACAAGTTGAACTTTGTTTGCATTTGAATGTATGAAAATAAAGCTACTCACTTCTGTAAAGAAGATAATGTTGTGAAAACTGTGGAAATGGGATGAAATTCAGGGCAAACATTCAAATTAATAATCATTTACTCTCACAGGCCTGAGAGTTCATAAATGCCACTCCACACTGCAAAAACATAAAATCCTAACAAGTACTTGTGGTCTAACTTCTTGTGTAAATATCTAAGTACACTTGAAAATAAGACAAAATAACTTACTTTCCAGCAAGACGGGAGCTTGTTTTAAGTCAATAATTCCTCAATATTGATGAAAAGTTCTAGTTTCACTGGCAGATTATTTCACTATTAAAACATTTCTCTCACTGAAAAGTTACCTGTATTGTACTAAGATATTTGCACTAGGAAATGCACAATAAATACTTGGTGATATTTTATATTTTCACTGTGCACTGCGAGATCAGACATATATGCTACCAACCACCAAAGTTACAAAACCCTGTTTTTCTTCTAGAGAAGTCCTTACCAGACAGACCACAGAAAGAAAGAAACGTCTGATCTCCCGGTGGTGAAACCATTTTACAGCCTGCAGCTCTCACACCTCATGTGTTTGATTCATTTCTACTCCATTAGTCTGTTACCCAGTCCTTTACTCAACCTGTCATAATCTACTTTAGCTGTTATAATGAGCGTTTATTGGCCCAAGCAATTACTCTGAATCCACCTACTTCCTGCCACAAGAACATATAAAGATAAGACTTCTATATTATATAGGGGGGCTTGGTGGAAATAAATTTGTTTCCTGTTATTTAAATCAATAAGATGAAAGGAAAGATGTGGCATCCGAGAAGATTTCTAGCAGATAGCATTCAGAAAACTGCCTCTCGTAGCTAATCTCTCTCGCCTGAGGAAACGTCAGGCTGACAGAAAGCTGCTGAAGCTGAGAGACGAAGAACAAACACAGCTGTAAGTACTTTCAGACAAAATCCATCCTGCAGATTCTTTCAGCTTTGGGATCGTCTTTTTAGTCAAGAGCTCAGACGTTTCCATTTTACTACATTTATTTTACATATACTTGTTGTTTTAGTGATTATTAATTTCATCCAAGACCGCTGGAGCTGCTTTAATAGCTGAGTGGCAGATCTAGAAAATGTTACACATGGATGGGACAAGATGTGTATGGAGGTATGGAGGACCAAAACTGACATAATAAAAAATAAAAGCATAACTATATATTTTGTATTTCCTGTTCCTTCTTACATGCGCTGTCATCAAAAAGTTTTGATGAAAAGAAAATTTTTCTTTTCCTTACACATGTATTTTCATCAAGAAAAGTATACATCTTCTTTTTCATTTCCCCTAAATGTGTTTTTGTCAAGAAAAGTACATATTTAGTTTTTTCCTTATACAAGCCCTCGTTCTGTTGTCATTGCCCCCTCTCCTTTCTCTGCCTCTCCATGTCCATCTTTATGTTAATGAGGACAGCTGCCTTCTCTGTCCAGCTCCTCCTATACAGCTTTTCAACCAACATCACTGCTTAAGACGTTGTGGGACGTTTACGTCTTGTGCAGTCGCTCGGCGCCATCTTTACAGGCCACAGACCAAAACAGACTTTATTCTGGTGTTTTCATTGTGTTACGGACTGCAGTGAAATTAGTTTCAAGTTGGATATTGGATATTCCAATATCCGCGGCGCAAGCGGCATTTAGCTCCAGATTGAGCCGATTTATGAACGTTAATTTTGGCCAGCCGTTCTCTACCGCTCCCTCCTCAAGCGCTCAGAGGTTCACTTAGGGCCAAACTCCAGTCCTGCAGGGCCGCTGTCCTTCGACTTTTAGATGTGCCTCTGCTGCAGCACCTGAACAGAATAATTAGGTCATTAAGGCTCTGGAGAACCTGATCTACACAAGGAGGAGGAAATTAAACCGTTTCATTCCAGGGTTTTGTACCTGTGGCTCATCTAAAACCTGCAGGACAGCGACTGGAGTTTGACACCTGCTGAGTATCTGATCATTACTTGCTGCAATAAGGTCATCAACCCAAATAATCAAGATTACTCTCTCAGTAAATAATCATAAATGTTTTTCATTGCAGTAAATTTGAATGTGTTTCATTTTGCCAGTAATTTTTGAATTCTGATTAGAGCTGTATACTTTTAATTTTTGACTTTGCATTTTCTGCCTAGTGCTGCAGTATAACTGTTGGTTTGTTTTCCCTCAAACACAGAAGTTAGTTAGACCTACAGCGGTTAGAGCGGTTATTACAACAGTTAGTAGAGCAGTTCGTCTTCATGGAGCAAACGGCAGCATTGTTTCACGCTGGCAGCCCTCTCGAGTCCAAAGGTGTGAAAACTTATTCACTTTAATGTATATTTGTTTGTTAATATGTTTGGCAAAGACTTAAAGTAACATAAGAATGGAAACTGATTAGTTAATGAATAGTTACAGACGTCTTATATGTATTTCAGCTCTTACGGTGGTGACATGTAATGTAGGTTACAACACTAAGGGAATTAAATCTCATAAAAACCATCAGTAAAACTTCATCCTTGTTCGGAACAGCAGGATACTCTCTCACTTTCTCTACTGTCAACACAATCATCAGCAGGGTTCTGCACAAATCATGTAGCATTTTATTCCAACTTCGTCCCGACTGTTTCAGACCATAAAGTGACTTATTAAGCTTACAGACTAATTTCTCTCCTGTCTCAGTCAACACTTCAAATCCTTCAGGTTGTTCTAAAAATACATCACAATCAATAAATATGCCGTTTTACATCCATTTGGTGCAATTAGAACAAGCACAGATGTCATATCAGCAGACGGGGAAAAAGTCTCATTATAGTCGATACCAGCAACCTGACTGTAGCCTTTTGCTACGTCTAGCTTCATAAAGTGTCTCAACTGGAGTTTTTTTAGTAGCAAATACCCATCTGCCCCCCTGTTTGTTTACCCAGGTAATGCTGATGTAATATTATTCTCTATCAAAGAGTCCATTTCATCCTTCATAGCTCTGATTGTGGTGAGCTTAGAGCCTCTTCCAGGGTCTTTGGCACATCAGATACGATCCTACAGCAACAGTCAATGTTCATGTTCGCTCGACCATCCTCACATCTCATGTCAGTCCTGATCTGCATGATACTTCGGAGGTCTCCTTCCTCTCTTAGGATAACGTCCACCAACGTTACCTTCACTTTGAGCGAAGTTGCTATCTGTGTCACAAGTCTCAATTTTAATCTCCTGTGAGATAATTGTTGTCAAATCTGGATTTGGTTGCTGACTTTCAACTGTCTTTTGAGTACAATGTCCTCATTTATGTCTTCATCAGTCTGAGTGTCTCATTCACTTTTTGTGGTAAACTTTACCATCCTACTGCTAAGTACTCTGCCTGTGTCTGGATAAAGGATAAGATATGCAGGACTATTTAATCGTAGCCAACAAAAATCCCCCTTTTCACAACGTGGATCCAACTTTTTCTTGTCATATTTATATGCATAACATTCAAATCCAACAGTCTTCATTTATGAAAGGTCCGGTTTCTTTCGAGTTAACTTGTAACATGGAGTTTGCTCAACACGTCTGTTGTAACATCTATTACGGATAATAGCAGCCGCCTGAACTGCGCATGTCCATAAATCTTTAGGCGGATTACTCTCAATTAACATTCATCTTGCCATTTCAAAGACAGTTGTCCATGTTCCCTCAGCTGTCCCTTCCTGATGGGGAGAATAAGGAGCTGAAGTTTCATGTCTGATGGCATTTTAACTAATCAATGCCTTAGATATAAACTCAGTTCTATTATCTGATCTTGGACATTTAATATTCCCAAAAGGTGTCACATCTGCAATAAACTTCACTGTACCTTTAACAGTATCACACTTTGCTTTCAGGATATCGGTGAAAATAGCACCTGAATAACCATCTGTAAAAGCTAAGGTACATCTAAACCCATCTTTAGCAGCTGGTTCTATTGGTCCAGCCAGATCTGCACACCTTTAGCTTTTTCATCAGGATCTCTACTGGTCTGAGCAAATTAACCCTTTATGGATACTTCACATTTCAAATCAGGTTTTTCAGTTTTACCTCTAATTTTCATTCCATCTGCAACTCTCTCCAACTTTGATACAGTTGCTTTTACAGTGACCATCTGCTTCCACTTGCACTCATCAACCTCATCTGTAACAGTATTTAAATAGAGCAGTCTGTCACTAACATTAATGTCAAAAGCCGTACCATTTTTATGGATGAGGCGGTTCTGTCCATCTTTGAAGATGACTGTCACTCTTTAGGCAGTTGCAGCTTTAACAGAAAATATGTCCTGGGAAAATAACGGCATGTATAAAGTGTCAAAATCATCTCCACAATTTGGCTGTTTCTCAAGTGAACTCTGTGGTGCCTTTCGCCAGCGCGATGCCACTGCCCTCACACCGTCAGCCAACTCCAAAACATGAGTTTTAATAGTTGAGTCGAAATCCATGAATTGGCAGAAAGTGGCCCTTCACCTTCACACCGTAGATCTGGGCGTCGTCCATCTGCTCCATCTCGAAAGCGAGCGTGTGGTTTTCTGAAGAGACGTCAGCTCCGGCTTTTCTGCTGTCATCCGCAGCAACTCGCATGACAAGGGAAAGACTCTTATCATCCAAGACTTGAATTAGTTCTGTATGCGGCTCTTCATTGTCAGTGGCGTCATCAGGTTCTCCTTTCAATAATACGGTGTTCTTCAGCTCAACCAGACGTAAGTGGGCCAAAAACTTTGTTTCCCACAACTCTTTCATCTCCATCAAAGAATAATCAGTTCCATCAGCTCCCAAACTCCTTCCTGGGCCCATAACCTGCTGATGCTGCCATCTTTAAAGGGCTGGAAATGCCAGTAAGTGACAGATGAAAGACTCAGCCTTCAGTTACATTTGGCCTGAGTGACCTGTGGGCTTTTATTAGCAAATTGCACCCACCTGTGTAAACCTCCACCCACAACAGGAAGTCAGAAAGAACATCAACAATAAGATTCAACACCTGATAGCACAACGTGTCAGTCTACAGATTACTTTAGCTGTTATAATGAGCGTTTATTGACCCAAGCAATTACTCTGAATCCACCTACTTCCTGCCACAAGAACATATAATGATAAGACTTCTATATTATATATGGGGGCTTGGTGGAAATAAATTTGTTTCCTGTTATTTAAATCAATAAGATGAAAGGAAACATGTGGTAGCTGAGAAGATTTCTAGCAGATAGCATTCAGAAAACTGCCTCTCGTAGCTAATCTCTCTCGCCTGAGGAAACGTCAGACTGACAGAAAGCTGCTGAAGCTGAGAGACGAAGAACAAACACAGCTGTAAGTACTTTCAGACAAAATCCATCCTGCAGATTCTTTCAGCTTTGGGATCGTCTTTTTAGTCAAGAGCTTAGACGTTTCCATTTTACTACATTTATTTTATGCATATATGATGCTTTAGTGGTTATTAATTTCATCATTAAGACTGCTGGAGCTGCTTTAATAGCTGAGTGGCTGAAAATGTTGCACATGTATGGGACAGGAAGGAAGTGGCAAAAGGTGTAAGAAGGGTGGAAAGACCCTTTAAGGACATTCATGATGTTGGTGGGGCCTGGAATGAAAACAGTTTTGACACAACAACACAAATTGTTGCTGAACTGGTTAGCTCCTTCAGTGACAGACTGTTGATTCTAACTACACAAAGAAACCAAAGGAGATCTTTCCACCCAGCAGATGTCAGATCCCATCACAGCTCCCAACAAATTCAATAAGTGCTGGTATTCAAACACTTATTCTCCATTTTACTAATTTAAATAAAATCTTTGATGGTAAGACAAGCAACTTTATTCATACAGGACCTTCTAGTCAAAGGCAACTCAAAGAGCTTACAGACAGAAGTTAACAACATACATTAAGATAAAGCATAGAACAGATTTAGATTAAATAGATTTAAAAATAAAATAAGCATCTGCACATCTTTAGGCACAATTTTTATGGTCCTTACTGAAAATAATTTCTTTTTAATGTGCAAACATGCAAATTTTGTACAATTTATGGCACTCAAAGGCCAAACCTATGAACAACTGAGGATGTGTGGCAAGACTAATGCATTGAAGAGTAACATAATGATCATAAGAACCAATTAAGATCAGAAGTTTGTACTTCCTGACTTCTCATTATCTGGTGTCGTTTTTAAAGTGTGTGCTGCTGCCAGATACCTGGGACCTGATATACCTGATGACCTGACTGACGATAAGGACGTTTACAGACGTCGTTTAATGTAAACACAAGCCAACATGCTGGTACGAATCAGGATGTGTTCTGTCTCGGTGACAGTGGCTCTTTTTAAAGCGTTGTGCGCTCTGTGTATTCTGCTCACTTATGGAGAAAGTACAAGCAAAACAGTTTACAGAAACTCAAAGTGCTTACAATGATGGAGTGAGGAACCTGCTTAGGATGCCGAGACAGACGAGTGCGTTACTTGGTGGTGTGGGTGTCCCCATATTTCATGCTGTATTACAAAACCTTATGTACAGATTTATGTCTAGATTATGTGCTTCTTCAAATGACATCATCCTGATACTAACGGATTTTGCACAATGCTCAGTCAGGTTTAAGTCCAAAATGTGCAGCCACTGGCGATTTAGCCTCTCTGTAAATCAGTGACAGGATATTTGTGATTACAATTTTTTTAATGTGATTTAATTGTATTTTTTATTTTTTAAATTATCACTATTTTAATTTTTTTCTCATATGGACCTAGTCGTGTCTTTAATAGAGCTGATGATAGAAAATGAATCGGTGCAGATGCTCTCCATCCATTCATCCTTATCACCATGTGATTTCTTTGACAGTTCTGTTTTGCTGCTTATGATAAACCTCCAGAACCATGGATGCAACAACGTCATCCATCCATGAATCACATGTCCACAACCATGAATCACATGTCCACAATACCACATGTCATTTATCTGTAAAATCATACCACTCTTTCCTAGTAGTGGTCTACAGTCTGCTGTTTCTGGTGAGTATCATGTCTTTGGGTTGCACTAAGCAATTTAGGCAAAAATCATTCAAATGATTGATGATTTCCTCTGCAGGTGGGCTTTAGCCTGAACAGCTTCACCTTGTGGTTTCACTGCCGTGCAGCTCATGGACAAGTGTCCAAGAGCTGGATGATCTACCTGAAACATCTGACAGCGGCTGACTTCCTGCTCTGCGTCAGCCTCCCGCTGCGCATTATTTACTACGGCAACAGCTCATTCATCATCCACCTGCTCTACTGCAGCATCGGAGCCCCGCTCCTGTTTGTGAATTGGGCTGCTAGCATCCTGTTCATGGCATATATAGCAGCTAACAGGTACCTCACCTCAACTACAAACCAGATTATTAATTTAGACTATTGTTTAAAGCATGGGTCCCACATAATTTGCAGTCAAGGTAATTAACTTAGACTTAGACTGACTTTATTGTCATTTTGCATGCACAGGGTGTATACAGAACGAAATTTCGTTGCATACGGCTCAGAACAATGTTTTGAGGTTCCAATGTTGTGAGGTTACTCCAGAATAAAATAAAATACAGTATAAAATATGAATATAAATATAAATATAAAGTGCAGGACTGACAGTAAAATAGAAGTTATTTAGCTCTGTACATGTGCAAGGTATAAAGTGGAGACCAGTTTTTAAGTGCAGTCCAGTTAAGAGTTCAGCAGTCTGATGGCAAGTGGGAAAAAGCTGTTTCAGAACCAGGTGGACCTGCACCGGATGCTGCAGAACCTCTTTCCAGAGGGCAGCAGGGAGAACAGTCCATGGTGGGGGTGTGAGGGGTCACTGACGATGTTTCGGCCTCGGGACACGCAGCGCTGGGATGAAATGTCCTGAATGGAGGGAAGGGGGGCCCCGAAAATTAAAAATTAATTTTTAATTAAATTAAATAGACAGATAAAAATGTGAGTACATTTGAGGTGGATAAGATAGGCTAATGCTAGCCTAAATGTTATCATTAGTATTATGGCTACTTTAGCTTTATATCTATATTGAACAAAAATATAAACGCTCCATGTCAAATATATAGCTATTCAGACCCAATTGTTACATAACTATTTGCAGCTCCATCTCTACCACCATAAATTAGGGATAGATAATAAATTATCTTTCCCTAGCTTCATCCTCCTTGTAAGGAAGAATGTGGAAACACTACAAAGGAATTTCAAGCTTTTAATCGAAAGAAATATAAAGAAGAGCCAGAACAAAACTCAGCACCCATCGTCAATGACTTTTTCTTCACTTTTGTATTTCATTCTGCAGAAATTCAGGTTGCTTCAAGGTCCAGCAAATCAAATGAATGGTCCCTGAATCCTTGTCCTTCTCCACAGATACATGAAGATATTTTATTCCACGGGAACTCACTTCCTGATGACTCCCAAAGCCAGCCACATCATCTCGATAACCACCTGGGTTGTTCTACTGACCATGATAACACCTTACTCCATCCTGATGCTGATAAACGAGAAACATCACGATGATGAACACAGCATGTGTGATCATCTGATCAGTGAACCTGTGAAACCACTGCACGTACTGAGTCATGGTTTTGCTTTCATCATCTTCCTTTCAGGACTCTTTTCTCTGGTTTTCTTCTACTACAGCACCTCCCGCAGGGTGCTGCAGGTCCAGCAGGCCCAAGTGGCCTCCCCCAACTCCAAAAAGCTTATGAAGTCTCGCAGGAACATGTTGGTGTTGGTCAGTGTGTTCTGCTTTTGCTTTGTTCCTTATCACATTGTTCAACTTCCATATGTCCTACTTGAGGAAAACTGTTCGGTAGAGTTGTACTACGTCAAGGAGTTTGCCGTGTTACTATCAGTTTCTAACATCTGCCTGGATCCTCTTATTTACGTCTTTCTTTGTAAGGAGTTCAGGGCTCAACTTAACCTGAAAAAAATATTCTGTCCAAAATGCAAGAGAAACACCTCCAGTTTGGAGGCAAGTGACAGTGAGGATCAGCCGAACACCATCAACACCATCAATGACATCAACACCATCAATGACATCAACACCATGTCAGAGCTCCAGGAGCAATAAAACTGGCACTGGTCAGAGTTCCTCACTGTTCATTTACAAATAGCATGTGCAATATGTATGTATGTGTGTGTGTGTAGGAACTGAGGGTGTAAATAAGTGATATAAAGCATAACTGGATAATTTTTGAATACAAGCTTATTAATTGAATCTGTCTGCTTCCATTTACTTCTAACTTTCTAATTTCCTGCTAATTAAAATCCCCACGAGCCGAACTTGAAAATTGGACGTTATGCTACTAACACTTAGCTTTCGTCAACAACTCAGAGGCAGAAGTCAGAGCTCCGCGCAGCGCAAGTAATGTCCCGGCCGGAACATGGTGCGCTAAATAATAAAACATAAATTAACGAAGCTTTGAGGCAGGTAAATTTTCCTCAAGGAATTTTAATAATCGAGGTACTTGAATCATTCGAGGAATCGTTTCAGCCCTAGTTAATAAATAGTGTTTATCTTATTGATCTTCAAATGGCACAGAGCCTCCATTTACCTGTTATGATGAAATGACAATTGCTTTCTCTCCTCCTGCCAAGCAACCACTGAAATATGTGCATGTGAAATTTTGAGCTTGTACAGGTAGACGTGCACACGGGCCAGCGACGGGACACCAGAGAGTTGAAAGATGTTGTTGTTAAAGTTGCCCAACATCTGGTCTGTTGGGTTCACCCAGACTGGCCGGAAAATCAATCACTGCTAGTTCTAATTATTCATCACTCACATTCTTAAAGTCACAACATAACTTGAGAATTTTAAGCCATCAAGAGTTGCTAAAGATGTTCAACATATTTGCCAAATAATACAATTCTATGTTATTGTAAATATTTCTGTCACATTTCGATTACTGTTCAATTGTTTGGACGAACACGTCATCAAATAAAGTAAAAAAAAAGTTACAGTTGGTGCAAAACAAGGCTGCATGAGTGGCTCTAAAATGCTTTTTGAACTAATGGAGCAAAAATACTACAACTCTCCTGGTTCCAGGTGAAGATCAGATGGTTGTATAGAACAGCTACATTTTTAAGTTGTACTGTTAAACACAAACGGCATTCATGTTATATCAAAAATGACATGGATGTTGAAGTCTTCCACAAACATTAAACAGTCATTACCAGAGAATACCACGGATAGACGGCCAACAAAAAACATAAAACAAACGATGCATTATATTTCGGGATGGGGAGTGTGTTTGTGTAGACAATGTTAGAGTTGAATGTTCTCCCCATAAGTGTGTGGATTCACTCCGGGTACTCCACCAACAGGCCAAACAACACGGCAGGAGATGGTGATGCTCCACTTGAAGCTGAATCTTTGACACATGGCCACCAGATGGCGCTGTGCTGAAAAACTTCGTCTGGCATTCACTAGTTATCGGCATTTCCACATTGCTTCATAAGTGTAAACATGTTTGTCCTGTGATCAGTTACAGCTTATCGCAGGGTTGTTTTTATTCAGTTTATAAAAACTTTCATTTCATA
This sequence comes from Xiphophorus hellerii, assembly GCF_003331165.1. NCBI lineage: Eukaryota > Metazoa > Chordata > Actinopteri > Cyprinodontiformes > Poeciliidae > Xiphophorus > Xiphophorus hellerii. The sequence continues at coordinate 2,266,043 of NC_045689.1, forward strand.
GTAAACATGAGGGTAATGTAAATGTTCCTCTTGTCTGATCATTTTAGCTCTGAAAAATGTGAAGAGACCACCTTAGTGAACCCCATAGAAAACCTCCTGGTTATTCCACCAAACATTGATTTCTGAACCCTTCCTGAGTTAAATCATTAGTATTGTTGTTTCTAAATGAATATGAAACTTGTTTTCTTTGCATTATTTGAAGTCTGAAACGCTGCATCTTTTTCGTTATTTTGATCATTTCTCATTTTCTGCAAATTGCTTCAAATTTCAGAGACATGTCAGTAGTTCGTAGAATAAAAGATCAATGCTTATTTTACTCAAACATGTACCTATAAAGAGTAAAATAAGAGAAATTTTAAGAGGTCTCTAAATTATTTCTAGAGCTGTATAAATATGGTGGTGCAGCGGTAAAGCAAGTGCATCTAATATAGAGCCAAGCTAATTATAAAGGCTACTAGTTCCAAAGAAAGCATATGTTTTGTTAAAAGAAGAAAGGAGCTTTCACACCTTGTGTGTTTAAGCACATTCAATAAAAACATCACTCAGTAAAACATCAGGGATGACTCATTTACCCCATGATAAACCACTAAGCAATCAGGAAGTTTGCAAATAAATTTGTTTCCTATTATTTAAATCAATAAGAAGAAATGAAACCTGTAATAGCTGAGAAGATTTCCAGCAGATAACATCAATTTCTGTGAAAATCCGAAAACTGCCTCGTAGCTAATCTCTCTAGACTGAGGAAACGTCAGACTGACAGAAACCTGCAGAAGCTGAGAGACGAAGAACAAACACAGCTGTAAGTACTTTCAGACAAAATCCATCCTGCAGATTCTTTCAGCTTTGGGATCGTCTTTTTAGTCTAGAATTCAGATGTTTCCGTTTTACTACATTTATTTTATGCATATTTGATGTTTTAAAGATTATTAATTTCATCCAAGACTGTTGTGGAGCTGCTTTAATAGCTGAGTGGACTGACAAGTATGGGTGGAAAATCCACATATGTAAACAGAAAACAAAATATTCCGAAACTCTTCAAAGACAACAAAAACAATTTTAAAGTACTTTCTGTCATCAGTCAGAATAAGAAAATAAATCATCTCCCCATTCCAGCAAAACTTCACAGAACCTCATTCTGAACACTTTTGCTGGAGTATTTCTGTTTTCCAGGACTTCAGACATCCGGTTTGCTCGTCTCCCACACATCACACTAAACTAGCCTACATTTATTTGCTTTCTATTTATACTCCTAAATGTGACAGAACGTTTTGAGCAAAGTTAGTAGCTTGTTCTTGATCAATATGTTTATATACAGTACAGACCAAAAGTTTGGACACATTTTCTCATTGAATTCAATGAGAAAGTGTGTCCAAACTTTTGGTCTGTACTGTATGTACAATATAATTTTATTATATTTGAAATTAATAATAGCGAGGAACTGCAATAATCCAGCCTCGAAGGGATAAGTGCATGGATAAGCTTTTCAGCATCTGGTTGGGTAAGAGATGAATGTAGAATTGCTATATTTTCCAGATTAAAGAACAAAGTTTTGCAGATGTGTTTTATATTGGTGTCAAAAGAGAGGTGAGTCAAAGTGTACGCCAAGAATGGTAACGGAAGAGGAGAGTGCAATGTTCTGACCGTAAAGTGTAAATGAGGTCATGGTGGATGACTGCAACTGATGCTTAGAGCCCACCAGAATAGCTCCTGTTTTGAACCATTGAGGCAAAGAAAATTCTGAGTCATTCATGTCTTTATATCCTCCAATCAGAGAGTATAGAGTGTGATGATGGAGATGAAGTGGATGAAGAGACAGAAGATGGATGAGGATCTGTTTCAATATAAAGTTGTGTATCGTCTGTATAGAAATGAAATGCTACACCAAAATGGGAGAAAATTTTGCCAAAGGGAAGCATGTAGAGGATGAAAAGAGTGGGGACCAGGACTGATCCTTGAGGAACCCCACAAGTAACCGTGTGTGATCTCTGGAGATAGCTTACCCCAAGAAACCTAGCTACTCAAGTCAGTCAGTGGAAAGGTTGTGCAGTCAAATACTCATCAATCAAATATGTTTTAATACATATGTAAAATCTTATTTTGTTTTAAGTTATATGCTGCAGCTTTAAGCAGATGTTCGGTGTGAGAGTTCATTGCTGGGTGGAGGTTGAACGGCGATCCGTCTGTGAATATACAGAGCAATAAAAACCAGGACAAATCGCCTAAAAACAGTTTTTACCCGATGGCAATCATGGCACTAAATTCAAAGGCATAAGAACTTCTGCTCTTGACACCACTTTGTTAAAAATGTAAATTCTGTTGCGACACCTCCAGGCGCTGCAACCATCTTCTGATGTCTATTTATTTCTCATTTTGTACTATTAATTTCTTTATCTTGGTATATTACGCATATACACATAACCTGCATCTTAACTCGAGTCGAGCAAATCTCAATCTCGTTGTAATCTGTTGATGACAATGACAAATAAATCTTATCTTATCTTATCTATCTTATCTTATGACTACCAGTAGCGCGTAGCGGAGGTCCAGCAGAAGCAGAACCAGCATCTTTCATCGCTAGCTCGTTGACTTGAATAATATTTTGAGTTATTAGTTTAGTGTTTGACCGTTTACTCTTCCAGGTGAGTGTTGGTAGCTGTGTGCTGCTTTACCTGCTGTCTGATCGCTCCGGATGTCTTTTTTCCTGCTGTGAGCCTCAATATATACATACTCCGTCAAGTGTTTTTTAAATGCCATATTAGATTTGTTGTGTTGATGCATTTTGACGTGCTTTACCCAGCAAGGCAGTTCAACAAACGCCTGTTAATCAGTCATCAATTGAAATCAGCTGGACTGAAGCAAGGAAATACCTAAAACATGCAGGGCAGAGAGCCTGGAGGACCAGGGTTGGGAAACACTGTCCTAACTACACAAAGAGGTGTTAAAGATCTTTCCAACCAGCAGATGTCAGTCAATAACCAACACAGTTCCCAACAAATTCAATAAGTGCTGGTATTAAGTTATTTGCACAGTTTTACTAATTTAAATAACATCTTTGATGGTAAGACAAAGCCAACTTTATTCATATAGGACCTTCTAGCCAAAGGTAACTCAAAGAAGTTACACTTAATATACATTAAGATAAGCATAGAACAGATTTAGATTAAATGTATTTAAAAATAAAACAAGTATCTGCACATCTTTTGTGGCACAATTTTTAATAATTGGTTTTTAATGTGCAAAAATACATGCACATTTTGTCTAATTTAAAATGGACCTGCTCAGCTGCACATTCCTTTGGATCAAAGTACGCCATTTTTAATGCCAGAACAATATTTATGTTGAAATTTGGCCATTACATTGCAGTACATTCTTTATTCTACAACCAGTCTCCTCGTTAGTATAGTGGCGAGTATCCCCGCCTGTCACGCGGGAGACAGGGGTTCGATTCCCCGACGGGGAGTGAAGTTTGTTTCAGGTCCCTCTTGAAAATGAGATCTAGATCTCAACGGGGTTTACCTGATTAAATAAAGGAATAATCTTTGAGAACATTCATGATGTTGTTGGGGCCTGAAATGAAAATAATTTTGACACCCCTAGTTTAGATTAAAACACATTCAAGTGTTGAAATGGCACTCAAAGGCCAGACCTATGAACAACTGGGGATCTATGGCAAGACTAGAAAATGAATAAGTGCAGCTGCTCTCCATCCATCCATCCATATTACCATGTGATTTCTTTGACACTTGTGTTTTGCAACTTCAGAACCATGGATGCAACAACTTTATTCATCCATAACTCCTCAATCCAGAATATGACATGTGATTCAGATGTAAAATCAAGCCAATCTTTCCTAGTAGTGGTCTACAGTCTGCTGTTTCTGGTGAGTATCATGTCTTTGGGTTGCACCAATCCAATTTGGGCAAAAATCATTCAAAGTTTTGGTTTCACCAACTTATCATTTGATGATTTTCTCTGCAGGTGGGCTTTAGCCTCAACAGCTTCACCTTGTGGTTTCACTGCCATGGAGCTCATGGGCAAGTGTCCAAGAAGAGCTGGATGATCTACCTGAAACATCTGACAGCGGCTGACTTTCTGCTCTGCGTGAACATCCCTCTGCGCATTATTCACTACGCCAGGAGCTCATTCACCATTCACCTGCTCTACTGCAGCATTGGATCCCCACTCCTGTACCTCAATATAGCTGCCAGCATCCTGTTCATGGGCTATATAGCAGCTAACAGGTACCTCAACTACCAACTAGATTACTAATTTAGACTATTGTTTAAAGCATGGGTCCCACATAATTTGTAGACAGGGTAATTAAATTGGATAGGCGGATAAAAATGCAAATACATATATTCTGCTGAAGTTGGACATAGATAATATAGGCTAATGCTAGCCTAAATGTTATTAGTATTTTGGCTACCTTAGCTTTATATGTAATTTTAGCTCTTAGTTATTTCAAATAGCATGGAATATGTTACTGTAGGACCAACATGCTGGTGATAGCCTAAATGTTATTAGTATTTCAGCTAGCTTTAGCTTTTTAGCTCATCTTGTGATTCTCAGTTCCAGTCCTCATGACCCCCTGCTCTGCGTGTTTTAGATGTGCCTCTATTCCAAAACAGCTGTTTGAAATTATTGCATGTCCTCTTCTGCAGCCATCAAGTACTGCAGATGACTGTTAATCACCCACAGATTCAATCCAGGTGTGTGGCAAAAGGGAAACACCTAAAACATGCAACTCAAGGGGGCCTGAGGACCAGAACACTCCCTTATACGCTGCTGTGACCTTACAGTTTAGCTTTGTGTTCTGCAGCAAATTCTATTAATCTTCAGGTACGATTTTCACACCGAGTGAAAGTTTTTACTCATCAACAGTTTTTCTTTACATACAGGTGTTTCGGCCATTTCTTGCATTTCTGAAAGTCTTTGGAGGTTGACTTAAAATGCCTTTGCAATTTTCACAAAAATGCAGTGTGAAAAAACAATTTTCACTCTGAATTTTTAGCTCTTTTTTATACCTATTGATGGGCAAACCAGACCCAATTGTTACATAAAGATTGGCAGCTTCATCTTTATCACCATAAATTGGAGCAACACCACCATTACAAAGCTTCAATCTGTCTATCTGTCCCTAACTTCATCCTCCTGAGCAAGAATGTGGCAACTCTACAAAGAAATTTCATTATTTTAACTGTAAGAAACATCCAGTAGAGCCAGAACCAAGCTCAGCATCCATCTACAATGACTTTATAAAGGACTGTATTCACTTTTGTATTTCATTCTGCAGAAATTCAGGTCCAGCAAATCAAATGAATGGTCCCTGAATCCTTGTCCTTCTCCACAGATACATGAAGATATTTTATTCCACGGGAACTCACTGCCTGATGACTCCCAAAGCCAGCCACATCATCTCGATAACCACCTGGGTTGTTCTACTGACCATGATAACACCTTACTCCATCCTGATGCTAATAAACGAGAAACATCACGATGATGAACACAGCATGTGTGATCATCTGATCAGTGAACCTGTGAAACCACTGTACACAGCGATTACTGCTTTTGCTTTCATCATCTTTCTATTGGTACTCTTTTCTCTGGTTTTCTTCTACTACAGCACCTCCCGCAGGGTGCTGCAGGTCCAGCAGGCCCAAGTGGCTTCCACCAACTCCAAAAAGCTTATGAAGTCTCGCAGGAACATGTTGGTGTTGGTCAGTGTGTTCTGCTTTTGCTTTGTTCCTTATCACATTGTTCAAATTCCATGCATCATACTTTGGGGAAACTGTTCGGTAGAGTTGTACTACGTCAAGGAGTTTGTCGTGTTACTATCAGTTTCTAACATCTGCCTGGATCCTCTTATTTACGTCTTTCTTTGTAAGGAGTTCAGGGCTCAACTTAACCTGAAAAGAATATTCTGTCCAAAATGCAAGAGAAACACCTCCAGTTTGGAGGCAAGTGACAGTGAGGATCAGCCGAACACCATCAACACCATCAACACCATCAATGACATCAACACCATGTCAGAGCTCCAGGAGCAATAAAACTGGCACTGGTCAGAGTTCCTCACTGTTCATTTACAAATAGCATGTGCAATATGTATGTATGTGTGTGTGTGTAGGTACTGAGGGTGTAAATAAGTGATATAAAGCATAACTGGATCATTTTTGAATACAAGCTTATTAATTGAATCTGTCTGCTTCCATTTACTTCTAACTTTCAGCTGGTACGCATGAATTTCCTGCTGTGGACAATAAATGATTAACCTGTTCTGTTTATGTTTGTTTCATGGGACATCTGAGAGCTTATAGTGAGAAGATATATGATAATGTTTCAATTTAATTAACTAATCGGAACCCATACCGCTTATAACAACTAGTGGGCCAGCAGGGATGTTTTTCTCTTCTGCATCTACAAGAGCAGATGAGAAACTGGACTGTTTCCTGCATCAGAGTGATTTCATCAAAGGATTGGCGTAAAGAAAAAGTGTGGGGTCAGTAAAAAGGCTTTTTATTTAATATAAATACATTAATGTGACCCTCCAAATAAAATAAACATGTTTATGAACGCAAAAATAATAACGACGTAAAAAGTGACATGTTAAAAATGCTGAGTAATGATGCTCAGATTAGCATAACCATTAGCTCATACATTGCAACTGCAACTGATAAATGTTTCTTAGTGAGTTATAATCTCACCTTACCGCTCCATCATCCCTGCTGCTGGCCTCTGGTCTAACGTCTCCTCCCTGATTCTGCTGTTTGCTGTGTCAATAAAGATTTATTTCAAATATGTGGAAAAGAACAGCGAGCACAACTTCTGTCTGAACATGAATTAAAGAGTGTTGGGTTTATTACTGGCATTAAAAACCGCAAAGCGATGTAACAAAGGCAGACGTGGCTAAAGTAGTCAAAACTTGTACTGAATTAAGAGTAGCACCACTTCTACATACTTTTACTGGAGTAAAATGTAGCTGTCCAAGACATTGCTCAAGAGCAAAACTACTTAAGTACTAAATATTTTAAAATGTCATCTAACAGAAAAAAAGCAAATTCTGGCTTTTAAAGACTAAATTAAAAGGAACTGACTATAAATAAAACTCCACATTCCATTTTTAAGTCATTTTTTCCCAATATTAAAGTTACATAAAATTGATACAGAGAGTACACCAGAGAGTTGAAAGATGTTGTTAAAGTTGCCCAACATCTGGTCTGTTGGGTTCACCCAGACTGGCCAGAAAATGTTGACCTTCGATGTCGTTTATCACTTTCTGGAACTCTGAGGGCATTTCAATAATTCAGTCTTTTTTTGGTTAAAAAATATTAAACCAAAATTTGAACTCAAGGTCCAGAGATAAATATCAGTCCTTCCAGCTCACCAATCTCAACATAGTTCCTGGGGTAAAAAAAACAAAAAACTTTACCTATAAATGAGATCAGGAGAAATCACCGGTTCTATCAAATACAGAGTTTCTATTAACATTTCAACATTCCATCCAGGCATCATGGGCCCAAATTAGTAATTAAGTCTTACATTAATTACATGACTGACTCTGTGGGTAGGCACTGGATCAGCAAACGGTCCGTCTAAAGCAGTGGCGCCAATCGCAGCGGATTCCCCGTGAATCTGCTGCAGGTCCCAGATGAAGAGACAAGCAGGCAGATCCACTAACCTGCTGAAACAGGAGAAATGAGGGAACAGCAGGACGACAATGTTGCAGCTCTGGTAGTTCTCATCAGAAATTATTTATTCATCACTCACTTTCTTAGTCACAATACAACTACTGTGATTAAACGATCACTCTGAACGGCTGCATTGTAGCACCGTATCAACTTGCTGTTACATCAGAAATTTTACTTTGCAGCTAAACGGCCATTATAAATACTCATTATACAGCTATCTCAAACCATTCACTAAACACCTGAGGAAATCCTCCGATAGCCAAGAGTGATAAAAACAAACTTCTACATCCATCCATCCATCCATTTTCTGTTCACCCTTGTCCCTAATGGGGTCGGGAGGGTTGCTGGTGCCTATCTCCAGCTACGTTCCGGGCGAGAGGCGGGGTACACCCTGGACAGGTCGCCAGTCTGTCGCAGGGCAACACAGAGACATACAGGACAAACAACCATGCACACACACACTCACACCTAGGGAGAATTTAGAGAAACCAATTGACCTGACAGTCATGTTTTTGGACTGTGGGAGGAAGCCGGAGTACCCGGAGAGAACCCACGCATGCACAGGGAGAACATGCAAACTCCATGCAGAAAGACCCCGGCCGGGAATCGAACCCAGGACCTTCTTGCTGCAAGGCAACAGTGCTACCAACTGCGCCACTTCTACAACTTTTACCAAATACATCTGATAAATGTACAAACAGACTCTGAGCAACATTTGACCAGCAGCTCTGGACTAATTCAGACCGACTCCCCCAGATTCAGATGTAAAAATACAAAATCCAATATAGAAACTTATATTTTAATTTTGAACTTAACTAATTAAAGCTTTTAATTGTGCTTTAAGTTGTGTAAAACCTTACCTTCACTTTCATCTGAAGTCCATGCACCAATCCTTCCACATAAATATCTTTGTCACTTTGTGTAAAAAAAACGTCCTTGTTTCTCATTTTCAAAAATCTGGCAGCTTTAATAGAGATGATCACTAAGGACAGTCGTCTTGAACGGTTCTGACTGTATTTTTCAGACTTTTTTTTTAGCCTTTTCAATGCGTAGAAGAAAACATGTTGCCTGCTTCTCCTATGGAGCTCAGCACTGCCCTCTATCAGTGAGGCAGGGTACTGAACTGCCTCACCTGCACATTTTTGCTGTGCATTTATGACCAATCAGAAAGACTAAATGTCACTCACATGTACATTTTGACATTACATTATGTCAAAATGTAATATGTTGACATTCTACATTACTGTAGAATGTCAACATATGTAGAGCATGTGTAATTAAACAAGTATATTGGCGATATAACAACAAACAACAATGGGCTCCAACTGCCTGCTTCATTCATTCGCTTCTGCCATCTAGCGGCATGAATGTGCTACTGCACAGCGCTGTTCTAATGATACATTACTGTTCAAACGAGGCCATGCTTTTAATTACAATCGCAACAAAATAAATGTGACCACATTTTGTGGCATCGCAATGTTTACATAGCATACAATATTATTAGCTGGAGTAAAAAATCAATTAGTTAAGTAAAAACTAAACTTGAACATGGATTTTATGTTATTATAAGTATATTTCTGTCACATTTCGATTACTGTTCAATTGTTTGGACGAACACGTCATCAAATAAAGTTAAAAAAAAGTTACAGTTGGTGCAAAACAAGGCTGCATGAGTGGCTCTAAAATGCTTTTTGAACTAATGGAGCAAAAATACTACAACTCTCCTGGTTCCAGGTGAAAATCAGATGGTTGTATAGAACAGCTACATTTTTAAGTTGTACTGTTAAACACAAACGGCATTCATGTTATATCAAAAATGACATGGATGTTGAAGTCTTCCACAAACATTAAACAGTCATTACCAGAGAATACCACGGATAGACGGCCAACAAAAAACATAAAACAAACGATGCATTATATTTCGGGATGGGGAGTGTGTTTGTGTAGACAATGTTAGAGTTGAATGTCCGGGTACTCCACCAACAGGCCAAACAACACGGCAGGAGAAGGTGATGCTCCACTTGAAGCTGAATCTTTGACACATGGCCACCAGATGGCACTGTGCTGAAAAACTTCGTCTGGCATTCACTAGTTATCGGCATTTCCACATTGGTGAGAACCTGGGTTTTGGCATTTCAGCTTAACTGAATATCTTCAAGTTCCAGTGTCCACAGTGTTAAGGAATGAGTCACATGTTTGTCCTGTGATCAGTTTCAGCTTAAAGCATTTTTATTCAGGATGCTTACGTTAACATTTCATTTAATAGTAAACATGAGGGTAATGTAAATGTTCCTCTCGTCTGGCCATTTTAGTTTAGCTAAACACTAGATTATACAAAAAAGTAAATCTAAATTAAATAAAAGAGCTAAAGTTGATCTGTATGTCTCCATTGCAACATAAAATTTCACCTTTATTTCATTGTACTTGGGAAAAAAAATGAAGAAGTATAAACAACCTCTTTTAACCGTCATGATGTGCCTGATAAAGAATGAGTCAGATCTTTAGGTTGACACATTCACCCACTAAAGACCGACTGTCGCTAAGCGGATGAGCTTATTGCTTTATGACTAGTGTTAGCTGACATTAGTGCCTAAAGGGGATTTTGTGATCATGTCTTCTTGTCCTATGTCTCCTTTTCAAAACATAAGAGAAATGCTGTGCTATGCATTCACTTGGTGTTGTTTTTCTTCTCCCTCTACTGAGATACTCAAGAACCACAGAAACCCAATCTAGAACAGTAATCAGGCAACCAAATACAGAGCAGTAATCTGATCTGAAACCAGCAGTTAATGATTTAAAACGTCACAACAAATCAAAAAGGGATTCTCTAAACTGAAAATTAGCACCACAAATGCTACACTAAGCAAAGCAGAGCAAAATAGTACGTCATCATGTGATGTAAAAATTAATACTTGGCTGGTTTCAGTTTATGTGGTCTGAATGGGAAGTAGGCTGTCACTCAGCAAAACATCAGAGTTGAACCATTTACTTCACAAGAAAGCAGATAGCAACCAGGAAGCTTGTGAATAAGTTTGTATCATTTTTATTTAAAGCATCAGTGTGAAAATCAGTCTATCAACTGTTTCCTCAACTCTGAACAGACTAAATGCTGACAGGAAGAGCTCTGAAGCCTCAGAAAGATTCAGCTTCTGGTGCCAAGACTAAGAACAAAATCAGCTGTAAGTACCTTCAGACAAAATCCATCTTGCTCCAGGTTTTTCCAGCTTTGGGATCTTTTAATCCATTTCTTTTACATATATTTAATGTTTTTATTGTTATTAAGCTGCTCTAAAACACAAGCACAGGCAGAACATTGATGACCTTGGAGATTTCTGCATCTTTTCTTCATCCTATCAACATTCAGGACCAAGGTCAGATGTTTTTAGTTCAGAAAACTGTCAGCTGGAAATCAGTGGCGGATCTGGAAAATGTTATCTGTGCAGGGGCAAAGAAGGGGAGGGGCAATGCTGGACCTTCTCAGTGAAGTATGCTGAAAATCCCCTGAATGTAAATAGAGTGAACAAGACAACTTGTTCACCTTTTTAGGTGATTTCTGAAGCAAACTGGTTCTGCTGAATTTTACATTCTCCAAATCACAGAGCTACTGTTAGGGTCCTGGGTTGTTTTGGGGTTTGATTTATTGATTCTAACTTAACTGATATTTTATGTTCCTTGGTCTTTTTTTGATTAGATCAGCCTTGTTTCCGTTTTCACTTTAGTTCAACTTTCTTAGTGATTCTAGATTATGGTGTTTATTTCTTGTGTCTAGTTATTCTTTGTAACTCTAGTTAATTATGTTCCTTATGTCTACTTATTCTTTAGTGTTAGATGTATTTCCTGTTCCCCGGTGTACTCTCGCTCTGTTCCACATTCACCCAGTACTGAAACCCTTCTTGTCTTCAAACTCTTTACTGGTTTGTCCTGTTAGATCCTGTTGTCCTGGTCATGCTCCTTGTGCTTTTGTTTGTTCCTGTTTTTTGTTCTCCCCTGGCTCCTTGTGCTCCCATGGTTTATTGTAAGTCTTTGTCCATTTTTTTATTAATCCGCAAAATTCGCAAAATGCCGCCTCCTGCTGCATTTAGGTTCCCTCAACAAACACACAACATGACATCTACATTTTTCAGCATATGGTTCATTTGTCAACAGAGAATTGGTGAAGCCAGGTCAGTACTTTCACTGAAGATGCTCCCCAGTTTCACCTTACTGGTGCCAGTAAGTCAGAAAGCTTGTGAACCATTAACAGATGGTGGTTGGCACTGTGAGCTTCTGGTGGAGGATCTCTGGGTTGATGGTTCCAGGCCGAACAGATCCTGGTGTACGCCGTTGGGTGGTCAGTGTGGTGCGGGATGAAGTGAAATCTCAGGACGACTGTCATCTGTTTTCCTCGTAAACAAACTGAAGGTTACCAGCAGCAGTTCTGTGATGGTTTTCAGACGCTTCATCAACATTTGATGCAGAATTTCATGACCACAGAGGTCAGGGCGACAGACCTTAAAACAACTGAAGTAATGAATGTTTGCAGACACTCTCCACACAGTCTCTGAGTTTTACTCCTCATCATAAACCTGCAGAACCATGGCAGACCTGGAAGGAGCGAATTCCTCAGGCACTGGGCAAAACAAAATGTGTGATTCAGTGGAAACATCATACCATCCTTTCCTAATACTAATCTACTGTCTGCTGTTTCTGGTGAGTGTCAAGTCTTCAGCTTATACCAATCCAATTTAAAGAAAAAATAAGTTAAAGTTTTGGTTTCACCATCACCTCAATCATTTCCTCGGCAGGTGGGCTTTAGCCTCAACAGCTTCACCTTGTGGTTTCACTGCCGTGGAGCACATGGACAAGCATCCAAGAGCTGGATGATCTACCTGAAACATCTGACAGCGGCTGATTTTCTGCTCTGCATCAGCCTCCCGCTGCGCATTATTCATTACGCCAGAAGCTCATTCACCATTCACCTGCTCTACTGCAGCATTGGATCCCCACTCCTGTACCTCAACATGTCTGCCAGCATCCTGTTCATGAGTTACATTGCAGCTAACAGGTACTGCATCTGAGTAGATATACAGCATGGGTCAAACTTGTCCTGTTTTATGTTGTGATGAGCTATCAATGCTGACAAGTGAGCTAAATTAATAAATACATCACAGAGACGTATATCAGGTATTGTGGTAGTGTAGTTCACAAATCAGTTCTAATGATGCATCAGCCATTAGTCCCAGTTAGAGCATCATAACATCAAACGTCACTATTGGCGCCCTGATATGTGCAAGCGAGAAGAAAAACAACAACCATGGCAGACCACAATGAGGGTTAACTTCAGATCATAAGATTTTGAATTTGATAGCGGCACTGAGAACTTCTTCCTCTCTTTTATGGTGGCTGCCAAGACAACGACCATGTTCTCTGTGTGTGAAGTTATTGCTCCCTCTACTGCGCAAGGGGGAAACTTTTGATTTTTTTTTTTGATTTTTGAACAAAAATATAAATGCTCCATGTCAAATATATAGCTATGCAGACCCAATTGTTACATAACTATTTGCAGCTCCATCTCTACCACCATAAATTAGGGATAGATAATAAATTATCTTTCCCTAGCTTCATCCTCCTTGTAAGGAAGAATGTGGAAACACTACGAAGGAATTTCATGCTTTTAACCGAAAGAAATATAAAGAAGAGCCAGAACAAAACTCAGCACCCATCGTCAATGACTTTTTCTTCACTTTTGTATTTCATTCTGCAGAAATTCAGGTTGCTTCAAGGTCCAGCAAATCAAATGAATGGTCCCTGAATCCTTGTCCTTCTCCACAGATACATGAAGATATTTTATTCCTCGGGAACTCACTTCCTGATGACTCCCAAAGCCAGCCACATCATCTCCATGACCACCTGGGTTGTTCTACTGACCATAACAACACCTTACTCCATCCTGATGCTGATCAACCGCACATCTCAACCGCCTGATCATGGCACCTGTGGTCATCTGTTCACAGAACTCATAAGACCACTGTACATAGCAAGTCATGCTGTTGCTTTCATCATCTTTCTGACAGGACTCTTCTCTCTGGTTTTCTTCTACTACAGCACCTCCCGCAGGGTGCTGCAGGTCCAGCAGGCCCAACTGGCCTCCTCCAACTCCAAGAAGCTTATGAAATCTCGTAGGAACATGTTGGTGTTGGTCAGTGTGTTCTGCTTTTGCTTTGTTCCTTATTACATTGTTCGAATTCCATACATTGTACTTCAAGGACACTGTTCAGTAGTGTTGTACTACCTCAAAGAGGTGGGCGTCTTACTGTCAGTTTTTAATATCATTCTGGATCCTCTTATTTATGTTTTTCTTTGTAAGGAGTTCAGGGCTCAGCTTAACCTGAAACAAATATTCTGCATAAGAGGCGACAGAAACACCTCCAGTTCGGAGGCAGGAGACGGTGAGAATCAGATGAACACCATCAGTACCAGTGTAGCGCCCCGGGCTCAGTGAGGACAGACTGATAGACACAGGAATCATTGGTCCAGGTTGTTTCTGATTAAACTTTTTTTTTTTAAACAGCTCATACAATATTAGTATGGTACTCAGCATAGATACAGAGAGGCTGGAAGAGTCAGAGGATGACATAAAGGCGGACATGCTTTGTTCACATTCCACGTTGATTACTGCTTCATTGTGAGCAATGCCCTGAAAAAATGGATGATGATCAGCACTAAACTCCAGGTGCATCAAAGACAAGTGTTACGTCAGGCCATTTGAATCAGTTTACACCAGCGTGGTCTGTTACGACCTGCTACGGTGAATGGAATAACATCCTTAACCCAGTCACTGTGCCTCTGCACAAACAGCAGGTCTAATTAATTATGAGGGATGCTAATGCTCAGACAATGACTTGAGGGCACATCATGCTTCAGCAGACAATAAGTTTACTTGTCAACAGCACAAGATCTCATTGCCATGGCTAAGTTCACATGAAACAGTATTGAGACATTTTCCGTTGTGGTGTACCAACCTCTGTTGTTGGTATTTGTTTCAATCTATAGTTTTAGGTGAAGAAATCACCATTGCATGCTTTGACTTAAGCGCCTTCTTTCACAACATTATAAGATTGTTGCATAGTGTTTACACATTTTCAATAAATTTCACCCAAAAGCCAAATATCCCTAACTTTCTGTAAATTAGTCTAGTAGTTCATGTGCAAATTTGTCATATTAAGCATAAGTGGACGTAACTCCCACTGCTCTATGGTGGCAAAGAGTCTCTAATAAGATGCTTAGTATGCATGGAAAATGTCGCAGTGGGATCAACAGCTATGCAAGATCAGAAACCATTTGAAGTGATATTGCAACAATGGTCCACAGGGGGGCGCATTCTACTTGTAAAATAAGCTAATCCTTCCTTATAATCTGAGTTTGCTCATTTTAATAACTATGAAGTGTTTTTTCCTATGATGTAAATTTGCAATTGCTGTAAAGTTTATTCTTATTTTCAAGTTTTTACATTATTACTTTTGTTGAAACTGAATGCTCCTATTTAACTTTAACCCAATAGTAGTACAATAAAGTGTTATTTTGTTTTATTCCTTCTGTTTGGTTCATGGGACTTGTGAGAGAATATGGTGAGAAAATCTATGACAATCTAAAAGTTTATTTTAATTCATCAGGACCCCTAATAAATAAAATCCTAATGCAGGTCTGACGGATTCTTACTTCTAATAGCTGAGCAGACAATTAACGGGAATGTTTCCTGCATCAGTGTTGTTGCATCAAAGAACTGAACTAATGAAAAAAGGTTGTACTTTCTTTAAGCATGACATATTTTTGCAGTAATTATGAGAAATAAGAAAGTCTTCTCAAATGTTCAGTTATGTTCCAAGTCAAAAGATGCTACGATATAATTCATTGCAGATACTGAGAAGGACAAATTAACCCACGAGCGTTCACAGGCTGCCGAGCGGTGGTGTGAAACAAACTCTTTTAAACGTCAAAAACTGTATAAATCATATTATGACTCTTTCTCTAACACCCACACACCTTAACTACATTTCTGAGTGTTTGGTTGACCACTAACCTGATTTGATAACCGAGGGAGAGAGGAGGCAGATTATAGCGGTTGTAGGATTTCTCTTTTTGTCTTTGGCTAAAGACCACGTACCATTTCTCCCACTAGTGCTAGGCTGACCTGTATGTTTTGGTTGTGTTTACCCACAATGCCCTGCGCTGTATCCTGCTTCCTGCTTTTAGAGCGGTTTCCAGTTCACGTCAACCGAACCCAGGCCAAAGTTTTTAGGCGGACTAGAGTTCGCTGTTTTGGTGCGTTTACGCATTCACACCTCTCCAAACAAACTGGACTTTCCAGGCAGACGGACAGAAGTTGAATTAAAGTGGAGTGAACAAGACTGGTGTGAATGCATCCTTAAAGCTGGGGTATGTAAATGATTTAAAAAAACAAACATGTTTTTTACATACTTAAAACTGTCACCATGTTGGGAAAATTGAGCTCCTCTGCCTTCTCCTAGATCTAACTTCAGAGATACGCAGCTCATTTAGAAACAACCAATCAGAGCCAGGAAGAGAGTCTTATCGCTGTCAATCATTCTCGTGTACATGCTGCTCACACCCTCTCTCTTGTTTTCTGCTATGATAGACCTTCTCCCTGTCAGCAGAGCATGTTGTGACTGCTCAGGTTACTTAGCATGATCACCAATGACGGCGGATAGACGGTCTTTAGCACATTTTGCTAATGGCAGAGCAGAATAAAATAGGTTTACTGACAGCACCAAGACTCTCCTCTGATTGGCTGTTTTTGGGGAGAGGTGGAGGATATTGATCTTTTCACAGATTATCTGTGTCGTATTAAATTGTCACGACATGGTGACAGTTTTAACTCATAAAAAACATTTATTTTTGTAAATGTTACATATTTTAAAATCAGTTGATTGGTTGTTTCAGTTATCTCTGGACATAAACACCGTAGGATATTCTATCTTTAAGCCCCTGAAAGTGGGAGTCTGGGCTTCATTTAGCCTTTTGACTTCATATTTTTTCCTTTTCCTGTAAAAGGTTCCTGAGGTGGGAACATCTTAGAAGAGCTTATGCTCCTCTATGCAGAGATGCATGGAGAGGTGGAGGCAGGTGGATCATCTGGTGTGGTGGGGTGAGGTTTGTCAGACTGACGGTAAATGTGGAAGCTTGTTGTGGATAATTGGCTGAGTGGAGGCGCTTCAGGCTTGACAGCTGTTAACTTCCTCAAAGCAGATTCCTCAGATGACACCGGGTTAAATCTGTACTTAGATTATTTCTGCTTCTGTCTCCTCTTCAAAAGGCTTTTCCTTTCTCTTGGTATCTTTATGGCATAACCTATTGCATGTTGGTGCTCAGGCATCTTCACAGTAGCCAATGTTTGAACTCATAGAGTTACCATCCCCATACCCAAGGAAACCCTATAAAATATTATTATTCCAGTTCAGAGGACTTAGAAAGTCCTAATGTCTTCAGGTCAGATCATGTAAGTTCTGTTCTGATGAGTAAAACATTAGAACCTGGTCCAAGACTGTGACCTTTACCAGTTCAACAATCATCCATTTATTGTAAATATA
Organism: Xiphophorus hellerii; assembly: GCF_003331165.1. Lineage (NCBI taxonomy): Eukaryota > Metazoa > Chordata > Actinopteri > Cyprinodontiformes > Poeciliidae > Xiphophorus > Xiphophorus hellerii. Next base: position 2,283,315 of record NC_045689.1, read on the forward strand.
CAATCAAAAGCTCATCTGTGTTGAGTCAAACTAACTGTGAAAAAGCTCCCGTCTCTTAGAGGAAATGGTCTACGTTGGTGTCAGGTGGTTTTTAATGATGAAGTGGTTTATATGGTCAATTCATCCCAGAGGAAACCAACAATGGTATCTAATTTATTCATTTACTTTAAAAAAACCCACAGAAACTGGAGAACTTCATCTTTTCTATAACATACAAAATCATTTTGACTGATTGCAGTAAAAAGTTCCTCTTTTCTGCTCCACACTACTCTGTTTTGCAGAAGAGTCTGGTTGGGTAACAAAGATGTTTGCAAAGCACAAATATAGTAAAAATAATTTTGCTAATTGTGGTATTTGAGAGTGGAAATACAAAGTAAATGCAAACCTGGTGCAGCTCACCTAATGGTGTGAGATGCCAAGCCACAAAGCAAACAGAAAGCACAAGTGAGAAGTTTCTCTTCTGTTACAAGCCAAAACCCCAACAGGACTGTGGGGTAAAGGCTAGCAGCCACTATCTTATCTCAACCAATCAGAACACGGCAGGCGTTTGCTGAGACACTTCAACAGGATCTGAACCTTAGGGAATCAGAGTGACGGCTTCTCCGGGTAGATTTTCAGTTTTCTGAGCAGAAGCGATGCAGATGCTGAGCAAACATCAGATGGGCCGTTTCTAAAACCCAGAAGAAGTACCCGGTTCTGAAGCGGGGAACAGGAAGAACAAATGGACCTGTAAGTACCTGAAACCATAAAGACCAGCTGTAGGATCCAGTCTTTACGGTCTCACCTGCCTTTCAGTTGGAGTCTGGTTATTTTTTCATGCTAGTTTGGGACCCAGGTTGGTTTCGGTTGCAGCGTTTCTCCAAACACAGTTCTTCATTAAAAAAATATGTAAAGGTGAAGTTAATCTTTAAGATAAATATCAGTCCAGTTGAATTTGTATTATTTTTGTGCTTAATTTTTTTTACAGATTTTTACAATAAGTGATGAAGGAATTAAGATGATTTTTCACACTTCATTATTCTTGGCCACTGGCATCTCTTCTTGCAGCTTTTTAACCGCAAAGAAAAGCTGGGGTTTATTTTTAGTCTTATTTCACTGTAACCACTGGGTGTTAACAGATGGGTGGCATACTCCGACTCGCTCTTAACAGGCAAAAAAAACTGTGGCTTCATGTTGCTTTAAAGGAGCTGTATTACATATTTTCCAGCCACAATCAAGTAGTTATGTCACCTCCAGTTAGAAAATATTCTGCATATCAAACATGACTTACAAGAAATTTCAGTTCGCAACTTAAAGCCTTGAAGGTGGGCCTGTGTCTCTTAAAGAGGATATTGTAAATGACGAGCAAAATTCACTTGTTTTAAGATTTAATAATAACAGACAACTTTGCATTACTTATAACTCCTGTTTAAAATGTTCTTGAGGCAAAGATATTTTTAAACTCATGTAAATTTAAGGTATTTCCTACAGTTTGTTCAATGTTATCTGACTCTCCAGATATGAATGAAAGGCAGAATTTGGGTTTTTAGAGTTATTCTCATCTGCCTGAGTGGCTTATATTTAGTTATTTTGTCATTTGAAAAATAAAGATAATTGTGACAATGAAAATTGTTTTATAACGGTGTGTATTTGCATGAAACTTTTGTAGTTAAAAAATGTCCGAACAAACTATTGGCCCCCGGGCATCTTCACTTTATCAAATCTGGCCCTCTTTGCAAAAAGTTTGGACACCCCTGGTCTACAAGCATTCGGAGAGCTGGACTGAGTAGTTTGTTTAAGCTCAGGAGATGCACAGTTCCACCAGGTGTTTGCAAACTGCTGCTGCTGCTAGTTTGAAGGAGCTGCGTGTGGAAAGCGACACTTGGTTAGAAATATCAATTGGGAAGCTGTAGAGGGTTTGGCTGTGCTTCTTTAGATGAACTAAATCATTTACTTTCTTTTGCTGAGGTTTTAAGAAAACATCTTCCTTACAGAAACATGTCTGCATCAGGATCTGTGACCACAGCAGTCAGTAACGCCTCAGTTCCCAACCAGAGCATGACCAGTCCAGTCCCCTCTGACCATGGTGAGAGATCAACTCATCTCATCTTCATCCTAGTCTACAGTGTGCTCTTTCTGGTGAGCGCCTTGTTTCCTCACTGTCTTCAAAGATACGGTCCAGTCCAAACCAGAGTTTCTAACGTTTTTCTCTCCAGGTGGGCTTGGTACTCAACAGCTTCACCTTGTGGTTTCATTGCTGTCAACCTCAAAGAAACGCCTCTAAAAGCTTGATGATCTACTTGAAGAACTTGACAGCAGCCGACTTCCTTCTCTGCCTCAGCCTGCCACTTCGCATCATCCACTACGCAACCAGATCCGTCACCATCCACCTGCTCTACTGCAGCTTTGGAGCCTCCATACTGTTCCTCAACATGTACGCCAGCATCCTGTTCATGGGCTACATCGCTTTGAACAGGTACTAGAGTTTCTACTGCAGACTAGATGACAGCTGCACCTCTGTGTTCTTGCTTAAGTACTTAGATATTTGTGGTGTTTAGAGTAGCTTTAGTTCTTTGTGAAACTGGTGATTTGTTTAAAAAAGGAACCTCTTCAGCGCCCCTCTCTGTCTCTTTAGATATTTTAAGGTGGTCCGTCCTTTTGGAGCCTTCCTCCTGCTGACTAAACGAGCTGCATGCATCACCTCCTTGACCACATGGGTCTTTCTCCTGACTCCGATGACAGCGTACTCCACCGTGCTGCTAAAAACCCTGAAACCTGACGGGTCTGATGAAGACAGCTGTGAGGACCTGCACAGTGATTCCGTCAAACTGATCTATAGAACCCTTCACATCGGTGCTTCCACCATCTTTCTGTTGGTGTTCTTCTCGATGGTTTTCAGTTACTACAGTGCCTCCCGCAAGGTGTTGCAGGCTCAGCAGAGACAGTCTGCCTCCTTCAGCTCCAGGAAGCTTCAGAGGTCTAGGAAGAAAATGTTGGTTCTCATCTGCATCTTCTGCATTTGCTTCGTTCCTTACCACCTGATCCGACTCCTGTATACGTTTCTGCAGCAGCGCTCCTCGGACAGGGTGTTTTACTACCTCATGGAGTTCACCACCATTGTTTCAATTCTTAATGTCTGCCTAGATCCGCTTGTTTACTTTGTCTTCTGCAAGAATTTTCGGTTTCATCTGAGGCTCAGGAGTTTCTCCTCCCAGAAGGAGAATGGGGCCAGGAGGAGCAACGAGGAGCAGCTGAGGAGTATTAACCTCAACAAGGACAAGACCCTCAGCACAACATCACAGTCAACTGGTGAGGTTTAGCGTGTTAAAGACCAGAGGGTTCAGACTCAGAAAACTGATGGAAAACTTATTGAAATGTCATTTTTAGCCCTGAAAATGACCAAAACTTAATATGTTGTGGTATATATGTAAGATTGTTTTTCTTAGCTTGTTTTCATCAACCTTGTAATTAAAGGAACTGCAATCTTCCTGCTCACTTTCCAGCTGTCTGTAGCTTATCTTTAGTCCAGTCTTCAGTTTTCCTTTTCCTCCTCGGCTTCCTTGGACTCTTCCTCCTCTGAGATCAAACCTACAGCTTTCAGTAGCCTGAGTATGCAATCAGACAGGAATGTATCTACACGAAGCAGGGTGACTGTCTTTAAGGAGGAATCTCAGGCAAACTTGTTAAAATATCTATTCCAGGTTGATGAAAACTGCAAAGCAGACCATACCAAGATTTATGTTTTTCCTATTATGGAGGCAATTCTTGAGAAGTTGTTAAGAAATCCATCCATCCATCCTGAGTGATCCAGACTATGATAGCAATAGTTCAGGAGGGAACTCCGGACATCCCTCTCCCCAGTGACATCCTCCAGCTCAAATTGGGGGATTCCAAGGCATCCCCAGGCCAAACCGGATATATAATCCCTGCAAGAAGTTTTCTTTTCCTGAGGTCTCCTCTGAGTGGGGCTTACCTAGACAACTTCCAAAGGGAGACACCAAGGAGCCATCCTCAACTGACTCAATGTGGAGACAGCAGATGACAGAAAGAGCTCCTCACTTTATCTCTAATGCCTGCTTCACACGGCAAGACTTTTATACCAATATTTGTCTCGAACACAGCATTATTCCCATCCAGTTGATGCAAAGAAAATATACATTTATGGTAATAAAACACAATACATACCTTAAAAAATTATATGTTTTTAAGGTAACAAAGAGCAGTGCAAAAGTTGTTTGTTAGCCATGTAGCTAAAATTTTACAATTCTGAAAATACATATTTTACCTGTTTTATTTTGGTTCTGAAACTCGTAGAGGCAGCATGCTAGCAATTTTAAGCACATGTCAATGACGTTAACAATAGTAACAGCTAGCATAGCGGCTAACAGACCCGCGAGGTCGATGTGAGCTCACCCGTAAAATCCCACTGAGGAAACTATCGTCAGTCCTCTGCTCGGCTGTTTCACCAGCTACCCAGTCTTCACACAAGGTTTAAAACAAGGATAAAAACAATTAATATCATATAGTATTGAATAATTAAAGTTAGTTTCATTAATTTAGTCGGAACCTTACCAGAAGTTGGCAAGCTGGTCTCATCAAGCTAACTATCTAGTTCAGGCAAAACGCAACTAAGGGCGGGACCATCAAGGCGATTGGCTGAAATTTGCTAAAGCCACTTATTCTATTGGCTGTTAACCTTTCTAGGATTTCTACATCTTTATATTATTTTTAAATAATTCTTTTAAGATTTTAATACTTAGATTGTATGGGTTTTAAACTTTAATTTGAAATGTATTATTCTGTAACAGTTATCAGTTTTTATGACATATTTTTTAATATGGGCTACCTGGTGGGTCCAGTTGTGGTCCAGACTGAACCCGCTTTCAGCCCACTGTATGGATTCACTGCAAGGTAAATAAGTTCTTCACTAAAGCCAGAGTCAAATCTGCCAGCTGTTCCTTGATTGGTCTGTAGAGGTTATTATTGATGTGTTGTAATTTCCTGTTATCCGTTAGCTCTCTGATTGGCTGCTGCATCTGCTTGACAAAATCCCTTTGTTGCTCCCAACATCTTGCTGAAATAAAGTTACTGTAATGTGACATAAAAGCATCTGACACATCTTGTCTTGTTCCCGTGGTCAAATATTTTTGGCATGTTAGGCCTGCCGTGGCAACAAATTTTGCTGGACAAATTATCTTAAATGTAATTGTGATAAACTATTGTTTCAAAACCATTTTCGAGTAATATAATGGCAATGGATAATAAAGCAAGACCACATTCTCAAAGATTAATAAACTTTTAATTCTAATGAACATTTAAGACTGGAATATCCAAATAAATAAACATAACAATAAAAACAAGTAAAATAATTATGGAGTCTCTGTAAACAAAATTATTCTTGAAGAAATGGCTAGTTGAGACCAAAGCACCAGACTGAAGACGTCTGTCATCCTGTTTTTGGTAGAAAAAACAATGAACGAAAGAAAAGAGAAAAATGATAAATCATGCAAATGAAAATCATGGAATTCATTTTTATTTATCATGTGATTAATTGATTTATTGCTTATTGCGACAGGACTTATATTTATAAAGACAGATGGATAAAAGAAAGAAAACTCACAAAAACTTTCCCAAACTGTCTTCTTTCTTTTGACTTGTAGTTAACGGATTCAGAGTCTTTGACTTTATTGCTTTAAGTACAGGAATAAATAAAACCTTCATAAATCTGAATCGTTCTGATCTTCAAGCTGCTGGTGAAATTTGTAGATCTGATTTATGTTACATTTATCATAGACAAAAATCAGTTTTACTCTCTGGAACCGCCAGAGAGGAAAAACTGATGACATAAGAGCTATTGGTCAGGTAAAGTGCATCTGTGCTTTTATTTTGAAGGATCTGAGGTTGTTTGCTGTGAAAATCCTGACTTCCTCATTCTGAATGCGGAGCGACCTGAAACCAAACACACAGGAAGGTGAAGTTACAGGTGAGGAACGACAAGCCTCTCCGCTCAGAAATCCAAGACGGTGTCGCCTTCAGGTCTGGCCACGCCCACTCACCTGGTCATGGGCGGATCCCCTGGCCCAGAACCAACCCCACCAGGGAGTTCAGGATGTTCAGCCCACAGAGGACGGCCTGCACGGCGCTGCAGATCCCCATCATGCTGAACAGAACCACGTTCCACTCCACCACCGACTCAGGCTTCAAGCAGATCCCTGACCACATCGACTGGTTGTACAGGTACCCAGCGTGTCTGTAGAGAAACCGGGTCACAACATCTGGACTGAGACCAAAACATCTGGACTGAGATCAGACCGCAACATCTGGACTGAGACCAAAACATCTGGACTGAGACCAAAACATCTGGACCTGTGACGGGTCTCTCACCTGTTGGGGACGGGCTTCAGGGGGACACCCCAGGTGAGACCGGAGGACGAGTTGTAGAGACACAGAGGACCCTGAGCCAGACCGGTGGCGCTGACCACACAGCAGGCGGAGGCAGCCAGCAGCCCCAGGCAGGAGTACAGGGCCACACCAAACATCTGGAAAAACATAAAAACATCTATTACAGCTGAGAAACATCTGGGAACAAAAGCACACATCTGTAACAGCAGGTCGTATTTTGGATGTAGTTCCTGGTGCGCCAGATGTTTTGCGGTTTGGACTGGATCAGTGAAACCTGAGAGCAGATGTTGGACCCGGGTTCCACCTGGTTCTGAGGTGAAGTGGGCCAGATGTTAGTGGGTCAGTCAGCTGCAGCTGTGGAGCTCACCTGAGTCCGGGCAGCAACGAAGCCTCTGGTTCTGCTGCGCTTGATGAAGGCGTTCGCTCCAAGTAAAACCTGAAACCAAACCGCTGTGAGATACAACATGGCCGCCGAGAAACAAACACACACATGACCTTTCACACATGACCTTTCACTTTGCCATGACCTCACCAGGAAGCCGGAGGCCCACAGACCCGTGGCCCAGGTGGCCTCTCTGGTCACATGACCATCCAACAGGAAGTGGTATGTCATCTCTGGAAACAGCAGCAGGATGTTGGACACTATGCAGATGATCGCCATGGGAACCAGTGCGAAGCCCACATATAACAGATACCTTGACACGCACATCTGTCAACACAGGGTTAAAAACAATCAGTGCTGATGGATCAGAACCGATCCTGATCTGAAGAACATGAGCTCTGACGTCACAGAACAGGTTGAACTGTTTGTTTTTTACCTGTGTGATGTCACAACTAAGCAGCCAATCACAGAAGCTCCCACTTAGAGACGTTTCCTACCAGCAGAAGCCTCAATGCAAATTCTTCTTTTTTTGCTAAAATTTCTATTTTTATTAAACTTTAAAACGCAATTTAACAAACGTTTCAGATCAGAAAAAACAATTAAATAATTGAAAAACATAACTGACTATTAACACTACTGGTATTTTTTAGGATCTTGACACAAATTATTTTATAATGAAGCTGGAAAATTATTTGTTCCTGATTTTTCAGAAGTTCCCACTGATTTATAAAAGTTTCCACAACACGCTCAAGGCAAGTCCTTCTTCTGTTTAAAATGTTAATGTTTATTAAACTTTCAGAAGCAATTTTTAAAAAAAAAAAAAAAAAAAAAAAAAGCTCCAGATCAGAAAAAAATGATTAAATTATTGTTTAATTTTATGCTAAACAGCAGCAAAACATAACTGATTATTAACATTATTTGTAATTTTTACTTTCTTGACACAAATTATTTTATAAAGCAGCTGGAAAGTGATTTGTTCCTGGATGTTTCGGTGTAAAATACTCAGTTTGAATCAGAAATCTGAGAATATTTAATGATTGGAAGCTGAAATGTGTCTGTAAAGATTTATTTTGGTGCTGCAGAGGTTTCAAACTGAATCAGTGTCACATGGAGTCATAAAAAAAAAAAGCAGAACTCACCGTGAAGTCCGTCCGCCCGGTATAGATCCTGCGCGGAACAAACGGACTCATTTATAATCTGAGCCTGCAGGACACGCCTGCTGGGCGAGGACAGGACAGCAGAGCAGGACAAAGACTGGGGACAGGAGACCACAGCTGGGATTACAGATGTTTCATTAAACCAGAACAACGGAATAAACCGGGATTTTCTGGATATCCTGGTCTAAATAAACCTCGATTCGGTTTCAAAAGCAGTTGCGTTTACGTTGCCATGGTGATTAATCCCGTGCAGCTAGCTTGCTCTGGAACAGGCTAACAGCTTTAGCTAATCTGGTTTCTGTCTGTTCAGCCAACAGCCGATCAGAAACCGATGAGTTTCATCCGTGATTCCGTTTCCATATCATCTGTGCTCGTCTCATTTATTATCGGGTGTCTTTTCTAAAATGACAGTAAATAAAATAACAGCAGTAATTTGGTTTATTTAGCCAATAGAGAAAACATGTAGGTGTTCAATCTTCAGACATATTTTCACCATTTCATTCCTACGTTTATAAATGTCAAAGATCCGAACTAAATATTTAATTTTAAATCTAAATATTAAGTCCACAAACTAAATATTTATCTTTCAAATTACATTTTATTAAACATAAATTTATGTTAATATATATTGCATATTTATAAACGTAAATATGTATATTTTAATAGCATTCAATATTTAATTTGAAATGAAAAAATTCATTTGAAAATGTCATATTAAATATTTTGTTAGTAAGCTAAAGATGTATTACCCAACTAAATGTTTGTGTCTGAGCTAAATATTTAGTTCCCAAACTAAATCTTTATTTTCCCAACTAAACATTTAATTTTTGTAACTAAATATTTATTTTTCAAATACACATGTAATATTGACTTCCACTGTTCATTTCTAAGTTTGAAGTTGCTAATATGATCAAATGACGGGATATGATTATGACTTTTTTAGTTAAGAAAGATTTGGAGTTACGCATCGTTTGCTATTGTAGCAGCAGTTCTTTTCAGTACGATGTGGTTCAATTCCTCATAATCGTTTATCAAAAGAGGTTTGTTTGAAGCATGGCGTAATGTAGCCTCAGTGAATCTGTTTTCGATCTCAGGCTGCTGAGTCTGAAGGAGCTGAGTGGGGGAGGAGCTGCGTCTCGAAGGCGGGGCTAGGTCCACCCAGTCGCTTTGCTTGACTGAATGGTTGCCATGGAGATTGAAAGGGTTATAGGGTTGAGTCAAAGCAACACTCCAGGTAAGTTTTTGATGAGAGAATAATATATCATGATAGAAAGCTCAAACGTAAAACCAGCATGAACTGATGGAAATCCTGGATTTTGAATCCGACCTTTTGTGAGTCCTCAAATAAAATAACATCTTGTTACTGGAGGTCAGTCACAGTTCTTCTGGTCTGATCCAGGGCCAGAGGACACTGGTGGACAGCACCTTGATCCGTCTCTGGAAAAACCAGCTGCTGCTCGTCACTTGACCTTTTTCTTCTAATTTCAGTTCTTTGAAAGCAGAACCACTTATTTTTGCTCCTGTGACTCACTGCAGGGCAGCAAAGATTCATGGGAAATGTGCTGATGTCTCATCGCTGACACCATCAGGTTCTCCTCCGTTGGACCGGCTGCAGGTCCGGATCCTGGACCAGGGTTCAGGGAGAACAACGCCTTCTCAGGTGTGAGGGTGCAGTTCTGTTTTCTACTGGTCCAGAAAACAGAACCAGTCAATGAAAAATGTTGCTTAAATTTAGTTCCAGTTTACAATTGGTACCCAATGTTGTCCAGTTGGTTCTGGTCCATCATAGTGGCAAGTTGAACTGGTTCTGGATCTGTCCATTAGTGGACCCGGGGACTGACTGAGACCTGAGGCTCCATCTGTAAAGTCAGTCAAACATTAACAGCAATAATTTGGGTCATTTAGTCTGAGATAAGAGGAATAAATGGGGATTCATTTTCAGCCATATTTTCTACATTTATTAATGCCACTTTCAAACTCAATATTTAACCAGATAGATAAATATGTAAACCAACTAAATCTAGGTCAACCAACTAATATCTGGCTTGCAAACTAAATGTTTAGCTTTCTCAGAGCTAACTGAATATTTAGCTAGCTCAGAGCTAAATATTTAGTTTGGAGCTAAATATTTAAACTGCTCACTAAGTATTTATGGAGCTGAAGATTTAGCTTCCAAACAATTAGGCTGGAACTAAATATTTGGTTTCTAAGGTAAATATTTATCTCCAAACTAAATATGTAGTTTGAAGCTAAATATTATTTACTGAGATAAATACTCAGCTTTATATATACCTAGTGAGCAAGCTACCTATACGTTAAATATTTAGTTTGAAGATAAATATTTAGTTAGCCAGCTTAATATTTAGTTTCTATAATAAATATTTAGCTACTTTAAATATTGTCACATTTGTCAAATAATGACCTGAGTCATTTTTTGACAAAAATGATTTTGGTAAAATTACCACCTTTTGTTGCTTAAAGATAATTCAAACTAAATATTTAGGTTATAGCAAAATATTTCGCTACCAAGCAAAATGTCCTGTTCCATAAATACTTAGTGAAGAAGTTAACTATATTTAACTCAACTAGTTTTAATTGGTTAACGAAATATTGTCACATTCCTAATATAATTACCTAAGTCATTTATTGACAAAAGTGATTTTGTAAATAATAAAAAAAAACGTTTTGGCAAAAAATGACAAGTCTTTATGAACTCATGACAAAAAGACTTGTCATAAGTGACAAGTCTTCGAAGCTAAGTGTTTAGCCAGCTAAATAGCTTGCTAGCTAGTTAAATAGTTAGTTTCTAAAACACACATTTCCTCTTATGAAACAAATTATTGTTAATTTTGCAGTGTGTGGTTTACAAACAGCAGCTCAAACTGAAACATCAGAACCGTTCATGACTCGACCCAAAACCCCACAGACATGAGTTTAACCAGAACGCCTGAGATCCTCGAGAACCGTGGGCTTTTGGGTTCAGCTCTGACGTCAGCGCGCGACTCATCAGGGTCACATGACACAACAACAGAAACCACGTCATGGTGACGAAACGTCCTGCGAACAGATGAACCCAATCCTGAAAACATGCTTACTTTGGCTTTCTGAGATAAGATCTGGGTTTATTCTGGGTTCTGGTCGACATAAGAGCAGCAGAAACACATTTCTGGTTCTATTTTGTTGTTTTCAGGTCATGTAAAAATGTTAAACACATGAAGAACGTTACCAGAACTCCACTGGTTCTGATTTTATTATGAAGCCACTGCGACCACAGAAACACTACAACAAACTTCATCAGACTCCAGAAATATGTTTTAAGAAGTTTGTTTATTTGAGGTTTTAAGCTCAGCTTGTCATTCACCTCGAATATAACCATCATCATGAGACCGAAGTCAAATATTATGTGTCTGTTGCTAAATGTTTACTGTTTATTTATGTTAAATACATTGTGAGCAGCTCTATTGTCTGCTGTTTGCCCAGATAATCCAATTCCTACAGCTAATGCAGAGAAGGAGCTTTCATTAGAAAATTTTAAAGATAATCAGCCACAGGTGGTTTAAATTTGAATTTTAAGGAGCTTTTAATGACTTCTAACATTATGAAACATTATGAGTTCTGCTGTTTTATGGAGCGATTCTGATATTCTGAAAATATAAAATAAAAAACTATCAAAAACAAACTAAATATCTAGTTACTCAGCTAAATACTTAAATTCAAACTGCATGTTTAGCGTAATAAATATTTAGTTTCCCCATCTTTTTGTAAACAGCTTCTTTCAAATTGCGTCGTGTTATTTTATCTTACAGGATGAGCCGTTTTAAAGACAACACACACACACACGTTGACCGAAACAGCAGCAGTGACTCCATCAGTACAGCTGAAGTATTCAGTCAGCAGTTTACACGTTCTCAAGACCAGCTTTTATTTTGATAATCCACTTCCGCTTCATATTAGATAAACATGTTAGCTCTGAGCTAGCTAAATATTTATCTAGATAATTCTGTGTCTAGCTGAATATTTGGAAATATTAAGCTTGCTAACTATTTAGTTTGCAGTTAAATATCTAACTTACTAATTAAATATTTAGTTTGGAGTAAAATATTTAGCAGCTTCAGAGCTAAACATTTAGCTCGAAGCTAAATTAGGTTACCAGCTAAAGGTTTAGTTTTATTTTTTATCTTGTGACTGGCTAAATAACTCAAATGACTGCTGTAAATTTTTGACTAAATTCACAATCAGTTCCCATTTGGAACAGGCTTCCTGCAGCAGACCTGATGCTTTTACATGTGATTTGAGTTTTTAGTCATTTATTTATAGTTCAGCTAATCTTTATATTTGTACTGAACTTTTTATTTGGCTTTATTTGAATTTCCTATGGTTTTACTTATATTACTTTTGATTAAAAAACTAATTCATCAGTTCTTTGAATTAAATATGTCATGTCTCAGTGTCGCCTCCTAGTGGTTCAAACATTTTCCATTGTGTCAGAGTCCAGACGACAGAACACAATCCGAACCTTCTGACCGATACCAATGAATCCTAGTTTGTAAATTAAAAAATAATTCTTTAAAGGGAAACCAGAAACCAGCCGGCTACACTGGAACCAGGTCCGTATGGGCCAGTACATCGACTCAGATCTGATCTGGTTCTGACAGGTTCACATCAGGATGAATTTAAAGAATCAAAGCAGGAGAAACTTAACAGAACTTTTATTTCTAATCAGACACTTTTGGATTTATACTAAAATTTGAAAAAACAAACAAAAAAAAACAAACAGTTTTGATAAATGTCTGAATCCTGCAGGAACAGTTCACAGCGCCCCCTGCAGGATCCATGATAGTGTTGCATATAACGGTTGATGCTCCAGCTGCTAGAGGGGGAGGAGCTTCAGTGCATCCCATGCTGTCATTCACTGATCTGACCAATCAGATCAATAACTGTTAAAGTTATTGATCTGATTTTATCTGTGATTAAATGTTTAGCAGATTCGGCCCATCAGTCCTACTTCCTGTGATGTGACCACCAGGGGGGGCCGTTGAGTCAGAGTGTCACATGACTGATCACATGATCCCAGAAACATCAGGAAACAAACCGTGAAGAGAAAGTGATCACTGATCAGCAGGAAGTGCAGGTTACAAAACAAAGTGCCTTTATTTTGCGTTTCTTGTGGCAGCCGAGGCAGAGGAGTGGGAGCGAGGAAGAGTGAACATCTCGGTCAGAGTGGCCTGTTTGCTTCCTCTGCTCACCACCGAGGCAGAGGAGACCGAGCGCAGGAACGGGAAGCTGACAGAGCTGCTGACGGAGTTACTGACGGAGTTGCTGACGGAGCTGCTGACGGAGCTGCTGACGGAGCTGCTGACGGAGCTGCTGCACATCCGGTGTATTCTTCCTCCTGCAGGTATGCATGACGGCCCCGCCTCCTGCTTGTCACCTCTCTGGGCGCGCAGCAGGTAGGCGTCGGAGGAGCCCTTGCTCCGGTCCGTGGCTATCCGTCGCTCCTCCTGGTCCAGCTCCCTCTGGAGCAGCAGAGCCAGGTGGAGGTCGTCCTCCTCCTGCTGCTTCCTCACCCGAAGCTCCGCCTCCCAGTCCGGCAGCGGCCGCTCCTCTCCAGGCGGGGAGCACACCTGGACTCGCTTGGAGGTCACCTCCTCGTCCTCCACTGGGTCCAGCTCCGAGCTCTTCCTCTTCGATGATATCGGTGGGCGGGGCTCTGGGTGAAGCTCCGCCTCCATCAGGAGGATGTTCTCCTGAAACAGGAAGTTGGAGCATGTGATGTCATCACTGTGCATTGGCTGCAAAGAGGTTCAGAACGCTCAAACTGACCTTATTGGTTATGAAGCCGGGGGCGGAGCCTGGAGGAGGGCAGGGACACAGGAACCTGAAACAAACAGGTTAAACGTGTCACTTCCTGTCAAACAGACCATGTGACCAGGAACCCAGGGAGCAGCTGAATGAAACTAGGTTCAGCTGATCCAACCAAACCGGGTCCAACAGAACCAGGTTCCACTAAACCTGACTGGGAATGAGTCCGACCCATCAGAACCAAACAGACCCGGTTCCAGCTGCAGTGACACAGGAACTTCATGGCTGTTTGGACCTGACTCCATCTCCATGGTAACAGATGCTAATTAGGTAGAGTTGAATCAGGTGTGACTCACCTGTCCATGTGTCCCATAACGACCTCCTTCTTCTTCTTGACCGGAGCGACGTCGGGAACACGAAGGTTCTCCTGGGAGTTCTGTGGGAGGAAAGCAGCTTAGCGTGACCCACAGTACACGGTGACCTCTCCGTGACCTCTCGACGACCTCACGGACCAGCTGGTTGCTCAGCAGCTTGGCCAGACGCTCGTCTTCCTCCTTCCTCCTCATCTCCTCCTGCAGCTGCTGCTGCTCCTCAGCCAGCAGCTTCTGGATCAGCTCCTCGCTTGCTTTGCTCTCCTCCTCGTCCTGAGCCCTCCGCTCCTCCATCAGCTGCAAACACACACCTTCATGTGACCTCATCACGTGACCTCACCATCACAACCACCAACATCATCATCATCATTAAGATCAAGCTTTATTTAAAGAAGCAACATTTACAGACAGACGGCAGACAGAAGTAAAGCTACAGAGATCCTGGAGCAGACTCACACCTGGATGACATCACAGTGATGTCATACAGTCAGAATGCCAACATGCCCAGTTAGTATCATGTGTTGTTTTTTTTGAGTTATTTTAATTTAAAATAAACAAAATTAGCAAATCAAAATAAGAACAAGACCCCGCCCACCCTGACCCCACCTTAGTCACCTGATCCTCGTACTCCTGCCGCAGCTCTCCAGGATGGCAGACCCTGGGAAACACTCTGGGAACTGCGCGCACACACACACACACACACACACGATCCTGTTAGTGAAGCAGAGCTCATGTGACAGCTGCTGTTCCTCAGGTCAGAGATTTAAAAACCAAAAAATGGTTCTGGAGGTTTTACAGAGACAGTTGGAGGATCAGTTGGTCTGACTGTGTGTGTGTGTGTGTGTGTGTGTGTGGGTGTGTGTGTGTGTGTGTGTGTGGGTGTGTGTGTGTGTGTGTCTTTGGATTTGATTCAGTCTAAGGCCCATTTTTCAGCAAATACTACATTGTGCTTAGAGTTGCAGCTAACACTTATTTTAAAGGTAAAGGTAATTTTATTTATATAGCACATTTTCAGCAACAAGGCAATACAGAGAGCTTTACAGGATTTACAAGGAAATACAAACAAAATAAACTAAAGGAAAGAGCAAAAGAAGAAAAAGCTAATAATGTTGATCCAAAGTAAATAAATTAGATACTTCTGTTCAGGGTTGGTAGAAAAGTATCAGTAAGTATCTTCTGGTCTAATCCCTGTTCTGTGTTGCTAAATAAGTGTAAGTAAGTAAGAATCCTCTGGACTTCTGGGTTGCTAGATAAGTATAATTATTCTCTGGACTTTCTAAGTGTTCTCTATATTTGTAAAAGTAATGAGTTCTCCACAGTTTCTAAGTAATAATAAAAGCTAAATGTTCCTGTTCTGGAAGAATTTTTTCTGGATTCTAACTTTGTTCTAATTCCTTGTCTGGGTATCAATAATAGGCGTCTCTGCATCTAAATAGTGAAAACTTTTTCTACCGTTTCTAAAATATAAGCTAAAGAGAGACTAATAAACTAGAGTCTCTGGATTCCAAGTTTGTTCTAATTCCTTTTCTGGGTAAAAAGGGAGTACTCCACAGTTTCTAACAAAATAAAATAAAAAAGAGGAAACGACACATTAGGGAACATGGCAACATTCAGACAAAACAAAGACACGAGTAGGCCTGTAGCGTTAAACAATAAATCAATTAATCGTACGATAAATTAAAACTATCGACGTCATTTTAATTATCGGCATTATCGTCTCTTCCGGCCTTTTTCTCTTTCTGTTGATGACACTGAATGAAAAAAGGCTCTGCTCCGGTGCTCTCCACTGACTCCTCCCTTCCTCATTTCCTTAGTGTAAAGCCCAGCGCGCACTACACGATCTTAGAGCTGTCGGCTGATTGTCGGCCCATTTTCAAAACCTGACAGACCCACACATTAGCCGACAGAAATCCTAGGTATAACGGTTCGATCGGGTTCATTTCTGCCGTGTGGTGTCCAACAATGGGCACAAAATAATGGCTACAAGTTCAGTGAACTAATTTTAAAACCAGGCATTAATCAATGCTTTACTACAATCTACCTGCAATGCATGTGGCTAGTGTCAGCGTAAAGTCCTGACTGAGTGAAAATCATTATAACCTATTTACGTCACGTTAACGAAGAACAGCTGAAAAGTTACCGGGTTTATCAACTGCGGTAGCAATTTCGCTCCAACTCCCCCCCTTGTCATTTCTATATTCTTTGCATGTTGAATAAACATTAATGTTGTTTCCACATATCATCTTCGGTTGCGCCGTGTCAGCTGTTTGGGATTCCCCAACGTAATTTCCCCTCAGAAAGCGCAGAGGAGAATCCAGGCTTTCTGATTGGCTACCTGTCACATTCAACAGGCTGCGTTAAGATCCCAGTCGGGGAAAAACCCAGATTTGGATCGGAGGACGATCTACCGTAACACACCACACAATCTTAGAAAGACCAACGTTTTAAGATTGTTGTAAGGGGGAAAATAGGAGCAAAAAATTGTGTAGTGTGAATTATTGCATCAGGTAGTCGATGTGCCCATCTTCTCTATTTAAATCTAATTATTACTGAAGGGCAACATAATATACAGACTTCATAATCTTTTGGTTGAATGCAGTATTTATTTCCACTTTGGCTTTATGTTGTTTAGGTTTTTTTTCAAGTGAGTTTTTTGTTAATGGGGACTGAGAATCCATTTTATTTTTGTTTTTGGTCGTTTTGTTTATCAGTTCCAGTGTTTAGTGCTCTTTTGAAAATAAAGTGTATCTATCTTTGGCAAGAAATCGCATGCATTATTACGTCATTTCCATTAAATCAGTGTAAAAAGGTCTTCAAACAATATTATCGTTTATCGCAATAATTTTTGAGACAATTAATCGCTCAGCAAAATTTGCTATCGTGACAGGCCTAGACATGAGTGAAGGCGGTGACATCACAGGGCCATGAAACCATGTTGCTCAGCCTCCCACCAGAAGTCCGATAAGATGTTGTTATCAAGGCATGTCCTTGGGAGCGCACAGCTCCACAGCTGCATGGATAATGGGAGGTGGTGAGGTGGGAAGGAGCGTTATGTTTATATATCTTCAAGGAGATTGGAAATATGCAGCCCTTCCAAAGCAACATGGGGAAAGCCAATTCAGATACATAATGTTTTAGGTCAGGTAGATTATAAATTTCAATCTTCCCTAAAGTCTGTCCGATACATCTCAGTTCATCCCAATTATCCAAATTGGTTTGGTCATTCCACTGAGCCGAAACTAGCAACTTCTCCAAGATCAATTCCATCCCGTTAGTGAGTTTTGGAGTCCTCACTGGGCTGAAAGTCTCAGCAAGACTCACATCCAACTTGCGTCTCTGTCCACACCAACAGTCTGAGTGTTCGCTAGTTCAGCCAAGTCCGTCACAAATTTGTCAATAAGCCAGGTATCCACAATCTCCAAACAGCAGAAATCCTGTTATCATGAATAAATCCAGGGTGTATCCTGCCCGGCGTGTCCCCGCAGGACAAGAGGGCTCTCCTGTGCCCAGTCTTCTCTTGGAGAAAATTTGATAGAGACCAGTTGACCAGATCCATAATTTGTAGATTTGGAGGATGTGCAAAGAAAGGCTCCAAAAATATAGACAAAGACGGGACAAAAACAGAGCAAGCAGGGCAGGCAAGAGCAGGGAGGGAGCAGAGGAAAAAAACGTCTGCCTTCACTGAGAGCAAGAGAGGAAAAAATAAATAAATAAAAAATTATTTTAGTAATAAATTATTCTGAGGATTAAATTTTTGCTGATTTTTCAGTTACGCCTTTTTCTACATTAGAAATTCATTGAAAGATGTAAACAAACAAACATTTATTTTTAAAATAAACATTTGATTGCCTAACATTATTCCTTTAGTTCACATCAGCAGCTAAATGTGAAAAGCTCAGCGTTTCTGTTGATCAATACAGAGTAGGGCTGATCTGCTGACTAACTGATTAGTAATTGGAGAGCAGAAGCTGCTAATAGAATATTTTGCAGAATCTGAACCAGGTGAAGTTATTACTCCAAATGAGAAGTTCTGGGTAGAACAGATTTATGGGTCGAGTTTTGGACTAAGCTGTGAACTGAGTTTAGGATCAGAAAGTCAATGCAGAATCCCTGTGAAGACAGAAACACGCTGTGTCAGGTGTACCTGTGTGTGATTACCCTGCCTCTGATTGGCCGGCGTGGCGCGGTGTACCTGTGTGTCTGTGGCGTACCTGTGCCGTCGTCCTCCTCAGCGTCCTGGCCGTTTAGGCGGCGCTGACATTGCAGAGGGAAGAGGGTCTGGATCCGGTTCCACAGCTCCAGGTTCACCAGCGTGTTCTTCTTGTTGTTGCGGCGGGCCCAGCTGGAGACCCGCTTCCTGCACATGGGGCAGCACAGTGTCGCCTTGTCCACCGACTCCAGGAAGCAGCCCTGGAACACACACACACGCTGCGATGAGTGGTGGAGGCAGAGCGCCACCTGCTGGACAGCTTCTGTTGTGCTTTAGGTTTAGAAGCAGCAGCATCTGATGGCCGTTTCTACGGAAACAGACCGACAAGTCTGGCCTTTTCAGACCCCAGCATCACTAGTCGTTTCAGTTACCATGGTGACTCCAGCTCAAGCATCGCCTCTTTGTTACCATGGTAACTACAGCTTCACTCCCTCTCTGTGATGTGGTGACTTTACAGCAGCAGGTCTGACAGTTTCAGGTTAGTTTTTATTAGTTATAGCAGCAGGTTCAGTTTCTCAGATTTTGGTTCATTTTCAGGTGCAGAATTCAAAAAGGTCAAAGTATTGGATCATGATTATGGACAGTCCCTGCAGCCGGAGTGTGTGTGTGTGGTACCTTGCAGAAGGAATGTGTGTGTGTGGTACCTTGCAGAAGGAATGTGTGTGTGTGGTACCTTGCAGAAGGAGTGTGTGCAGGGCAAGGTGACGGGCTCTATGAAGATGTCCAGACAGACCGGACACAGACAGTCTTCCCAGGTCAGTGCCAGCTCCTGTCTGCCTCCTTCCTCCACCTCAGACACCGGAGACATCTTCGTCCTCTTCGCAGTCGAGGAACAAGTAAACACTGTTGAAGCACAAACCATCATCATCCTCAGCTGTAGTGGTGTGTGTATCCTGATCACAAAGGG